>NC_034409.1:188265643-188622946 GCF_002078875.1 Numida meleagris | reverse complement strand
GGCCGCAACAACCCCAGGCAACGCTACAGGCTTGGGGCAGAGTGGCTGGAAAGTTGCATGGAGGAAACAGACCTAGGGGTATTAGTCGACGCTCGGCTGAGCATGAGCCAGCAGTGTGCCCAGGTGGCCAAGAAGGCCAATGGCATCCTGGCTTGTATCAGAAATAGTGTTGCCAGTAGGAGTAGGGAAGTCATTCTCCCTCTGTATTCAGCCCTAGTGAGGCCCCACCTCGAGTACTGTGTCCAGTTTTGGGCCCCTCACTGCAAGAAAGACATTGAGGGCCTGGAGCGTGTTCAGAGGAGGGCAGTGAAGCTGGTGAGGGGTCTGGAGCACAGGCCTTCTGAGGAGCGGCTGAGGGAGCTGGGATTGTTCAGTCTGGAGAAGAGGAGGCTCAGGGGAGACCTCATCGCTCTCTATAACTACCTGAAGGGAGGTTGTAGTGAGCTGGGGGTCGGCCTCTTCTCTCTTGTAACTAGTAACAGGACAAGGGGGAATGGCTTCAAGTTGCACCAGGGGAGATTTAGGCTGGACATTAGGAAATACTACTTTTCTGAAAGAGTGGTCAGGCGCTGGAACGGGCTGCCCAGGAAGGTGGTTGAGTCACCGTCCCTGGAGGTGTTCAAGAAATGTTTAGATACAGCGTTGGGAGACATAGTTTAGTGGGGTTATTGGTGGTAGGTGGATGGTTGGACTAGGTGATCTTGTAGGTCTTTTCCAACCTAGCTCATTCTATGATTCTATGATTCTATGAGGCATTAACCAGCCCTCTGGGAAGCTATTCCCGAGTTTGACCACCCTCATGGTAAAGAAATTTTTCCTAATATTCAGTCTGAACCTCCCCTGGTACAGCTTTGTGTCATTCCCATGAGTTCTGCCATCAGCTACCAGGAGCAGAGACTAGGACTTCCCCCTGCTTCCCCTCCTCAGAGAGTTGTAGGGAGCAATGAGGATACATGATACATTCAACTCCTGCATCCATCCAGATCACTGATAAAAATATTGAACAGGACTGGACCTAGCCCTGGGGAACACCACTGGTGACCAACTGCCAGCCAGGTGTACTTCCATCTACTGCAACACTTTGAGATCTACCATTGAGCCAGCTTATCAGCCAGCATAGCATGACCCTCTTTATATCACAGTTGGACAATTTTTTCAGAACAATACTGCTGAAATCCAGAAAGGTGATGATCCTCAGGTGATGTAAGCCTTATATTTCCCCTACAAGCAAAGATATTTGGAATCTGATTATTTTCATAAACAAAGTTTTGCACAGTCTCAGATACTGAAGGGCTTTTTAGGTGTGGTAGAGAAAGACTGAACAGAAGTGAGAGACTGAGGTTTGAATAAATATACCAACTCTTAGTCTTTTATAAAAGATCCATCTTAAAATGGATACTCTGGCATAGAAATGTCTCGTAATCTGTTAGAATGCAATTCTGGTTAGATTATTTACAGCTGTAGGACTCTAAAATTCAAATTTTCCTCTTCAGCTAATAACCTTTCATCCAATTCTGTTTCTTTCTGCCATATTAAGGCTCTATGTTTAAGAATTTTCTGCAGTTCTCGGATTAGTACGACTCATCCTATTGCTAATAAAACAGTCTTTCTCCTTTGCCATTTCTAAGTTGATGCTTATACAAATTATATCCGAAGAGATGGTTTTTGGATTAAGATCCCCCACTGATGGATAGGTAATTCTCTGTGGCAAATAATGCCTCCCTCACACAGATGCTTGAATACTGGTTCAATTTTCTTGATCATCAGTAATGATGACATCTGTTAGCCCGATTTTATCCAAGCACTGTGCAAGGATTTTGTTATTTTGCAGCATTTACACATCTGATCATTGCTGACTGTTCTCACTGCTAGAAAGTGCATCACAGCTACAGCACTGAATATACCAGCTAGATGTTATAAAGAAAGGCTAGATTTCGTGCCTTCTGTGGCATCTCTAGGGTGGTGTGAGTTAATCAACAGAGAGCCAAAAGCCACACAGATGGAAACATAGCATGGAAGCTCCCTGTTCCAGGGATACTGGCACAAGTATCATGGGATACTTTCCCATGAATTCAGCAGGTCTCTGCCAAGGCTGCTCTCTGCGGCCTGTAAAATATTACCTCTGTAACCACAAAGGATCATTTAACCTGCAATTGTAACAGAAAAAGTGTCTTGAAAATTATGGTTCATCCTTTGATTGAAATTCCCCTAGATGAAAAAAATTCCTCCTCAAACACACTTATAGATGCCTAGATTTCCTCCAAAACTGGGGAAAAACAATACCCAAATTTTTAAAACCATTACACATATGGTCAGCAATGAAATCATTCCCATGGGAACACTACAGGGTTCATCATTTTCCAAAGGGGAACACTGCAAATGGCCCCTTCCGTGGAGTGTACAGTGGTTGCCTTTAAACATATTAAAATGAATGTAGGAAAAGCCTTCTAACACTAATGATCTTTCTCACTTTTAATGGAGAAATAGCCCAAGTGAATAGGATGACTCCCAAAATATGTTATCTTTTAGAAATAATCTGGGAATTTAAGTACTTTCAATATCTTCAAATAGTACTCCTGGCTGTCGTTTACCCTGTGTGGCTCTGGTACCAAAGCAGCTGGTCCTAGCAGCTTTCAAAAAGAAAGACGTAAGATTTCAGTATTGTGTTTTGTACAAAGAATCCAGAAGCTTGTCATAGTTTTTCTCACCTATGTCTCATTCCTTTCAGACCTTGAGCCCAAATGCATGAAAGAAGCCATCAAAAAGGCATTAAGTCTAACGTCTGGATTGAAGCAATCTTATTATTAATTCTGGAAGCAGTATTTTCATCATTATCTGATACTATGGCATCTTCTGTTGTGGAAAGAATGAGCTTCGCTGTATTAAACAAATTAGCTGACTTTGAAAACCAGGCAATATAGCTATTGAAAGAAGAGGGAACTTAAAGCTGAGGTGAAGAAGCACACACTGATGGAAAGCCTGGAGCCTGGAGCTCTTTCTCAGATGTGCCACTGAATAGTGCAGGTAAACGAGAACATTTTTGAGTTTCGGTGTCTGTAGACCAGGTTATGTGTCCTTAGTCAGAAACCTTCAGTACAAACTACTAAAAAGTCAATAACATTTGTCTCTTTACTGTATGATGTTCCACTGGTGCTACAGAATCTACAGCATTTCACATATTCACTTCAACACCAGAAAAAGGAAGAATCCATAAAATCCTGCAGGAAGTGTGGCATGCCATGTATACTTAGGAGTGCTTATTACCAGTAAATTGCACATAACTACATGCATACAAATATATATGTAAAAAAATTATCAAAATGAATTTATAAAGCAATTGTAGAAAAATGAGTCACTTTGCAAAATGAAAAGAGAGAGACCAAGAAAAGTTTCCACCAGAAGAAAATATTCACAGTGAAAACAAGCTGCTCAATGAGATTTACAGTGTGCAGAATGTCTTAATTATTTCTGTATAATTATCCTGTTTTAGCTGTTGTAAGGTTTTAAAACTTAAAATAACTATACCTGGGGAAATTTAACGTTGTATTCCAGGAAACTCCTGTGATTTGGGAATTCAGAATCTCATGTATTGCCCTTACTGTGAATGTAATCATGCCTAGAAAACATGAGGAACTGTAGGGAGGATATTTCACTAGTGCAGACCTTTGGAGGTACTGAGTAATGATGCAACATGAGAGCCTACAGCTTTGCTTTCATTCTGAGAAGAGAAATGAGACATCAGTCTCTTTGGAAATAAGGCAGAATTTCATATCAAAGCTTTAATGTGCTATGCAAGTTCTTACAAAAGATCTTCATAGTAATGAAGACTAGGTACCACAAAGGAAAATGGAAGCTGTGGAATGTAAAAAGGAAAAAAAAAAAGATAGTGTTTCCCCTAAAATAGGTTGAATTTTTATTTTCATAGCTAGAGAATTTCCCTGCAAAGGAGGGGAGTACACCTTGTGCTACTAGGCAGTATAGATGCACATATACACAAACATAACCATGAGAGAAAATGCCTGCATACCAAAAGCTTAAATTAATAAAGAAGCAGACAGACAATTTTTTTTGCCTTTTCTTCACCTTTTCTAAAATCTGCTGTTCACCCTAAAGGACAGCAGTACAAACTCAGCTTTAAAGTGTGTAAAGCCACATTAAAGAAGGTCTTCTTAAGCTCTTGTCCTGTTGCCTAGCCCACAACTTAATGTGTGAATGTTCCACTCTCATCCATACTGAAATGTACGAATTTTCTTCACCTTCAAAGTGAAATGGACCACACCTTTCATTAACACGGCATTTGATTGCACGCAGTAGGTGTCGTCCTGCTTACAAGGAAATGTCATATCACAATAATGTGCTCATTAATATTAATATAAAGGCCTGTATTCATGAAAATTAATGGTAGGTTATTTATCTTCTTTTAAAATGATTTAATAGCTAGAAATGGGGAAGAAAGCTGGTAGTATATGATGACCCTCCACTCCATGGAGCATCAGACACCACTCACCACCTAGGCCCAAGAGAGCCTAACAAAACCCTGCATGATTTGTTCTGCTCCCTGCTTCCAGATCGATTTCATCATAGTAATGCAGGGAGGGAGGGTTATGTCACCTCCATTTGCACTTTCAAGCTCAAGAAATCATAGAATCATAGAATCACAGAATTGTTTGAACTGGAAGGGACCTATAAAGGCCAGCTAGTCCAACTCCCCTGCCATGAACAGGGACACCTACAGCTCCATCAGGTTGCTCAAAGTCCCATCCAGCCTGATCTTAAATGTCTCCAAGGTCGGGGCATCCACCACCTCTCTGGGCAACATGTTCCAGTGCCTCACTACCCTAATCATAAAAATCTTTTTATTTATGTCCAGTCTAAATCCCTCCTCTTTTAGTTTGAAACCATTTCCCCTTGTCCTAGGCATTATGGACTCAAACTTGAGGAACATTGACTTGGAGATTATCTGCACCCAAGTTCTCAATAACCATTAAAAAATGTAAATGCAAATATTTGCCGATTTACCAGAGTTTTTTGTTAAACCATAGATTCCAGTAATGAAAGAATAAACAACCAGCAACTGTATTTATGAGCCCATTAAAGGAACCATCTTAGGAAACTGCAGTTAAAGTCTGTTTATCATTGCTGCTGTATACTGCTTCCAGAAGTTTAACTTTAATGAGCTATAAAAAGGAAAACAAGCTATTTCTAATCAATTCTCACAATTTAAATAATAATTAACAAATAAATCTAGCAACTATAAAAGAAAATAGTAAGCAGGAGATGAGCTCCAGCCAGGAGAGGATGGCATGTGCCTGACACTGTACAAGAGCACACAAGGCCAAAGAGCATCAACAAGAACTAGGCTATCGGTGCCCATGGAGTTATACCACAGCCATGACAGCTCTTTGCATGTAAAGAGCCAGTTAATGACCTGCTCCTGTGGAGACACTTGAGCAGAATGCTGCCAGTGTGTACTTGAGACTGAAAAGCAAAGGGAAGAATCTGGGTCTGGATTCTAGGTGGGCGCAGATGAAGCCATGGAGGTGATTAGGTTCTGGGGGGACCATCCTGCTCCTAAATGGATCCCTGAACAGTGGAAAAAGCATCAAATCTTAGAATCGCAGAATATCCTGATTTGAAAGGTACCCACAAGAGTCACATAATCTAACCCCAGGCTCCACATAGGACCACCAAAAACCCAAACCCTATGTCTGAGAGCAGTGTCCAAATGATCCTTGAGCTCCGGCAGCTCGGGGCCATGCTCTCTGCCTGGGGCAGCCTGTTCCATGCCCACCGCCCTCTGGTGCAGAACCTTTCCCTAGCCCCCTCCCCAACCCTCCCCTGATGTAGATCCATGCTGTTCCTCAGGCTCCATCACTGTCACCTCTGCTCCTTGTGAGGAGCTGCCATGAGGCCTCCCCTCAGCCTGCTCTGCTCTGGGCAGAATTAACCTAGGGACTTGAGCTCCTCATACATTTTCCCCTCTAGTTTTTTAGCATGGTGACCAACAGCTCTCTCCAACCTTGCTCCTGCCCAGATGGTTGAACAATTCCTAATCGACACAGAGAATTTTCCCTAATTTTGCACTCTCCAGGATGGAATTTTGAGAATGGAGTGTGGAGTACATAAAAATTCCCTCCATTCTGAATTGTCACATCTGAGGAAATCCAGGTCCTTCAAGACAAAGCTTTTTCCTCTGTGTGAGCCACATGATGTTTGCTGAAAATTGATTGAGGAACCAAGACTATTTATAAATGTTTTTGAAGTTAATGGTTAAATTATTGTGGCATCCTTTGCCTTGATCTGCTGCAATGCTTTGCTCTCACTTCCCAGCAGAAGACTGCAAGAATGGCCATGCTGGGGCGTGCAAATATCCATCTAGCCCAATATTTCCTCTACTGATGTGGTCAAAAGCAGATAGCTAGGAAAAACACAGTAATAAAATTAATGAGGGGCACATACAATGATATTTCCCTGATGCACTCTCCCCGCCTCCAGCACTCTTGTGGCTTGGACACATTTTGTGCTTAATAGCCCATGAATGAATAGCTCTCCCATAAATTTGTCTAGTTGCTTTTTGAATGTATGTAAACTTTTGACTTCCAGTATATCCTGTGATAGTAAGTTCTGTAGTTCAAATATGTGTTGTGAGTTTGTAAACTGACACTTGATAATTTTACTTGATATCCTCTCGTACCTGTGGGAAATGATGAACATTATTTTCATAGTCACCTTCTGGAAGTTAGAAAGTTCAATAACATTTGCAGTCAGCTTAGTCTTAGCATTAATATTCTTTGGCCAGGACGGGTTCTTGTACAGTGTCCAGAAACAGATATTGCCTTTTGCAAAAGGTGGCCTTATTAATAACAAAGATATTAATTGACTTCAACTGATATGGAATAAAAGGAGAATGAGAAAAAAATAAATAAAACACAAGGGAGAAAATTTACTTTTCAGACCTCAGATGCAGCTCGATCAAGAGAATATAAAAACAGGTGAGATAGTGTCTGAATCTAGCAGTATTATTAGTGTAAAAGTCAAGCAGACTCTTGGACCATTTCTATTCCACAGGGGTAACTACTCTTATGTAACTGAAAACACAGGCTATATTTCAGATATTCTCATCTCTTCAGCAATTCCTATTATCATCTTAGGCATTCCCAGATACAGCATGCAGATTTTAAGATCATCATGTTCCCCATCAGCTGTCAAGGTTTTCATCTGTTTGTGAATCTGAACCTTAATCAAGTTTGACTCGAGTAAATTCTACTGCGTGCCTGCTTGTCTCTTTCAGTACATAAATATTTGCAAAAATGTGACCTTAGGTCTTGGCCCAACTCCATTCTTACACAAAACAGTGTTGATCAACCCAGAGAATTTACATATACTACAAAAATACTCAGAAAAGGATCCACACTTTTTTTACCTCCCTTGAAGCAGCAGTAGCAAAAATGTTGCTGAAGCATTAACAGCTACAGCTCTGATTTATATTTTTATTTATATTAAGGGAAAGAGATAATGTCACAGGCTTGGAAGGAACATAAAATAAATGAACATGTTATCATTAAAAACAGATTAAATAAGTCACAGTACATAAAATTAGTTTATCTGGCTTTGTACACTGGGCTGAAGCCCATATGGGACAACTCAGCTTCCAGGGAAAACCTCCTAGCACTGAAAGTTTAAACTTGCAGTGCCCTGTGGGGAGTGAGACTCTGTACCATTCAAAAATTGATTTTGTACCTGAATGATGTGGGTATTCAGTAGGCAAGGTATATCTCTCTTTCCATTGATGAGTCTTTATATTTAAAACATATGCAGCTGGAGAACTCCTTAAGTTGCTACTTACACTGAGTATTAAGCTACCAGGGAAGAGCATAATGCAAAGTTCATTTATAAGTGAGGTTTCAAAGGCAAGACATTTACATCAGGTCATCATATGGGTAGTGAAAAACCATTAACTACCACCTACATAACAGTGCTCCTTTCCAGCTCTTTCACCTCACTGCTGCTACGCAGATTATGTGGAATTTTTCACTTTGCTTGTCAGCTGTTAGTTCTAAGTAGTTAAGAAACAGATTTATGTCTGTAACTGTTATTTTAGCTTTTGATTCCAAGAGTAAGTGGTAAACTAAGTGCTTAAACTCTAAAAGAGTTATGTACCAACATGCCTTTGCAGACCTCAGTTATAGTTCCTTTAGACGTAAAAAAAAAAAAAAAAAGGCAAACGTATTTAGCCAATCATTCAAACATTGTTTGAGTTCTTCAACAATGAAAACACTGAGATAATTTAAGAAATTTGTTTGGCTGGTTAGATACATCTTCCAAGAGTAACAAAAAACAGAGCTCCCAGCTTCACATATTGATCCAAAAAAACTCCACGCTGTCTTGAATTGAGGGTCATTAGGAATTACATGAGTGTCTGATTGCTTGGCTAAGACTCTTTGGGTACCCTAGCATTTATTCCAGAATATGCTGCAAAATACTACAAATTTTATATGAGATAGAGGACAAGGGAAAATGGTTTCAGACTTAAGGAGGGGAGATTTAGATGGAATATAAGGAAAATTTTTTTACGATAGGGGTGGTGAGGCACTGGAACAGGTTGGCAGAGAAGTAGTTGGTGGGTGCCCCATCCTGAAGACATTCAAGGTCAGGCTGGATAGGGCTCTGTGCACTTGGTCTAGCTATAGGTGTCCCTGTTCATTGCAGGGGAGGTGTAAAGTCCTTTCCAACTCAAACAATTCTATGATTCTATGATAAGCCAAAATTTTTGTACTGCTTTTTATCTAATGGCACTCTGTATGAGTGAGCAGAATCCAAGGGATTGCTAAACAAATTAGGTATCAGTGTTTGAATCAATTTCATTTTTTCTAATTCTCCCAAATTCTTAGAAAGTAGATTTTTTCTTTTCTTTTCTTTTCTTTTCTTTTCTTTTCTTTTCTTTTCTTTTCTTTTCTTTTCTTTTCTTTTNTTTTCTTTTCTTTTCTTTTCTTTTCTTTTCTTTTCTTTTCTTTTCTTTTCTTTTCTTTTCTTTTCTTTTCTTTTCTTTTCTTTTCTTTTCTTTTCTTTTTTTTTTTTTGGCAGCTCCAGTTTCTTTCAGCTCTGATTTGTCCAATGTTATACAATCCATGACTTCACAAGAAAAGAATCAACAATAAAATCCAGTCTTCTTGCTCCAAACAGATGTTACAGTTATACTGATACAGTAACAGCACCAGAAAGCATCCTCGGGGACTGGAATTCAGTCATCTATACAGGTAAGTTCCTTCAGCAAACTCTGCCCATGCTTTTGGCCCCAGCTCAATTAGTTCTTACCTGAGCAGTTTCTGGAATTAAGTTAGCATGCACCAGGGATCATTCTCAATAGACAGCTTGGATGCAGGCACCCTGCAATGGAGGCTAAGAGTTATTAATGTTATTTACTCGAGTCAATTCATGGCAGTTGTCCTTATCACCAGAAAATAACCCTAGGCATTTAGAGGTAGACAGGGAGTTTGAGTACTTGAGACAATGATTAATTACCTTGTTGCAGTAGATATGCAAAATATTTTGATTCTCTGAACAGAAGACAGCTTTTTACCTAGCTTGGGCAATAGCACTACATTTTATTAATTATTTAATAATAAATACCTCACCTCTGTGCTGGTGAGGCCTCACCTGGAGTACTGTGTCCAGATGTAAAGTCCTCAGTACAGGAGAGACAAGACCTGTTGGAGCATGTCAGAGGAGGACCACAAAAATGATCCAAGGGATGGAACATCTCTCCTACAAGGACAGGCTGAGAGAGTGGGGGTTGTTCAGCCTGGAGAAGAGAAGGCTGCAAGAAGACCTGAGAGCGTCCTTTCAATATCTAAAGGGGAGTTACAGGAAAGAAAGGGACACAGTTTGGCAGGGTCTGTGGTGGTAGAACAAGGGGGAATGGTTTCAAACTAAAAGAGGGGGGATTTAGACTGGATATAAGGAAGAAGGTTTTTATGATTAGGGTGGTGAGGCACTGGCACAGGTTGCCCAGAGAGGTGGTGGATGCCCCATCCCTGGAGTCGTTCAAGGCCAGGCTGGTTGGGGCTCTGAACACCTGATGGAGCTGGAGGTGTCCCTGTTCACTGCAGGGGAGTTGGACCAGATGGTCTTTAAAGGTCCCTTCCAACTCTAGGGATTCTATGATTCTAATATCATATCTAGAACTAGATGATATTTGAGGTCCCTTCCCAAGCCAAGCCATTCTATGACTCTGTGATACCCATGTCTCACTCCTTGCCAAGGTCTAAGAATTCCTATTTAAGGAGATAATAGCTTGTGTGGATATATAGTTAAGCAGGACATACAGTAACTGATAAAAGATATATCCTTGTAAGTTATTTAGAGGATGGTATTCCTGAGAACAAACATTGCAAGATTTCTCCAGTTTTGCTTGGAATATGTTTGCTTGATAGGCTTCATGTTTTGCCTATTAATTTAAATGAATAGATTTCAGTTTCACTATTTCTTAGAGCACTTGGAATTTTTCCTTAAAGTCACAACTCTTAGAAGCCCTTGGTTACAAGAAAAGTGACCAATTTCAGTGCTGATTGTTTTCCAACTCTTGTGATTTCAGGGGGAAAAAAATGAAAATGCAAACTTTGTGGTCTTCAAAGCCTTAGAAAACTGCAAGGACCTTTATGCTACATGATGGTAATGCTTAATGAAGCTCAAGACTGGAGGTAGGAGAGGAAAAGTGGTATGATTTGTGAATGCCCAGACTGGGTGTTATTGCAACCTAGTCATAAGTATACGACGTGGCTGGGTTTATATGCCGGTATTAATTTATATTCTAGCAGTAGTTTATGTGCTGGCACTGTAGCATAGCTCAGACTAGAGCTGCTAACCTCCCTGGAAAATGGCTTCCTCTGATCTCTGACACTTTTTCCTGATTAAAGAATGTTTTTCATTTTTATAACCACATGAGGAGAAACTCAAAAACATTTCTGAGAGTGATTTTTTACAGCAGGTCCCCAAAGAAGGTTTTCTCTTTGCTTTCATGCTGCACGAGCCATTCCTTAATTCCCTAGGTTAGCGTGTGAATAAAAAATGTTGATAAACAGCTGGCAAGACAAATAGACAAAATTGCCATTGTGTAAGCAGTTTATCTGCTGTGGCATCATTCCTCAGAAACGTCTCTTTGCACATTCCAGATAGCTCTTGATAAAATACCTCTTCCGTTTACTGCTGCGCTACAATTAGATGACTGGCCATGTAATAAGTATGAAAGCTAAGTGTGTGCTTGATTAGTAAGGAAGGATCTTTTCCTGAGCTATACTATAAATTCTTCTAGTTCATATTATGACATATTACAACATTCTTTAAGTACTAGTTCTCTGCGTGTATGTATACATACAAATATATGTAACCTGGGATCACCATCTTAAAAAACCTGTAGCAGCTGTTACATCAGACACCTCTAATTACACCGTTTATTTTATTTGTTTACTGGGACAGCACATTGCTGGCTGCTCTGACCTCTCTGCCAGCTACTAGTAATACTGGAACTACTTTCCATGCCCTTTTGGCTATCATTGATCTAACCTGCAAAGGCTCTAGCAGCATAGCTGCAGTTCAGACAAATATGGAATTGCCCTAGCCTTGAAATCTTCCCATCTGTGGGAAGGAGTCATTAGCAATCTCTCTGCTGTTTCCTCCTTTAGTATAACATAAGAGAGCTGGGCCTCTTCAGCCTGGAGAAGGGAAGGTTCCAGGGAGATGTGAGAAGGGCCTTTCAGTATCTAAAGGGGGTCTGTGGTGATAGGACAAGGGAAATGGTTTCAAACTAAAAAGGGAGAGATTTAGACTGGATATAAGGAAGAAGTTTTTTACCATAAAGGTGGTGAGGCACTGAAAGATGTTGCCCAGAGAGGTGGTGGATGCCCTGTCCCTGGAGACACTCAAGGTCAGGCTGGACGGGGCTCAGAGCACCTGATTGAGCTGTGTTTGTCTCTGTTCCTTGCAGGGGAGTTGGACTAGATGAGCTTTAAAGGTCTTTTCCAACTCAAACAATTCTATGATTCTATGATTCTATGAATATTTTTAAACAAAACCTTCAGCCTGTTCCCAGGGCTGCATCTGCCTACAATCCCAGTTGCAGGGATGCAGGCTGGAGGGGGAAGGTGTTGAGCAGAATAAGCATAATGGCACACCTCAGTTTAGAGCAATACCATTGTTCGCACTTTCAATGTGAAGTTTTACAATACCCTTTCTGAAATACCTGGCTTTCTTCAATGGACAGTGATGTTCTTTCATCGTTACTTTTCATTCCTGTAATATTTGCGTCTTAAAAGTTCAGTGTCTCACTAACTTCCATACAATTCAGAAACATGAATATTCTCAATTCATAAAGACTAGCTACTTCATCTTTTTGATTTTTAGGTTTATGAAATTTGTGCAGGAAAATATACATCTGGTCTTGGTCTGGTTACTTATTTCTAAGTGCCAAGCTTAAAAAGGTCTTTAATTCTTGAGACTAACCATTTTTCTTCTTCTTTGCTTCATCTGCATTTTATGAACTTCTGTCTCAATTTTTATTTGGAGATAAAGATTTTTTATGATTTCATCTTTTTGATGTAGACTCTATCAAGCCTAAATATTTCCCTAGTTTCTAATAATAGGAAACCTTTCTTCTCTCTAACTTTTCTGCTATCATTCTGCTCCCAGTGTACTGGGAGACCTATTCTGTCATATCACCCTTTTAGTCCTACACAAGCTACTCAGTGAAGTGAAGTTCAGAATACAATATGAATTTTTGGTTGGTATTTAGTCTTCTGTTCTTAATGATTTAAGCGGATTTCCAAGTCATCTCCCTTACTCACCTCATATTACTCATTGTATCTGCATCACTGTATTTTCCTAGCACTCTCCAGTTTGTCATCTGTTGGCATTTTCTATCTCTTCAGCAACCAAAAACCCTCTAGAGTGATTATTCTCTGTTCCTGAAAGAACAGCCCATGTCTCTGTTTCCTTAATATCCTCCATTTTGCTCCCTCTAAGCTCAAAAGAAAATATTCTTGTTTTGAGGTCAACAGAATGCCCTCGCTGTATGTCAAATACTTTACAGGAAGCATTAAAGTTGTCTTATGGTTTTAAAAGAAGTTTCCAAAAACTCAGAGTGGAATGCACACTGAGAAATACTGTTTCATCTGGAATACTTGAATGTTTTGCACTTTACAGAACATGCAGCACATCAGGGCAAACAAAAAGGATTTCATAAATTAAATTTGATCCTCTTTGACAGAGCATTTTTGTACTGCAGTGTTTCCATTATTACACACTTGTACGTATGCCGTATGCAAAATAAAATCCAGTGGCTTTAATAGGAAACTGATTTTGATGCAGCCAAGGCTATCCTGTGTTTGGCAAACCAGCGCTTCAATTTAACAGGCACTGAGAATAGTAAATTCTCAGTAACTTTTGCAGAGTTATACCAATTTACACCAACTGAAAATATTTCCAGTGCCTTCTGGGGAATAAGAGACCTACGTAGAGTTCTTCTCTGACCTTTCAAGGGAGGGTATTATTAAAGATTTATTCCTTCCAGAATTCTAATTGGTTTCTTTTGGTGACCTTTCTGGATAATGGTGATGTTTTTCTCAGACTTTACAATGCTCTCAGGTAGGGTATTCTTTTGCTGCACTAACACAGCAACGGAATTCTAATCTGCATCCAAACTCCATCCCCTCCTCCTTTCTCAAGAATTTCTTGCTACAGTCTTGAACCAGAGGATTTGTATCATTGTCAAACTTTTGAAATTATTTTTGAATAAGCATTTATCTCTTATTTCATGCATCAGGAAGAATAAATAAGTAAATAAATTACTGAGGCTATGGCGACATATTGATCAAAACTGATCTGAAAAAGCATCTAATGACACAGAAAAATCCTATGAAGATCTATTAAAGCACCTGAGCAGATGGTATAAAGCAAGGGATCAGAAACTTAACTGCTTTTGGCTACATCTTGTTCTTGTTCTTCATGCCTAGAAGCCAGCTCATCCTCTGCCTCACATCTGTAATAGCTGCAGGGTGCAGGTCCCAAAGTGAATTAAGTTCTGTCCACCAGGATTTCTCCTGCAGTGACAGTTTTTCTCCAGATTGGAGCCAGGATACACCAGAGAGTATCTGCATCTATAGCACGGATTACCTGGGGAGAAAGTCTGAAGTGATTCAGCTTTATTATTCAGATGCACCTTCTTGTAAATCTTCTCACTATTCATCGTGGAGCTGCCCACTTGCCTAGATACTTAGGTGATATCCAGCAAGATTCATGCTTACACCTTTGTTGTTCCAATCAGCAAAAGTTGAGCTCCTCAACTCTAGAGCTAGCATGCATTGCTTTCCACAAGTATGGGCTTTATATAAACTAAAATCGTAATGCAACATCATACTTTTTGTTATCCTTTCACCATTAGTATTTGACTCTGTAAAATCTTCCCTGTTATGGTTTATCACCGCATGCACAAAAGCAAAGACGGAGACAAAAAGGTGTGTGGATTTCTCTTTGCTCAGCATGTGAAAAAATAAGTTTTGCACTTAATCAACAAGTCTCAAAAATCTCATTCTTTTCAGCACTGTTGTCACCTCCTAAAGCAAAATACTTGTCTCTCCCCTTATCAGCTAAAAGTGTGAAAATGTATTTCCCTTTATTACACGCAAATACACCACAGGGTAGTAGGCTTAAGTTACTGAGTGAAAGTGAAAGGCCTCTAACAATCAGTGACAGAGAGTAGGGAGGCTTATTCTGAATGTAATTCCCCACAAAGAAAAGATATTCATATTCAAAAGGTAGCCAGAATTGTGTCATTTTAAGAAAAATTTTAGGATTTCTGACCACCAGTGTGAATTAATTGAAAAAGTACCCTTGGAGCCTCACGTTTAGCTCCATAACTTTCTAGGAAAAAGGCTAGCACGACTGAGGAGAAATACATGAGTCTACCCCTCCTCAGCAGTGCAGGGAAAGAAAGGATGAGAAAATTCATCAGTCAAGGCAAACAGAGGAAGACCGCTTATTAGGTACACTCACAGGCAAAACATATTCAACCTCGGTAGTCCTAATGCTTTCTTTTAATGGTAGGAGGAACTACAACTAGTACCGAAAATACTGTGAGAAAAATCTAGGCAATAAGGCTGATGGGAATGTTAGTAAGATAGGCAGGAAAAGTACTGATAGGATTTGTCAAAGCCAGAGAAGGGTGATTAGGCTTTGGAGAAGGCTGCAAGGGTAGTAGTGGAGTCCCCATTACTGAAGTTATGTAAGAGATGTATAAATGTGGTACTTAGGGGCATTGTTCAGCAGTGGACTTGTAGTGTTACGTCCATGGTTGGACTCAATTATCTTGAACATCTTTTCCAAACTGATTGATTCTACGGTTCTGTCTGACATACCAGGATAGGCTGGGAGAGTTGCCTAGAGAAGACAGGTGTCAGTGAGGATCTTATCTATCTGTAAAAATATTTGATGAGAGATTGTAAAGAAGATGGAGCCAGTACCCAATGAAGGGACAAAAGGCAACGGACACAAACTTAAATGCAGGAAATCCTTCTGCAACACAACAAAAATGCTTTTTTTTCTGTAAGGATGGTCAAGTATTGGAATAAACTGTCCAGAGAGGTAATGGAGCCTCCATCTGTAGAGTCTCCCTTCAAAATCTGCCTAGATACAACCCTAGTTAGAGGCCTTTGAGGCCACGAACTTCAGGTACCTTCCAGCCCCTGCCTGTGATTCTATTGATTCTATGACTTCCCCATCCATGCCTACACATACGACAATGTCCCCCCTACAACTTCAAGCTGCAGCGCTTCAGCCTGCAGGATGAAGGTGAGTGGTGGGACATGGCGTGGGGGTGCACGAGGGCAGTGGGTGGGTGCTGAGCTGCACTCTACCCCACTGCAGATCCCCCTTCCACACTATGCCATGGCCAAGTGCTCACTGTCCATCTATGCCATTCCGCAGACGGTCTCTGCATGGATGAAGACCTGTGAGTCCTTAACAGGGAAGGGGACACTGAAGAGGCAAGCAGAGGACAAATTCCATAAGACCTGGGCCAACTACTTCATCAAGTACCATGCCCAGGGACTGAGGTTCATGGGACAGGCATGGGAATGGGTTTGGGGTATGAGGTGTGCATGGCACAGATGACATTCCCTTTCCCCAGGTTCCTGGATGAATACACCAAACACAACATCACCTTCTGGGTGATTGTGGAGAACGCACTATCAGCCAGACTGATCAAAAACTAACATTCCAGTGCCAGGGCTCCACAGCCTAGCAGCAGTGCAACTTCATTGTGCAGGACCTGGGCCCCATGCTGGCCAACAGCTTGCCCAGCAACGTGCAGCTCATCATCCTAAATGACAACCAACTACATCTCCTGTACTGGGCCAAAGTTGTGGGCACAAAGATGGACACAGAGCAGCCTGTTGGTGTGCTCCGCCCCCCAGTACCTTAGGGATATTCAGGAAAATTTCTTCCCTGAAAGAGTAGTCAGGAAACGTGGAGATATGGCACTCAGAGACATGGCTTAGCGGGCATGTTGGGATGGGTTTGGCAGTTGGACTTAGGGATCCTGGAGATCTTTTCCAGCCTTAATGAACCTATGAGTGGGCATGGTAGTGTTGGGTCAATGGTTGGACTCGATGATCTTAAAGGTCTTCTCCAGCCTTAAAGATTCTATGATTCTGATTCTGTCATTCTGTGATTCTGTGACAATTCCTTATTTTTCTGCTATTAAAAATATATTTTAAAAAAACTCGCTGCATTTCCATTTTCTTCTCCTGCCAAATAAATTGACCTTTTTCTCCAGCTGAAATGTAAATAAAAAGTTGGATATTACAGACTATGGGATTTTTATTTAAAACATTTGATTTATCTTCTTTTTGTTCTCCCACACTGATTTATAGTCTATTTGGAAAACATTTTTATTGACATTTTATGAACATGATTTCATTCCATATCATTCTACCATGACCCCATGGCATGTTAGCCAGAACAAAACCTCTAAACAAAATTTAAAGTTCTGTGCCTTTGTATATTACCTCTCATTTTTACCATTCACTTCAGCTGTAAAATATGTGGCCTTCTGCCAGCATTATTTTGCCAGCTTCCCATATGAATGTTAAGCAGGCAACAATGATGCACTATAATTACAGTGCTTGAAATGATTGGAAATAAATTGGCTCTCCAATTATAGATGCATGAAAGAGGCTCCAGTATATCACAGCCAGTCCATTAATTTCTAAAGTAGCTCAGGCGATCTCACTATTTTAGTGACATTTGTTATTCACTGCTGCAATGAATCACAGCAAACAGTGGGGCCTTGAAATTAACAAGTTGAAGGACATTCGAAAACAAAAGAACTTAAACCATTTCATGTTACTTTGTCAGCCCTGAGGAGAAAATAACCTGTAAAAACAATATTGAAACCTATTTGGTGCATTTTGAGAAAGAAAATGCTAATGTATATTTCAGTCTCACCCAATGTCTTCAGCATATTTACAAAATACTCCAACAGAGAACGGAAATAATGTTATGGAAACCTGCACAGTAAGCACATCCACATTTCTAAAGTGTGCTACAAATATTTTAATGGGAAAGCCAGGACTGTAAATGTAAATACTGCAAGTTACATTTCCTTATCTCAGCAGGCTCTGTCTCTCAGGATAACACATTATTAACTTGGTATTGGTAAACCTGTCCAGGTGAAATGAAAATTGGGGCCTGTGACAAACATTCATGTTGAACTCAGCATGTACAGTGCAGAAATTTAACTTCTTTAATATTTTCTGTGCGTGTATTCATCCCAGTTGTCTCTATTGAACATCTGCAGCCCTAAAAAGATTCTTTGTTTTCTCCTGACCCTGTGCTGTGAAAGGTGACTGCCTTAGCTAGCCATCAGCCAGAAACTAAAGTAATGGAAAAGAAGATATAACATCAGAAATAACATCACTGAAGGAAAGAGTGTCTCCAGGCTAATGGCCCTGCAGTTGGTCTCTTCAAGCTCTTCAAGCTCTGTGTATAGTCAAGTGGGGGAGTGAAGACACATGAGCTTCAGACCCCAGTGTGCTTCACGCTGTGTAAGATCCAGTCTCTTCATTTAAACAGAGATAAGATAGTCTAAGAACTGAGATACTTTAAGTCTCTAATGCTCCTCCATTTTGTTCTAGATAGTTGAAGGAGCTGTCACATCACAACTTCCTTTCAACAGCATGAAACCTCTAGGCATGGAACTTGAAGACCAATATCTGAGTATCACAAACACTTACAAACCTAAACCTTTTAATGGTAATTTTAAACTAATTATTTCTAAAAAATTAAACTTCAAAGAATGACTAAAAGTCTAAAGCTAGTCATTACTGCCAACTCATCAGAGCCTGAAATTACAATTTAAATGTTAGTAATTCACCATTGCTCTTTCCAGGATTTGCGATTATGTCACTCCAGATTCATAAACAAGCAATGAAACAAGAAAATACATATACCATCAGGTATTCTGGATGACAATCTTGACAGAACAAAAAAATTGAGCAATAAACTTCTTTCTTATGTATATACGCCTTTTCCCAGTACTGTTAAGTAAGTATATGTCATAATAATAATACATCTTTAGTATGCAGAACTAAAAAATGGGTTTTGAAGATATTATTCCCAGTTCTACTGTTCCATTTTCCATGCCAAGATAAAGGTAACTATGACGGCTGCTCAAGGACACCCATTTAGGTGATACAGCTCCTGGAAAATCCAGGCAATCAAGACAAAGATTTTCAATTCAGGCAGCTGTAGTTCAAAATCATTTTAGTGACACACCTGTGGAACCACTCTTTCCACATCTCTCTCATGCCAAGGGCCCTAGAACTGAGCACAGTAGTCCAGGTGGGGTCTCACAAGAGCAGAGAAGAAGGGGACAATCACCTCTTCGTCCTGCTGTCCACTCTTCTTTTGATGCAACCCAAGGTACAGCTAGTTTTCTTGGCTGCAAGTGCACACTTATATCCGGTTTCCATCCACCGACACCCTCAAGTCCTTCTCTGCAGGGCTGCTCTCGCTCCAGACATCCCCCAGTTTGTACTGATATTTGGGATTGCCCCAACCCAGGTGCAGCACCTTGCACTTGACCTTGTTAACATGGACTCACTTTTCAAACATGTCTAGATCCCTCTGGATGGCATCCCTTCCCTCCAGGGGATCAACTGCACTACACGGCTTGGTGTTATCCAGAAACTTATTAAGGCTGCACTCAATCCTACTATCTATGTCAGTAATAAAGTTATTAAGTAGTTTTGGTCCCCATATGGGCTCCTGAGGGACACCACTCATCACTGATTTCCACCTGGACATAAAGCCATTGACCACAACCCTCTTTCTCTCTCTCTGGCTGCAGACATCCAGCCTATTTCTTACGCATCAAATAGTCCACCCCTCAAATCCGTATCTCTCCAACTTAGAGGCAAGGATGCCATGTGGGACCATGTCAAAGGCTTGACAAGAGTCCAGGTAGATGATACCATTTGCTCTCCTTTTGTCCACTGATGCTGTCGCACCATCGTAGAAAGCCACTGGATTGGTCATGCCCTTACTGAGGCCATGTTGGCTTCTTCAAATATTCCCCTTGCTTTAACGTAGCTTCCAGGAGGATCTGTTCCACAATCTCTCCAGGTATGGGGAAGGAACTGACCAGTCTATAGTTCCCAGGGTTTTCTGTTCCACTTTTTTTAAAAATGAGAGTGATTTTTCTCTTTTTACAATTACTGGGGGCTTCACCTGACTGCCATGACTTTCCAAATATGCTGTCCCTCCACACTGCATGGGGCTTCATTCCCTCAGTCCCTGTCCTGAGGTTCAGAGACTTGAGAGATATGGTAAGAATGACTGTCAGTGAAGACTAAAGCAAAAAATATTGTTGAGTGTTTCGGTATTCTCCATGTCTGCTGTCACCAGTTTCCAACTTGTTTCTCAGAAAGGGTAAAAATTCTTTAGTCTTCCTTTTCTGACTGATGTACCTGTATAATCCCTTTTTATTATTATTATTTACATCCTTTGCCAAGTTCAGCTCCAGCTATGTCTTGGCTTTCAGCTACACATCTGAATGGTGTCCCTATACTCCTCCCAGGCCACAAGTCCCTGATTCCAGTGCTTATGCATTTCCTTCTTACTCTTCAGTTTGGCAAGTTGGTCCATGCTGGTTTCTTGCCTTCCCTGTTTGATTTTTTACATGTAGGAATTTAGAGTTCTTGTGTTGTATGAAATGAAAGAGCTGCCAGCTCTGGTCACTTCCTTTATCTGTAAAGACAATTTCCCAGGGGATCTCTCCTGCAAATTTTTCAACAGCTGGAATTTCACTCTCCTGAAATTCAAGTTCTTGACTTTTCTCTTTGTCAAGCCCATATTCCTTGAGATTGCAAACTCAGCCAGGGCATGGTCACTACAGCCCAGACTGTCTCAGTCTTAACCCCTTTCATTATCTCATCGGCATCGGTTAGCACCAGGCCCAGTAATGCTTCTCATCTGGCTGGGCTATCTAATACCTGGATTAAGAAGTTAAGATAAGATGTAGCTTAATTATATAACATCTACTATTTATTTTCTAAAATGAAAAACAGTGAAAAAATCACCATTTTTAGTTACTTTCTCACTCTGATGAAAATTTAACATGAAGTCTCAGTTTTGAACGTCTTGTTGACAAGAAAGTTAAACAGCGCTCATAAAAAGTCTGATTAACATTTCAGCATTGAACCATATTTCACTATCTTCTTGTTCTGTCTCTGTGGTAGACCACCAAAGAAAACCATAATAAAACCTACATTCAGATGTCTAGCTATGTGTATTGACTAAGGTCTTTGGTTTCTCCTCAGATTTGAAAAGAAACAATCCCCTTTAAGGCTTGTTTCTGCCCTTTAAGAAGGAGAAGACAGAAAGATCCAATGGTAGGTGAAATGAATCGTCACCTCCATAACCCCTTAAAATGTACAAATCAAACACACACATTGAAGTGCTACTCAGTGAATTATTTGGTACATGCATTCAGGGATGATGCAGTCTGTTCCTCAAATCAAATAGATTTGATTTAGAAGCAGCAAGAGACAAGTTAATGATGAATTAAGAAGTCTGGTACACATTATTTTTCACAGACCAGAGTGCTGACATGGGAAATACTAAAAAGTAATTCTGTAGTCTGAAATTGAGTTAATTTTTTATCATCAGTTTGATCTGAATCCTTCAATCTGAATTCATCAATAATGTTCTCATGATATTGATTTTTTTTCTTACCAAATTCATATTTACCTATTTTTATTTTTGGAGGCAGAAGAATTAAATTTAATCTTTTGCCTACTGCTATTAGTGTAAAAATGCAAGTCTTTTTCTGATTTATTTTAAGAAATTTATATTTCATTGTAAGAAATACAGTATGAAAAACTCAAGTGTAGATCAGTTCAGAATCAAAGATACCTTTCCAACATTTTTAGAAAACTGTTTTAATATATTTCTAAAAATATATCTTTTTTTGGATACACTTTGGAACTCTGAGTACTATCACTCAATGTAGGAAAAGTAAGACTTGTTTGTAAACTTTACATGAAAATGTGAAGGAAATATAGGAAGAAAAAATGCATTCCAAACCAATAAAAAATACAATAACAAAAATAAGTGATGTCTAGGAACAAAGTTTTATGGAAAAAAAAACCTTTCAAACAAATTTGCATGATATCTTTGATTAAATTCTAAGTGTGACTAGCAAATCCAACAGTATTTGTCAAAAAATATTGGATGTTTACCTCAGAAAAAACAAATATACAACGTAGCATGAAAAAAAAGCAAATCTAAACAGATTCAAAATTGTCTGGTAGTCTCAAAAGGGAGCTATCAGCAAAGAATCATCTTAATGGGGTTCTGCAGGAATCAGGATAATATTTCTTTTTTACATACTTTAACAATATTTTTAAAGTAACTTTAAAATCACTGCTCATAATATTAACAGTGTCTTAAATCACAGTGAAACAGGATGTTCAAGTGAGGACTGCTTCAGTGTATTTTAATGCAGCTACATACAAAGGTATGCATCAAAAAATAAGAAATGCTGTACTGATAGGAATGAAAGACTTTACATTGATAAGTTCTGAAAGACTAGGGTATACCAAGTGAGAAATGAAGACATCAGTGTCTTTGAAAATCTGCCTACAGATTCAAACTCTTCAAAATCTGTTCTTAAGCATTTCTGAAAGCTTGAATTTCTGTGGAGATCAGCTTCAGGGCAGGTAAGCCTGCACTGAGGAAGGGATCTTAAGAAAAAAAAAAAAAAAGGCCAAAGAAAAGCACTTCTGGGGGCTTTTTGAAGCCAGCTTAAGTCCTCCACTGAGCTGGTGGCAGCTGGAAACTTGTTAGCAGGCTGCTGAGGGAGTGAGGGCAGAGCTGGCACTGCCCACCCTTGACGTTGACCTTGATTAGGCCTCCAGGTTATAAGCAGCCTCAGAGAAGGCAGAAGCTAGCTTCCACCCTCAGAGCATGCAGGGCAAGCACAGACCAAACAAAGGGTGCTGTTGGCTGCTAGGCATCAGCATGGTTAACCATAGTCTGCACCAGACAGAGAGGTTGCCCAAGAAAACTGTAGGGAGCCAGACAGAGGGCTGAGGGCCTGCCGAGAGATGTTGCTGTCCAGGTTTCTGGTTGCAGGGAGTGCCTCAGCCTGCTGCTGCCAGAGGAAAGCAGCAAGAATTCCACCTGTGTGAGCTGTGAGCAAGTAGATGATCTGCTTAGCATGGTGGCAGAACTGAAAGATGAGGTTGTAAGACTGAGGGCCATCAGGGGCCGTGAGCGGGAGATTGACTGGTGGAGTAGCTCCCTGGCGTGCTAGAGGACTCTGGTGCTGAACTGAAACATAGTGGGACCACTCCCATGACTGAAGTACTGTGATGGATGGCTACAAGCTCTTTAAAAGGGATAGACAAGGAAGGAAGGGTGGTGGTGTGGCTTTTTATATTAAAGAGTGTTTTGATGTGGAAGAGCTTGGGGTTGGGAATTATAAAGCTGAGTGTCTATGGATAAGGATCAGGGGAAGGCCTGTAGGGATGACATCTTGGTGGGGGTCTGTTATAGACCACCTAGTCAGGATGAAGAGATGGACAACACATTCTATGAGCAGTTTGCGGAAGTTGCACAATCACCAGCGCTCATTCTCATGGGAGACATCAACTTAACTGATATATGCTGGGAATATAAGACAGTGCAGAGGAAGCTGTCCAGGAGGTTTCTAGAGTGTGTGGAAGATAGCTTCCTGACACGGTTGGTACAAGAGCCTATCAGGGCTGGAGCCCCGCTAGATCGGCTCTTCATTAACAGAGAAAGGCTGGTGGGAGATATGAACGCTGGGGACTGTCTCTTGGGCAGAGTGACCGTGAGAGTTCTCTCATCTTGGTGATGTCAGAAGAGTGCAAAGCAAAACTGCATCTTGAACTTCCAGAGGGTGGACTTTGACTTGTTCAAGGCACTTGTTGCAGGGGTCCCTTGGGAGTCACTCCTAAAGGGTAAAGGGCTCCAGGAAGCCTGGATGCTCCTCAAGACGGAAATCTTAAAGGCACAAGAGCTGGCTGTTCCTGAGTGCCAAAAGGTAACCTGGAAGGGAAGAATACTGGTGTGGATGAACCGGGAACTTCTGTTGAGACTGAGAGAAAAAGAGAGTCTACATCATCTGGAAAATAGGTCAGGCTACTTGAGGAGACCACAAAGTTGCTAAGATATGCAAGGAGGAAGTTAGAATGGCAAAAGCCCAGCTTGAACTCAGTTTGGCCACTGCAGTAAAAGAGAACAAGTCACTGTCCCTGGTGGTGTTTGAGAGGTCTGGATGAGGTGATACAAAATATGATTTAGTAGCTTAGCAGGTAGTAATGGTGATAGGAGGATGGTTGGACTAGATGATCTTGTAGGTCATTTCCAACCTTGTGATTCTATGAATCTATGAATTGAGCACTGTAGCTAAGCTCTCATAGAAGTCAACACAATGTCCATTGTCAAATTTGTTGAGAATTAGATCAAGTCCCAGAAAGTACTACACATTTATTGAAGTGCTGTACAAATATTAAATAATTAGACCTCTAACATTAGAAACTTCTTTGAGAAGAAAAAAATGAAAACATCATCTTCTTAACAGTCATTGCTTGCCCCAGCATTTCACAGTAAACCTAAAATCTCATGAGTAAAATTGAGAAGCTTTTTAATTTTAACATTTCATTCTATGTCCCATCAACTTGGATCAATGTATTTGGAGGAGGTCACTGTCAAACTGCTGACTTTTTAGATGTACAATTTAAGCTTAATTAAAGGCATGATGGAACTCTCTCTGGAAAATGAATTCATTCAAATAGGACATGATTTAAGATCATTCACTAAGGACCTTTTCTTCTTCCATGGAGAATATAATTTTTTTACTTCATCTAACAATAGAAATTAAACTTCATAAAAGAGGTGTGAGGCTTGTTCCAAGATGGAGGGATTTATATAAAATGTACAAATTGATACTATCCATTCCCCTTGGAGGTAGCATGACTGTTGTGGTTTAACCCAGCAGGTGGCTCAGCGCCACACACTTATTTACCCACTCCCCTGATTCCTGGTGGGATGGGGGAGAGAAACGGGGAAAAAAGGTAGAACTCTTGGGTTGAGATAAAACTATTTACTAAGATAGACAACAGGAAAAGGATAATAATTATGACTGTGTGTGTGTGTGTGTATATATATATATATGAATGTGTACTACAAGTGATGCACAAGGAATTGCTCACTACCCCATGACCTAAGCAGCAGAAGAGTGAGAGATGAACTCCTACCTCCTTCAAAACTCCTTCCGCATGATGTCATGTGGTATGGAATATCTCTTTGGCCAGTTTAAGTCAACTGTCCTAGTTCTGTTCCCTTCCAATTCCTTGGGCCCTTCACTGAGAATGGCCTTCACTCTGTACAACACTGCCCAGCAGCAACTATAACCATCGATGTGTTATTAACATTGTTTTTCTTCTAGAACCAAAATACAGCATCATACCAGCCGCTCTGAAGAAAACAATTCCATCCTAACTGAAACTAAGACAATGACTTATATTTCTAACAAATTTGAAATTTAACATACTAATGCTATCTTTAAGATAGCCTTGCAATCTCCTTGTTATCTGGTGATTTTGGTGCAGTGTCACTTTCCTTCTTAAAAGTTCAGAAATTTCCTGGCTCCTTTCCCATTTCCTTTCTTTTCCACCTGGAAAGTCTTAACTTACAGCATTGAAATAGCATTTAAATCAGCTGCCAAACAGTTAGTGTTCCTGTTTTCTTACCTTCCTGCAAAACCGTCTTACAGACTCTTATTTATTCAGCACTCATGACCAAATTGCCGACCCATCATATTTTTTTTGGCCAGATTGCTTAGTTTGAGTTCTGAGAAGTATTCTGTGCTGATTTGAGAACTTACCCTGATTTTGTATTAACTGTGGACTCATATTTAAGCATGGAAACAATATATGTAATCACAGCACATGACAAGCCTGTACTTCCTGGATAAGTTATATTGCCATGAATAAATGCTAATCAGTGGGCCCAGAGGTATTTTGGCATCTTTTCGGTACAGGGAGATAAGTTCTTGATGTCTAGGAAATCATCTTGTGATACGTTGAAGGATGCCAAGGACATGAGCAGATTTATCACTAGAGGGGGACCTGGAAATTTAAAAATGTTAACCTCTTTAGTGCTAACTAGTTTATTGGAGGTAACCTGGTGTCCTTCAGGTGATGGCTGTCAAGCCCACAGTATTCATCCGCTAATGGACAGAAGCAGTGTGCAGACAGGAAAAGGAATACAAATTATACGTGCCTTGCATTTTCTGCAAGTCATGCATTTAAATCGGCCATATCTATAATCTTACTTGTAAGAGTCTGAATTGCACTTAGCAATTTTCACGACTAAGAGTATAGGCTTCAAAGGGTACTCCAGTCTCCTAACAACATACGTACGGTGTTTGTGCAGCCCTGAATGTACAAGAAAATGCTTAATTTCTCCATGTGAACAGTGTAGAAGGGAATCTTCATTTCAGACCTTATCTCCAGATCTCTCCTTTGATTTCTGAGTGTTTATTATACTGAGTTTTGCCTTGCTCAC
The DNA here is from genome assembly GCF_002078875.1 of Numida meleagris. NCBI lineage: Eukaryota > Metazoa > Chordata > Aves > Galliformes > Numididae > Numida > Numida meleagris. Next base: position 188,596,798 of record NC_034409.1, on the reverse strand, counting down.
GGTGTAGCATTAGCAGCTCTTTCCTCTACGTGATGTTCATGGTCCTCGCTGAACTCTCAAGTAATACAGCTTTAAAGCATATGTGGCCTTGCTTCCATGAAAAAAATGTTAAAATATTCCATAATAAATGCTCTTCTCTCACTTCCTGGGAAAGGAAAAGCATAGCTTACTGCTAACTACAAATTATGCAGGAAGCAACATGTGACGAGTATTATTAGACTGGAATAAATGAGATACCCCCGTATTCTCCCAGTCTGGACACATTTATTTTTTTTTATTCAGGAAAAGTCTAGAATTCTATAGATCTGACTGGTTTCAAAGAAGGCAAATTCTATTTGTTTGTATGCACACTTAATGGGAGAAATGCACGCACTGAATGAGAGAATAAAATTAATGGTTGACTTGTTTTCAGCAAATTAAGCGGGAAGGAGAAAAGAATTGCTAAGGTATGTGCTATCCAAATATTTTTCCACAGATTGTACAGAATCACTGAATTACCCGTTTTCCTTCTTTTCTTCCCTGTCAGAAGTTAGGGCATGATACAGAGTCCTTCCAAGGATTTTCAAAGATACCAAGATCATTATTTCATTGTTTGAGCATCTTAACTGAAAGCTACCATCACTCTCTAAGAGATTTAATTAGTAATTGGATATCACTCAATTGGATATCACCCATTTGATATCAAATATGGATATAATCTTCCATTTTGGTAAATCTCCGCATTTTTTGGCCAGTACTAGCACAGCAAAGAAATACTCAAGAAAATCTGTTTGCATTCCAACACACCACTGCACAGCTACTGAATACAGGACTTCTGTTGTTCTTTTACAAATGCTGAAGCTAAAGCCTTACTTTTTGAATATAGATCCCATCTTTCAAGTACACATCTGAATCAAATCTCAATACCAAACATTTTGAAACTTCAAGAACACTAGAGTGTCTAAAACTCTAACGGACTTTTTTAGATGAAGTTTATTGATTCACTGTTCCTGAATGCACATCTACCATTAGCACTGTATAGAAATGAAGATATGGAAGAGTCATGGGACGACGATTTATAGTCTCTGATTCTTAACACTACCCCATATTACTTCCAGTAAGGGCATTTCAAATGTTTATCTGTGACTGCTTGTTTGTTCCTTTCAAAAGTTTATGAAGTCCTTAATCTGGAGGTCAGTAAACAAATATGACAGCTGTAAGTGAGTTCAAATGCAGTGTTACAGAGTTAATTTTCACTGCTCTGTGTCTAGATTAATCAGCTGAGGACAAAGATGAATTAAACAACGTACAAACAGACTGATATAGCAATGCAGAAGCTATATTTATCTGTCTTCTAAAACCCTAACCCCAACGGCTTTATTTGAATTCTTTTTCCCCAGTTGAAGTAACACATGCAATGAGTTCCTGAATATCAGATATACAGTCACCCACATTACATCCAGAGACAAAGAAAGAACCAATACCAACAGTACAGTTTCTTCTGATGCTGGTTTTGCCTAAGCAAAAAACAAAAAAAGAAAGAAAGAAAGAAGGAAAAAAAAAAAGGAGAGAATTAAACAGATTTGCAGTATCTTATTTACTAGAGTTCCAAATGCCATCGCAAACCCAAACTAATTTAATCTGATATGCCTTCCAATCTCTAAAAAAACTCAGTCAAGTGGAAAATAGCCTCTTTGGCTGAAGGATCATGCATAGGCTGAGGACCTACTGTGCTCTGTAACTGCTGAAGCTATCAAACTCCTCCAATGTAAGACATTCAGCAGCTTTTCAAACACCGAGTAAAGCCAGAAAACCAGAGAAACCAGCAATGTGGAGAGAGGTAGCAATTATGGATTTTCAGAGTTTCAAAGTTTCACCGATCCTGTAAGTTTAATATTAGTTGAGATTGCCTACCAATTTCACAAACCATGTCAGTTACAGAGATAGTGAGGAAAAAATAAGTGAGGTAAAACTTCTGGCCTTTGATCGAAACAATCAAAACCTAGAAATTCCCTTGAGAGATCCCACAAAATCTATATTTTCTCCTCATAACAGGGGAAGCTGTGCCTCATGAGAAACTGATGATCAGAGTGCAGAGAGATGAAGTTCAGTCAGAGACCTCAAACATAAGAGAAGAATGAGAACATGAGATGTTTAAATAATAACCTTCATTCTGCATACGCTGATACCAAAGATAGGCAAGAAATGAGGTTAGAAATGTGAGATGTTTCAAAACATTTTTTCTTCAGAGAATATCATGCGGTTCACTGAAAAGAAGTTCTGGTGGAAAACTTTTCATCCAACTTTAGCTAAGATACATCTTGTTCATTCCTACAGCAGTCTGTGACTCCTGAAATCAAATCTGTCTACTTCACAGAATCATAGAATCATAGAATCATAGAATCTTAGAGTGGCCTGGGTTGAAAAGGACCTCAAAGATCATCGAGTTTCAACCCCCCTGCTATGTACAGGGCTGCCAACCACTAGACCAGGCTGCCCAGAGCCACATCCATCCTGGCCTTGAATACCTCCAGGGACGGGGCATCCACGACCTCCTTGGCCAACCTGTTCCAGGATGAAAGCAACTACCTAAAGAAGTAGACTCTGACCTGAAGAAAGATTTGTGCTCTATCACTCAAGTAGAAAAAAGTATTCCTAAATTCAATGAAAGAAACTCTGATTTCAAAGCACCTTCTTTTCACTTTTAAAGGAGACGACTTTTACCATTTTGACTGCAGACTTCGTACACTCTCATTAAGGTTACAGTAAGTCGGAAGTGTTCTGAAGACAGTGCAGAAATGAGATGCATTCATACATTAGAACAATGCAGTGTGGAGTGAATACACATTTCAGGCTGCTCTTAAGCCCAGAAATTGCTATATTTCAGCAGCATGAAATGATTTTACACATATTCAGAGCAGTTGTAGGTGCCCTCTCCCTGGAGGCGTTCAAGGCCAGGCTGGATGGGACTTTGAGCAGCCTGATGTAGTGGGAGGTATTTTTGCCCAAGGCAAGGGGTTTGGAACAAGATGATCTCTAAGGTCCCTTCCAATCCAAACCATTCCATGATTCTATATTTTATGTATGGCCTTGGCAGGTCTGCTGAAGGCAGAGTACACAGATCATCTTCTCTGCTTCCTGTAGTGAAAGAAACAGAAGGGTCCAATCTGTAAACACTCAGTTTCGTGGCTGGTGTTACTGCCAAAACTTATGGGTTTTTTGAGAATGGAATGGCCTACACGGCACTGGATTTACATACACAAGATGAGTTTCACCTCTCTCAAAAGGGGAAGAGGCTCCTTTGCAAGAGTTAGCAGGGCTCATAGGCAGGGCTTTAAACTAGTTTTTGAGGGGAAGGGGGATAATAATACTTTAAATGTTAGAATCATAGAGTCGTAAAATGGTTTGAGTTGGAAGGCACCCTTAAAGATCATCTAGTCCAACTCCCCTGCAATGAATAGGGACACGTGCAGTTCAGTCAGGTGCCCAGAGCCTCATCCTGCCTGACTCGAATGTCTCCAGGGATGGGGAATCCATCACCTCGCTGGGCAACCTGTGCCAGTGCTTCACTACCTTTATTGTAAAAAAACTTTTTCTTTATATCCCTATACTTCCTTTTCTGTTTAATTAGGAAATTAGGAAATTTCCTCCATTATTGTCCATCCCTTCTGAACAGCTTGTAAGCAGTCAATAGCCACATGCAGCTGTGGGAATCATCCTATCATGTTTCAGTGACAGCAAGTACATTAAGATTTTCTAGTGGCATGGTGGCTTTCAGCTCCTTCTCTTTGTTTTCCAAGCTGTGTGTTTTGATGTACAAGCAAGTCAGCTGGGCAGCCAGCCTTGTCACCTTGCACAATAACTCCTTGATTCACAGAATCACAGAGAGGCCTCGGGGGATCATGTTCCAATCCCCTGGTAAGTCACATTCATATGGAACTTCCTGTATTCCAGTTTGTGATTGTTGCCACCTGTACTGTCACTGGGCGCCACCAAAAAGAACCTGGCACCATCCATTTGACTCTATCCCTTTAGGTGTTTATAAGCATTGATATGATCCCCTCTCAGTCTTCTCTTCTTCAGGCTGAACAGTTCCAGGTCTCCCAGCCATTCCTCATACAGGACATAATCCAGGGATTCCTTTGAAGTATTTTCCTGGAGTTTCCCTGTTGCCATCTCCTATTGCCTCCGTGGTCCCTGGCTCATGGTAAGATTTTTTTTTTTTTTTTTTTTGGTGGTGGGGGCGGGGGTGCTGCATCAAAAGAAGAGCAGCCAGCTGGTCGAGGGAGGTGATCCTGGCCCTCTGTTCTTCACCAGTGAGACCTCACCTGGAGTACTGCATCCAGATGAGGAGTCCTCAGTACAGGAGAGACATGGACCTGTTGAAGTGCGTCCAGAGGAGGGCCTCAAAAATGTTTCAAGGGATGGAACAGCTGGGACTGTTCAGACTGGAGAAGAGAGGACTCTGAGGTGACCTGATAGCAGCCTTTCAGCATCTAAAGGGGGACTACAAAAAAGAAGGGGACAGACTCTTTAGCAGGGCCTGTTGTGATAAGACAAGGAGAAGTGGTTTCAAAGTAAAAGAGGAGGAATTTAGATTGGATATAAGAAAAGTTTTTTACAATAGGGGTTAGTGAGGCACTGGAGCAGGTTGCCCATAGAGGTGGTGGGTGCCCCATCCCTGGAGACATTCAAGGTCAGGCTGGACCAGGCTCTTAGCAACCTGATCTAGATGTAGGTGTCCCTGTTCATTGCAGGGGAGTTGGATTAGATGAGCTGTAAGAGTCCCTTCCAACTCAATTCTATGATTCTGTGATAGAGCACTTTCTTTACTGCTTCCTCTGTCACTTGGTAACTGTTGTGTTTTTTTTAAGAGGAAAATGTTCTTTTCTCATGACCCATTTATATAAAAAAGAAAGTGAAGAGAATCTCAGCAAACAAACAAAAAGCCCTTGAGAGCTGAAGTACCAACTAATGGCTATTTTGATTTTGAAAATCTCTACATTGACTTTTCTCTAGTCTATTACCAAAGGTACAAAAACATGATTTAAATCTACTCTGTTGGACAGAATTATTCTTTCTTTAAAGCTGGACTTTTCCCCTTTTGTAAATCCTTCTTTACTAGTGTGAATTAATTATCTATAGAAAGGAATAAGACGAGTGATGTTCCTATTCTGCAGCATGACATAATCACAATGAACTAGAAATTGAAAGGATAAATCTTGTAATGAACAGTGACATGCTTTATACATATATATAAGTACTACAGAAAAGATATTAACATTCCCCAGTTTTTAATAAGTTCCTGATCCCGATCCAACTGAGAATTCAACAGCCCAGTTGTGATCTAATGACCTTCCAGAAATAGCACAAAATAAAACTCTGATGTTATTAATGTCCCCATGGCATGCCCAGATTTTTCCATCTTGTAGAGCTAACTCAAAGATTTTAAATATTACCAGAACTTGGCTAGCCCACAAGGCTAGTAATGCTACAAGCACATGACCCATGCAGGTGATGGTATTGTATTGGTGGAAGCTATTAAATCATTTCTATGTGGTCCAAGCTGTTTTTTCATTACAAAGACAAGCTAACATCAAATTGCCATCTCCCCTTTTGGTGATAATTGTGGACATGCAGAGGAAAGAGAAACAAAGAAATGCTCACTACTGATTCACCTAGGAAAGAAGAATTGAGCACAGAGCATTTATTTCCCTGCCTCAACACTAAAAATCTAGAGGCCACACTGCAGCATCAGCTGAAGCAATTTCCTTCCCCTTCATGACCTGAAAAGAGCACATAAATTAAACCTCAAGCAGAACATGCAATTCGCTGAGCAGAAACTGGTCAGGTTCTCCCAAAAGTCCAAAGAGCACTGAGCATCCTGTCAGACTAATACTGAAGGTGAATTTCAGGCTCCCGCTATGAGTAGCACTTCCTTTTATCCTCAGCATCTCTCCAGCTACAAATTTGATCCAGTTCATTACCTGGCTGATAAGAGGCCATGTGTTAGCCTGATATGATCCTTCAGCCCTCACACTTCCACCACACAGCCCAATCTCCATATCCACTCCATATGGGTTACATAAGAAGTTAAATAACCAGCTGATTTACGGCTGATGCATTTATTAGAAACAATTGCTGGTGAAATTCCCATCTCTGTTTCACTCATGTCTTCAGCCATCACAAACAGCAAAAAAAAAAAATTATTACATCATTGCTGTACGCATACTACCAAATAAAACAGGCAGAGATCACTGTCTGACCATGGAGATGAATGTCAGTGATTAACCTCCTGTCTGGATAGATCTACAGGGCATTTGAGCCTGGATCTTTTCTGGACCCCTATGCTGATCCTAAGGCTTCAAATATGATTAATGTTCTGCACTTTATCACTTCAAAGTCTCCAAAACAAAATCAGCCTTTGTTAGAGCATATCACAGTGGAGTGTGAAATGCTATGAATGTTGAATATTTCCTGAAAAGCATCGCGAAAGCTTGTATAGGTTTGAGGGCATCACAGCTACTAAGATAGTCCTGAAGGACTCTGGAGTGTGGAGGGAGCTGTAGGGGCACTGACTTGTCCATATAATAGACTAGGAACAGTCCTTGGCAAGTGGTCATCACTTCACATTACACTAAATAGCCAAAGCCAAAATCTTTGGACAACTCATGCAATCTCACTCCCTAGACCTATTTCATTTAGATTGTTATTTTATGAAGCTGTATATTATTTTTATGCTAATAAACTAAAGAGTGCCTGAACCCATTCTCTGTCCAACACAGCGACTAGCTGACTCCATCTGGAGACAGATGCAGTGTTATAAAACTTCTTTCATTTCAAAGCAGGGTAAGCATAGCAAAAACAAATTTAGGGAATATGTGCTGGACAGTGCTAAATCCTCAGACACGCCTGAAACTCTTCAACTAGTTGGAATGGCTAAAACTGTACCAGAGACTTCCTCACAGTTTAGCAGAACGGACTATCAAGTTGCATAGCTCTGACCCTGGACATGGCCCTATTTTAATCACAGTTGAAGACTCTTGGCTCCCACTGCAATCTAATTTATAGCTACTGTGAAAGACAGTGCTGAAGGGGTAGGGAGAAAAGGGAATTATTACATGTGTGGATATTGCCCTTAGCAAAATTGTAAAAAAAATATCCTACAGTTTTTCCAACATCTGCAGATAAATGTGTCAAACTGTTAAACTCACTATGTATTTCTGCTCCTTAAGCACTGCTCCCCTATAAATTTTAATGCACTTCTTTTATATCTAAGGTATTATTCGGTATAAGTGATAAAGTGACACATTTGGTAGCTTTGTAAATACGCATTTAAAGAATCCTGCCTGTCATAAAATAACCAAGCTGTCAGATTGCAAAGTCAGAGTGGAGCAAGGTGGTTAACTGAAATGCAACTCCCATGAAGAATTTGCTTGTCACTGTGTATGTGGAGGCATCTGCTGCAAATACAGGCTCTCAAGTCAACAGACACTTTGATCGCAGAATGATTTATATCTGCCATCAAATGTCTGAGTGTTAACCACACATCTGTCACAGGGATAATGTGGCATAAAAGAGAATTTAATTGCTTTTGGATTATAAATAAAACGAACATTGCAGGAATAAATTACAAGATCACTGTTAATTTGTCGATTGTGCTATCAAGGGCAAGAAAAACTATTGGGCATAAAAAAACAAAGTTATTTTTTTGCTCCTAGGAGGTGTAGTTAGGAACATTGAAATAACGAATGGCAACAATCTCCTATTGGTAGGTACATACAATCTGAATAAAGAAGGCAGGGCTGATGGATCTGGTATGTCTGACTCATATTTAATCACCTCTTGTAGGTGCTAACGGAGGAACCAATCTGAGATAAAGGACTTGTGAAAGTCAACTGTTAAAGATATCTTTAATATTTAGATTTCCTCCTCCTGTTTTCTTCCTCTCACCTATTACTTAACACCGATGCCTTGTAAGAGAACCATTTCTAAGAGAAAATAAGCTGTGCAATCATCACCTTGCATTGATGCCTAATTTTTGTGCTATGTCCAACCAAGTTGTGGTTGTCTAGCATACCAGGGTGATACGAACAACATAAGAATTGCACCTGTAGTACCTATATAGCCAGTGGATAGGGACCTGGACCTTAGCTGGACTGCAGTGGTTGTGTTTAGATAAATACTGGGCATTTAGACATTTAGATAAAAATCAGGCCTGGGGTTGTCTTGGAGCTACATTCTTGCCACTGTAAACTTGGTCAGGTCACAGCAATGCATCCCCCAGCCTCCCATGTTTTTATGCATCCTTTCAATTAAGCAATTTGTGAGTCACTTTTTATAGAGAGGGTTTAGGATCATCAGGCCCAGATTTTGATTTCATATAAAAAATGTTGTCATAGCAGCATAATAGAAATAGGAACAATACAAAAACCTTCCCAGCATTTTATATATAGACTGAGGAAGTGTTTGGAGTAGGTTCTAAGTTAAATTAAACATTGATTTTTGAGCCCTTACCATGTACCGTTGTCAATGGTTTATGGGCTGGTTCGGCCCGGTTCCTTGACTAATGGGGCAGGGGACCCACGGACCCATGCCTCGGGAAAGGGAAAAGGGAAAAAAGGGTAGGGAGTTGGGCCTAAAAACAAAACAGCAGCAATGATCTGAGGAGAAACAAACTAATTTACTTATTAAGATATTGGAATGCAAAATAACACACTATAATACAATATAATTATGCTAATAAATCCAATACAATGAAAGAGAGTGTCCAGAATTAAAGTAGGCCTTACCCTAATGCTGATGGTGAGAAGGCTGGGGAGAGAGATGCTGCCAGGATGAGATCAAGATGAGGGAAGGTCTCCTGATATGCGAACAGTTTTATCTTTCCCTCTGACTGGAAAACGGTAACAGGGCAGCAAAGTCCCCTGGGGAATGTAGTAGTTCTTCTCTTCTGAGAACCAGGTACATACACTACATGATGTTATGACGTGGAATACCAATAACCAAAAATCATAAAACCATGACAACCATTTATTATTTGTGCTGTGGCATAATTTAGAATCATGGTTTAATTCACATACAGTCCAAGAGAGGGAAGTAATACAGTGTATGCGTGAGTACACACTGATGGAGAGAGGATAGTAGTCTAGTCCAAGGTGAGTTATTAATTGTGAGGGATTTCTCTTCCCAATTTAATCCATTTTTGCTGATCAGCAGTGATTGGTAACTAAGTTTAGGACCTAATTCCTCTTGCAAACAGACTTAAGTGACATAGAATCAGCAGAGAGCTGTCAGAGACTGCCTCAGGGAATACCACCATGCAGAGGGTGCATCATTTGGTATTATAAGAGTGTAAGGGGTCTACACGTCTTCTTTTACAAATGTCTGCCTAGTACATGAAACAAGGAACATATGCTATTTTCTCAGGTTGGTTTATTTTAATTCTCATGCATTAGCTGAGCAAGCTGCTTTAATTTCTGTCCAGGATTTTAGCTATACCAAAATATGTGGAAAGCAAAAAGCAGTCTTTGAGCTTTCTACCACTTACTCTTTCTGAATATTAATGGACCATGTGAAGTGTACAATTACAATTACATGGTTCTTTCTTTCTTATTCATCTTTAAATAGTGAATTCCCAGTATAAAACGTGGGTATGAACTTTGTCTGGATCAGTCCAACCGAAGGCTATTTATTGAGTTTGGACACAAGGCTGGGTTCAGCAAGCAGAACCCCTTTATCATCTCCAGAGGAACAGTTACTGTAAAGATAAGTCAGTGCCACAAGGAGTAAGGAAATAAGTGAATGAAAAGACTTCTAGAAATGAAGTGTCAGAGAGGATCAGGTGAGGAGAAAATGCAATTAGGAACAGTTATTTAACAAGAGAGAGCAACTTTAGAGGAAGGTGTCTTAGGAAATGTCAGGCAACTAAGGCTGCTAGTGGAGAACTGGTGGGTCCAGCAGAGAGCTGAAAATACTGTGAGAGAATTAGGAGACCACAGAACCAGAAAATGATGATGAAGAGATGCAGAGACCAGAGCAAAGATGAGATGCCCCATCTCTGGAGACAGTGAAGGTCAGGCTTGATGGGGCTCTGAGCATCCTGATCTAGCTGTAGATGTCCCTGTTCATTGCAGGGGAGTTGGACCAAATGAGCTTTAAAGGTCTTTTCCAACTCAAACGATTCTATGACAAGAACAAATGTCGACTGTCAGTCTCCCCTTCTCTTCACATAAACACATACAACCACCAAATAAATAAGGTTTAAATTGCAAAAGGGGGGATGCAGATCAGATATTTGGAAGATCGCTCTAGTGAGAAACACTTTGCCTAGGAATGTATTGCCTTGGAACCAGTAGACTCCTCACCATTAAAAATCTTTCAAAAGAAAGGAAAAAAAAAAACTACCTAGAGCAACATAGCATAACCAGTCCTCTCTGGATCAAGGGAATGGGCAAAATGGTTTCCTGAGGTCCCTTTTTGAGCCTTGGCTAAGCAAGTAGACTGTAAGCATTTTCCTGAGTGACTGTTTTCCTAATGCTGGTTCCCTTTTCTCCACTGAATGACAAAGGTGAGATAGTGGCCTGTGACACTGTTTCACTCTTTGCTTTAACGGCAGGAGAACTATGCTCCTAATATTTTCCACAGATATTCCTTGCTTTTAGAGCAAAGAAATTTATCTCAAATTTATACATTTTAAACCAAAACATTTGCCTTGCAGTGCTAAGGTATCAGTAAGCCCTCTGGCTTCACATGATTTTAAATTTGTGGAGGGAATACATTTATTCATTTATTTTACTCACTGGCCTTAATGAATGATAATGATGTGATGCATTACCAGCTGGGTTGATAGCAAGTGCTTAGCAAGACTGATATCCCAAGCTATTCAAATACAATAGGAGAAAACATTTGCAGTCCTTCATTCTGAAGGGCGAGTGGAAAATAAAAATCCTAGTGATCTCTATCATCTTTACTTGACTAGTAACAGAAATGTGAAATATTGCAGTTAAAAAAAAAAAAAAAGAAGGAACGGGCAGCATTTTTGGAGAAGTCCTTTCATGTCTCTTTTTCCTCCCTTCATAATATTCAAACATGATAGCCCAATTTGCAGCCATTTCTCATTCTTGTCGTAAGACTACTATACATCAAAGCTATTCAGGTATCACCTGGTAATACAGACTGACAGATATCATGCATTTATGATCGGACTCTTTGAAGGATGTGCAAAATCATACTAAAAGTTGTTACACATAACAGCCTCAGCCTCACCAAGGAATGTGCAGCTGTCATTCTGTCATGTTTGGGATTGTGTCTATGCCATCAGACAATGCTGGAAAAGAGGTTAAAGTTCCTTTTGCCTTGCCACCGTTTCTGCATTCAGAATAGAACGGCTGAATATAGCATAGCGAAAAAAAACGCTGAGAGCCAGAAAACCTGAAGTCACTGGAAAAATCTGTCAAAGAAAAGAGAAATGAAAAATACACCTGGTTTAAAAAAATTATCATAATCTACATGTCTCTGAGGGAAGACATAGTAGCTATGTCTCATTTCTGAAAATGGAGTAATGCGGTGTTAAATTCTGTGTTGGTTAGCATGCTACATGAGGCCTGCAGGGCCACCAGGGTAGGCTCTGTAGTCTAGAAAAGGATTCATCCACCCAGTGCATTCCAAGTAAGCATCTAAATGAGAACTAGGTACCCTAGCCTGTCTTTAGAGACATTTACTGAGTAAAATTAAAGGCCTAAAATAAAAAAGCTGTCTCGCCACCTAAGAAGTCTCAGATGGTCACGTTTTCAAGAATGACAATCGATAAGTAGTATCACTCTACCTGTGAGGGGTATGTACAAAATGCATCTGAGCTTTCAAGCACGGATTTGAGAATTTATTTCTTAAACTTTGGTAGCTGAAACACACCTTAGTTCTGCACCATAAATGTCAAAAACCATTCCAGAGCTGGGACAAATTTTCTGATTATTGTCATACATTTTTTCTCAATTACAAGAAAAATAGTGTTCCTATTACAACCTTGTTATATTTCTGTTATGTACCAGTGTCTGAATGTCAAGTGTTAAACAATTGAGTCCACTGTGCTTGTCTCTGTTTCTATAGTCAGACATCAGCAGAACAGCCTGTAGCAACGCTGATCTGTCATAAGTGGACAGGGGTCATTAACATGGAAGTTCCATGCTGAGTTCTTAAACTGGAAGCCTACTCATCTCTCAGTGTAACAATAACATGCTTTGGGATGGTTTCAGACCACAAGCAAAGATCTTCCAAGGGAGATGTGGATTCAATACAGTGATATTAAAACAGAATGTTCTCTTCCAAGGATATTCCTGGTCAGTTTGGAATCAATTTTGCATCACTCACAGCTAAACTCCTCTAGGAAAATTTGGCCTCATTCAGGAAAAGGCCGCATCCAGGCAGCCAGTTCCTGAAGTTTAATGCTATTTCTTGGTTGGCAGGGTAAAAGTATGTATTGAATTTTGCTGAAGTCAAATATCCTACAAGGAATAATTAACCCCTGAAATCAGAATACTTGCACTTGGTCCTTACTTAAGGTTCTCCTCTAATTTTCCCTGTCTCATGACCCTTTTAATTGCTGCATTTTAGCAACAGAGCCACAAGTGAACATTAAGGTTAAATACAGAGAACAAATTCAAGATTTTAAAGTGTGCTCAACTTGAAATATATGGTATGATGACTAGAAACCCTTTCTGAGTTAAATCTATTCTTAAATTCTTCTCTAAATTACAGTAGAAGCATATGCATATGGTGATTAAAGACCTCGAAAAGGAGGATACATGATAAGAATGCATAAATATTTTACAATTACTTTGCACTTGTATAGCATTTTATGTCTTCAAAGCACCATACAGCACTAACAAAATATGCAGAGAAGATGACATAATGAAGCTGCATTCAGGTAGATATTACAACTGTGACCCTCCAGGCATGCTGCATAAGTCACTGTATTTCCATCTTATGCTTCCCTAGGCAAGAGACTTTAATGGGCACCATGCAGTAGAATAACCCAGGGACAAATCTGCTACATAGTGCTCCAGGAATTCAGTGAGGGAAAGTTATAATTTAACATAGCTGTGCTTTAATTATGTGGCAAACTATGCAGTTTATCAGGTGTCTGTTTTGCTAACAGTGCAGAGATCCTTGGAAGAAAAGCCTGCCAGCATCCTTTCAGCCATAAATATTATATTTAGTAGATGAGAGTGTGGCCTCTTGCTCTTTTCTTGCTCTATTTTTTTCATTTTTCCCCCTTTTTTTTTTCCTTCTTTTATTTTGAGATGCTAATGGCAGAGTGTTGAAGGAGGGTATGCAAAAACATTAGGCATGTTTTGATACATGGGACAAACTTAATATGACAGAAGTCTTGCTTGTCTTGCTTGCAGGCATGAAAACATTATCCAAAATGGGCAAGGCTTATTTTGAGCATGAGCCCAAGCTTCATCTGAAAATGTAAACAAAGCCAGGATTGTAAAGCCAGAAGAAACTAATACAGTATTCTAATGTTCTCTCTGAAGCATACAAATCCCAGAATGTTAATAATCCTTTTATCATATGCAAAACAAAAAAAAAAAATCTGCAATTTCATTAGTGCAAATACTTTAGTAAGACATCTTTCCTGAGTTAAAGACAGATATTTGCAATTTACCACACTCTTCAGGAGGATCTGAAGGCTACTCAATCTTATTGGCAAGATCCATTTTGTATCTTATTTCCTGTTTAATATTTCTCATCTCTGTTGCCAGTTGTTCTACAAATGTAGAAAGTGTTAGAAAACTATAGTGTACACATAACATACAGCTTCGATTTGAAACTGTTTTGATCTTAACCTTTCAAGGTAACTTTCAGTGCAGCATAACTCATCTCAGTACTTCTGTATAGGGTTAGCATAGCTCTTACACAGATATCTGCCTTGCCACTTGTGGTTTTCTTTTTAGTATAAGAACACTTCTGTTGCTTTTGTTATGACACTAGGAGTGCAGGACTTCTTTCAGGACTGACTGTATACTTCAATTCTGGGAAAAGAAAGATGTTTCTTACTTTGGCTTATAACACTTTAGAAAAGCCAGACAAGTTTATTCACACTTTTTTTTAACTCATGATGAAGGCAGGGGAGTTGAATATCATAACAGAAAAGAAATAGAAATCAATGCCTCACCTTAATCTCAGCAATCGCAAATCAAGAAGGCTCCTTCAGCCAAGCTTAAAAAAAGTCTCTCCCTAGAAAACACTGTGAGCGACTTTTCCATTTTCTCTGGGAAGACAGAAGGCAGAAAGAAATCACTAAGAACAATCATAAGTAGCTCACAACAACGTAATGCTACTGCTATCAAAACAAAAATGATAGGCCATTAAACTCTCAAAGTAGAAAGATCTCATTCTGTGGCAGCTGCCCCATTGTGTAATGTGCTGAGGAAGACACCATTAAGTGTAATTAAACAAAAAGCCTAAAACACAAGGACAGGGGCCTTTCTTCTTTTCAAGACAAAAACCTTCAGTGTACATGCAAAATGATCTTCCATCATGACCATCCTCTCTTTTCCCCCCTCAGGAAACAGACAGATGTCCAGCTGTCAGGGATTATGAAGAGTGTTACAATCTCAATTTATTTCACTCTACATCCTTTAATTCCATCCTTCTGCATCATGTTTTTCTTTGCATGTGTTTCTCTGGCTGCTTCTTCCCCTCTTCATGCGTCCTGTGAGTTTCTTTCTCCTCTCTTCTCAAAAGTGGTTCCTCCACACTCGTCTTTTTTTCTGTATCCTCCTCCATTATGTCCTATATTTTCTTCCCCTTTTTTTTTCAGCTGGCTTCTGGACACTTTTTTCGCTAATATTGGATGCAGTTTCTTCCTTAGTTTCTCTGCTCTCAAAAGAGGTGGGATTACTTAGATTCCTAGTACTGGCTGAGACAGAAGCCAAACAATTTCTTTCAGGCTTTTTTTTTCCTGATCCCTGGCCTCCTCACCTTGCTTGAGGCTCTGCTGCTGCTATCAATCTTCTGGCAGCACTTTGAGGTACCCTACACTAACTGCACTACCTTCAGATCTGCTGTGAGATGCCTGTTGGCTTTCATTCTCCCAAGATCCAGCTCAGTGAAGGGTGATGACTTCCTTGATGACTTCCATGTAAGTACTGAATGGGGAATGAGAGACAACAGGCATAAATTGACATAAAATATGTTAAGACTGGATATAAGGAGTAAATTTTTCATCATGAGGACAATCATGCAGTGGAGCAGAGGCCTAGAGAGGCTGGGGGGGATCATAGAATCATAGATTCATTAAGACTGGAAAGACCACTAAGATCATCGAGTCCACCATTCCTACTAACCAGGTCCTCAATGCCACATTTCTACATTTCTTGAACACTTCCAAAGACAGTGACTCCACCTCCATGAGCAGCCTGTTCCAGTGCCTTACTACTAAATCTCTGACCTCAGTAGTTTTCAAGATTCAGCTGCACATAGTCCTCAGCAACCTGGTCTGATCTCACTACTGACCCAGCCTCAAACAGGAGGTTGGACAAGAGACCTCCTAAGTTCCATTCTAATCTTAGTTATCCTATGATCCTATGACAACCTCCTCCAGTGACTGGTTCTTCATTCAGAATAATAACAGAAGGCACTTCTAATTCTCTTGGCTAATGAACAGTATAACTATAGGATAACGATGACAAAATAGCAGCTAAGCATGCATTGCTTTTTGGGGTTTCGTTCATTTCTTCTGCGCAGCGAGCAGCTCCTGAAGTTCTCTGGGCACAGAGGTGACAGTTCTTCTAAACTGAGAAACTCTTCCTGAGTTAAAAGGAGACGAGTTAAAGCTCCAAATATTTTTGTTGCATTTTAGTATGAAAATATTTCCATCGAGACCAACTGAAGCCGTAGTTTAAGTAGGGCAAAATGTGGTCTTAAACTTACAAAGATACACATGGGGAAAGATATTGCCCATTTCCTCAATTTCCTCCAAAGACCTGTTCACTCAAAATACTGCTGATGTATGTTCAGGTTTTCCTCCTCATGGGGAGGAACCCAAGCTTCTGGAAATCATCTCAGCCAACACATGATGCAGTGGGACTGAGCAACACTTCAAGGGAAATTTGTAACTGGTTTGCAGCATAAAACATTACACTAAATTTTTCCAGTCACTTCAGCCAGGAACAAAACTGGATGTATTTCCATCTCATAATGAGCTTAATTGTGGGAATACAAGAAAGACTATTCAGAGCAGAAGCTGCGAAGCAAAATAAACGGCATGAGAAAGCAACGCTGAGAACCAAGGACACCTCCAGAAGAAGAGGGAAGCAAAAGGAACATCTCATGGCTCTGAATGGATAAGCACCTGCGTGCACAGTTAAGGAGTGTTTGTGGAATGTTTTGTTGACAAGTAAAGGTGGGTGGGAAAGTTAAAAGATAAAACTTGTGAATGTATATAAGGGATGTTAGAACCTGTAATGAATTATTTGGATCGTTCACATCTGAGTCCATGCCTCAGACACTGCACTTAATCACCAATTTACAGATTCAGAGCTGTACCAACGCCTTGCACAAAGGAGAGGATGTCACTTAGCCCTGCTTCACACTCCTGGCCTGCTACACTGGAAAACTGAAATAACAAATCTATTCTGTTGAGTATGGTCTAGTTCACAGACAGCTAAGTCAGGAGGAAGGGCTTTCTCCAAACCTCTCAGCCTCCTGCTGACTTCTCTCCACCTCCTTCTGTTCTGCTCTTGCTACAAATACACCGCTTCTCAGACTCAGTGACTAATTGAACAAAATAGAACACCCTTCCAAAAACACAACCAACAAGTCAGCTGAAATCTGGAATTATGATCATATGCCAAATATTCTGTTTTTTCTCAAAAATTTTGGGTTTTTTCAATTTTTCTTTTGGATAAGGGTTGACTTGAATTTTATTCCACAGAACAAGCCAAAGACGCAAATTCTTTGCAAGGCCCTAACCTAAACTTTTCATTCAAGATCGTTTCCAACTATTTTAATTTTGAATTTGCCTGAATCAATAATTTGTTGTGAATTTTAGAACAGGAATATTCTGGCAATTGAGAATTTTAAAATAATATTAAAAAATGAGCATGAAATAGATGGAAACTGACATTTTACCAGTGAATGTGTTTTGACAAATCCAGCATAAGCACATGATCCAAACCTTTAGTAAATTTTAATACATTTTACATAGAATAACACAAACAATTTAGGTTAGAAAGAACATCCAGAGGTCATCTAGTTCAACCTCTACTCAAAATAGGACCAGTTAGGTCAGGTTGCTTACAGCCTCATCTGAATGACTTTTGATAATCTCCAGGGATGAAGGCTAAGAACTTTTTAAGCTCCTCGTCCACTATTTGATCATGCTCTTGCCAGGAAAAAAAACAACAAATCCAAGAATTTCTCATGTTTCAGCTTGTGTCCATTGTTTCTTGTAGTTTCAACGTGCATCTGCAAGAAATTTTTGACTCCCTCTTTTCTGTACTCTACCCAACTGCAGATTTATGCATGTTAATGCTAATTGCTCATCGTTCATCTACTAAGCTACTAGACAAAATGTGCTTTGTCTTTCCTCACAAACGCTCTAATGTGTTGAGTCTATTTTCTTTTTCTTTTTTTTTTAAGTGCTAATAGTCTGTGTTTTTTGTAATCATCTTAGACATAATCACTCCGAGAGGTGGATTCGGGTTAAAACGCTTTCTGCCACCTGTCTTAAATTACAAAGCAGCTTCTTAGCTCAGCCCACTTCTATCTACAACCTTCACAAAGAACATCTCTGAACTTAATACTTCTCTTTATTCATCAATTATGTCTTTCAGTATTTTGAAATCAAATGATGATGATAAATCACTTCCATCTGTATTAGTCATTCCTTTTCAAATGCTTTGCAGTTTAAAGATACTTTGCTTAGAAACAGAAGCACATTATTTTCTTTACATGCGATCATATTTAAACATCTTTCTATTATGCTCTTACATTTTCCTGATCACTGCAGTCTAATGCTTCTCTAGTAGTCCCTGCATGTATCCAAAGAGAGTATTCTTTTCTTTTTAGATAAAATAAATTAGGCTCATGTCAATACTGCTTCGAATAGCCAGCCTGCATAATAGAAACAATTACTTAAAGCCTAACCTAAATATTAGTGGGTATGTAAATAAAAATCTGTCGGATGTAAACAAATTTGTCATCTGCAGGAAAAGCATTGTCTTCATGCATATAAGACTGGTGTGTGAGCTCAGTGGATT
Source organism: Numida meleagris (assembly GCF_002078875.1). Classification (NCBI taxonomy): domain Eukaryota; kingdom Metazoa; phylum Chordata; class Aves; order Galliformes; family Numididae; genus Numida; species Numida meleagris. The sequence goes on along the minus strand of NC_034409.1, from coordinate 188,578,550 downwards.
CCTACAGTGTCACTTTTTTAGAAACTAGATTTTATGAAGACCCCACAGTCCCCCTAGTTAGAGTGGGTATATTTTACTTATCTTCAGTTTCTAGCTGTTCAGCATACAGTCGGTGCTATTTCCCCTTTTTAATCAGTGTAGGTAGGTAGTTTATACAAAGTAGATATTTCTACAATGGCATGAATCCCCTTCAATACATGCATACTGACTATATAGATAGAGCAAAAATAAACTCTGTTAGCTCAGATGCTGCCATTGGTAAAATTTAGAGGACATTCTACCTCCTTCCTATGTCATCCCTATTAAACCAGGGGTGCCTGTTTTTTCTTGTTGTTTTGATCCAATTTTGAGCCCTCGGGTGTCATCAGAATTTTAAAATTTCAGCAAGCCTTGACAGTCCAATCACAAAAACCCTTGGCAAAAAACATCTAGAGCTTTGAGGTACAGCTTCCCTCAGTTGTCTTTTTGGGATGCCAAAGTCTGCTAATGGCTGGTATTACAGTCCTGTACTCCTCTCACTTCCCCAACCAACATACATAAGGAAAAAAATCTGTTTCAGAGCAGACAAGCAGACATATAACCATAATCTGTTTTCATCATGCAGGAATCATTTGGTTGTTTTCTGTATATATTTACAAAACCTGTCACTATGTGTAGATAGATTGATAGACTGATAGTACTGATTTCAAGCACTTGAAATTCAGGTTCCCAACCTACAGTGTTGGTGGCTGCTCTCTGATATAAAATATCTCCTTTTCTCAGGGTACCTTAGCTGAAATGAAATTGAACTGACTTTTTTTGGAAAGCATGGGTAGGAATAGAGATAATACTAACTACTGAACAAAGATGGTCATGCAGAGGAACTCAATTGACTTGTGTATGTTTACATCTTCAAAAATTATAACAGAAGTGCAGCTCTGAAAGTCAGGACTAAAAGGCTGAACTTTCAGAAACCCTTAGAGACAAAGCTACATATGGGCCTAAACTAATATAGAAACAAAGTAGGTGCAAAGTCTGGCTTTGAGAAGAGTCATGGTCTCAAACCCAATTGGCCATGGAGCAGACAATAACTAGCGTAGGAGTGCCAGAAGGCTCCCACCACAGCAGGCTGACAGGGTCAGCAAAATCAGTCCTGTGCTCTTCTCCCAAGAATAACTCCCAATGGAGTGGCTTATGTCACTGGGAAGTAAGCAAGCTCCTAAGGTCCCTCAGCAGGGAGCTGCTGCCTCAGCCTCAGCTCCTCCTGCCTCAGCCACAGGTCACTCCAGCCACAGGAAGGTGAAGGACTCTATAAACTCGCTTTGCTCCCCTTCACTGAGTCAATGAAGTTCAAAAGAGACAGAAATCCAGGCTAACCATGCAAGGGATCAAGACTAGCCACCTGATACTGGAGTATGACACCTACTCAAAATCTCTGAAGGTGAAGTGTCTGTCACTGCTATTGAAATTGTCCAAGAGGATTTCAACCAATTCTGAGCATTGACACACCCCTGAAACTTTAAACTCCATCTACACCACAGGGGAGCTGAAAATCAGATATGTATGATGGAAATTTGAAATTGAAAGGGTATGGCTCCCCAAAGAGGCTAAATATTTAGAATATGGAAAAATGACCAATTCCATGAATTTCGCAGAGTACAGCACCTGAATACCTGAACAGCAGTGCAAATGTTCAAGAATACTTTCACTAGCAATACAGGCAAGATTGAGACAGGTTGACTCTAAGTTTAACAACAGACAATAGCACAGCATTTTGCTGTGGCAAATGTTGCCATGAATAGCTATTTTTTTTCTGATATTTTATTATGAGCGAATCAAAAAACAGAAGTTCCTCTGGTATTAATGCACTGAATGAACAGTAGACAACAGACCAGTTGTCTGCCTGGGCTCTACAGACTTCCTGTGAGATTTTGAACAACTTACCTGAGTTACCTGTACCTTGTACATACAGATAGATACAGATAGCTCTATATATTTACATGTATATAGTTATATATATATCCTATAGATACAGGTAACTAAGATCTGTTTTTGAGATGCAGATGATGCACCCTTTTCTCATGAATGACTGCAGGAGCTAAGCCCATGTACTGTCTCTTGGGGATGGTATGCGGAACTGACTAGGTAAAATTACTGCAAATTGTTCACTTGAAATTCAAGTAGATAATAGTATCATATTTGTAAATAATCAGATTTCATTTCCAAAGCAGAGAGAGAGCTGAATTATTTTTTTTTTGCATAGTATTGCTGTGTTTATATAGCTTGTACCTTTTTTTCTTTTTATTTCCCCAAAGGGCATGCATATAAAACATTTACATTAAACCAAAAGTATCTTTGGTTGCTTTATTAACTTCAAATTCCCTTCCCCAGAATCCTCTTAATTAAAACTCTATCCAGAGGACTGGTTCACAGCTCATGGACATCTCAACCATCTTTTAAACAAGGCAAGAAATAGTGAAGCAGCAGCATTTTTTAGTATATTGGAAATACGTAGGTATTGGTAGTAATTCAAGCTTTTTTACTAATAGCATAGTTCCAAATCTACTGCCTCTGTGGGAGCCATTCCTATTCAAATAACATTGTGCAGTGTTATTCATTTTGGATAACATCCGTTGTGAATTGTGATTGCACCAGGAATTATTTCAATTTCAATTTTGTTCATGTTGCAAACCTGGCACTTCAGTTAGTATGTGCATAAAAGCATCTGTGCATATACACAAGAAATGAAAGATTTTCAGTAGAATAGTGTATTAGCCTCACCAGCTGTAATGGGAGCAGAGTCAGCTCTCAGATCAACATAGGCTGGAAACAGAGAGCATAGAGTGCTCTCAAAGAAATCATTAAATGACCTTTCTGTCCAAACAGTGTCTCTGCATTGAAAAAGTCTCCATAAATTTTTAGTAGGAGAATTGTTCTAAAATAATTCCTTAAGTTAGTGACAAAAAGCATCTCCTGTTTTCCTCAGTGATGGAAAGGAAGGACTAAATCCTATTAGTCTAAATCTCTCTAAAGGTAAACATTTCAGCAAAATAATATTTTGCACTACCACTGCTACTATTTGCAAAGCTCTGAAAGGCATGAATTCCCATTGAAGATTCTGTGAGTTGATGCCCCCATCCTCCTGCAGTCAGTAAGAATTCTGCTGGCAGCTGGATGAAAACCTAGGTCATTTCTAGTACATACAGACAGCTGTAGCATGGCAGTTCTAGTTGGGTTGCAAGGCACTAAATCACTACAGGGGAAAGAGGAGAGGAAAAAGTGAGACAAGGGTGAAGTTGTTTGCGTTATGATTAATTCATTGTTAACTGAGATCTGCCTTGATGCCAGACATGAGGAAATGAACCTTCCCAGATTGTCTGAGGCTTCAGAAAGCATGCAAATAGTGGTTTGGACTGCAGAAAGCTGTATTTTTAATTTAGTTTAAGCAAAACACCCTTGGTTCCCTGTGAGTTTGCTACTCTGTAGTAAGCTTGCTTAAACGCTTTTCAAAAATCAAATAATCGATAAACTGGACTTTCCCTTTGGTTAAACAGCAGATGTTTCTGGTTAGAGCAAAGCAAGAAAACAGTCTTTGGTAAGTATTGCGTCATATACAGTGGCTGTCATGCTGAAACTTTGGCAATAGTCAGCATTATGTTAGTATTATGTTTAGTATTACAGTTATTTACTCAGCACTGGTGAGGCTGCTCCTCGAGTGCTGTGTTCAGTTTTGGGTCCCTCACTATAAGAAAGACACTGAGGCCCTGGAGCGTGTCCAGAGAAGGGCAACGAAGCTGTGAGGGGTCTGGAGCACAAGACTTATGGGGAGTGGCTGAGGGAATTTGAATTGTTCAGTCTGGAGAAGTGGAGGCTCAGGGGAGACCTTATCGCTCTCTACAGCTTCCTGAACAGAGGTTGTGGTTAGGTGGGGGTTGGCTGCTTCTCCCAGGTCACAATGATAGCATGAGAGAGAACAGCCTTAAGTTGCACCAGGGGAGGTTCAGTTTGGATATTAGGAAAAATTAATTATCTGAAAGAGCAGTGAGGCACTGAAACAGGCTGCCCAGAGAGGTAGTAGAGTCTCCATCCCTGTAAGTTTTCAAGAAATGCGCAGATGTGGCACTGAGGGATGTGGTTAGTGGGCATGGTGGGGATGGGCTAATGGTTGAACTTCATGATCTTAGAGATCTTTTCCAAGCTCTATGATTCTGTGATTTCATTAGGAAATATCTTTCCAAGTGTTAAAAATACAGAAACAGGTTTGTGATGGTATCACTTATTGTATTCCAAGTGTTGCATACTCCTGGTGGATAAAGTCACTTCACATATTTTTCCCACCTAAATGTCTGACCTTTCACTTTCAGTGAATTTTATGATTGTTGGAATAAGGCTTAATGTTAACCACAGTCAGGAGGAACATTGCCTCATGTATCCACTCAGTGTAGGACTCAGTGTATCCACAGGCAATACGGTGTGAAATCAGTACATATGAACTCAAGTGCAGATATACTCATACAGGCTAGGGACTAATTTAGACTTTCTTCTTGGTGTTTTCTTTTTGACTAACAGACTACAGAGAGCTGCAGGAAGCAATTCGAAGCAACAGCAGGATGGTCATCTTCAGGAGGATATTAATGGCTAGCACTGGAATTCTGCAGTCAATATCTTTTTACCTGGAGGCTTGTAAGTTAAAATAGGGTTTGGTTTTTTTTTTTTGCAGAGATGCAACAGTAATTCTCACTAATGAGCTGCCCACAATGTGTCCTCCATGTGTAGGTCTGTATCTCATAAATAACCACAACACATCTCACCTATCCCATTAGAACCATAGAATCATAGAATAATAAAATATCCCAGGTTAGAAGAGACCCATACGGATGATCAAATCCAATTCCTGGCTCCACACAGGACCACAAAAATATCAGATCATATGTCTGAGAATGTTGTGCATTGAACTCGATGCCATGACCAGAGGCTGTTCCAATGCCCAAACATCCTTTTGATGAAGAACTTTTTTCCTGATATTCGTCCTGAATCTCCTCTGTTGCAGCTTCATTAGCACATGTGCCAGATGCAGCTGATTGCTGGAAAATCTTTCTGGGGGAAGTAACAGCACAGAGCAGACCAGAGACCCACTCTGAAACCCAGAGCACTTGAGGGACCACATTGCAGGCACAGTCACTATTGTAACCTGTTCCTAGGCCATATGAAAGAAACTTAAGAATCAAAGAGTAGAGCCTGGAGCATTTGAATGGAAGAAAATTAAGACATCAGCATTAACAGAAATGTTGAGAAGTAACATGTCATTCTCCTTTTGTGACAAAAGTGTTCTTTCCCAAACTGAAATCCAGTCTCCAAGAGAGCTTGGTATACTTTTTGACTTCTTTTCTTATGGCTATCAAGAGCAATACATCTGGTCTGGGATGGACCATGCTCCAGCTGTCTGCACCACTTCTATATATTGCTCTTTATCTTAGCAGGTTGCCACAGCTAACATATTTACCCAAAATGAATGCCCATGTTTGACTACAAGATATGTTTTAATTTGCTTTTTTTATATTCCCTCTTCTTACTTTTACTTTCTACTACATAAAATAGAGGCATAAGAGATACATTTACTAATAGAGAAACTGACAAATTTCCTGTGCTTAGAGTGTAGAAGAGTCTAATGAAAGCTTTCACTCTCAGTCATTGTGCAAAATTGTTCCAGAAATTTTCCTAGGGCTGTTGGGACACTGATAATGGTACTATTAGTCTACGCTTGTTAGGAAAAGACTGTCAACACCACTTCAAATTTAACACTACATTTTCAAAAGTGAATCAGTATTCCAAATGAAATGTTTTCGAGACCATATTTGTTCATCTTTTTACTGATTATTCTCCCTACCTCTTTGGAAGTTTACATCTTCTTGCCTTTGCACTTCAACTGTGGAAATGCTCACAAAGCTTCATAGTAACATTGAGGTGTCAAGGTCTGCACAGAACCAGGTGGAAAACCACTCTCATTCAATGTCAGGCTTCCGTTTTTCTGCACTAACACAGTCAGATTTTGTCATTTGCTTTTTATGCAGTGAGATAATGACACTAAAAATAATATTCCAAACTTCCTAGTTTTGTAACATAGTCAACCTGACAGCACTCTATTCATAACATGTAAAGGTCAACATTTCTACACATAATTAATTATACTGCAAATAAACCACATGAGTCAGAAAGTCTTAACTTTCCTTTCAGTAGGTGTCTTACCTACATACTTAGCAGTGACTCATTTCACCCACTTCAGCTGGATATATTTGGCAATAAATCATGAGTTCAGTCTCTGGATATTTGACAAATCTGTTTCTGATTCAAAGAGAATTCTCCCAGTTCTTAATAATTCACATTCAAGTCTTCTGCCTTAGAAGCTGATGACTCAACACTCAAGGACAAAATTCACCTTCTCCAATAATGAATGCTTGATTCTAAATATGAATTGTGCAGGGTCTTTATTGTATTTTAGACAATAAAGTCTCCTGAGCAAGGATAAACTTTGTAATCTGTTGCTCAGTCAGGGTCCTGCATCTGATCATTGGCTAATCTGACTCACTTACAGGTAATAATTTGGATATATGGACGAAGTCCAGAGGATGTGTTGTTGAAGATTCAGTGGTGCTAACAGCTGTCAAAACTAGAATTTGAATATTGACTGCATTTTCTAAATCTGCTATTATTTCAAATGTACGATGGTTACTTTTCTTCATGTCACTACTTAATTAGTCACCAAAGCATTTATTTCTCATTAAGGATTAGTTAAGAAGGAGTTAAAGTAAGTTTTTGGTCTCAAACTTTATCCATTTTTTCACGTAGATACAGCAAAACAATATTGCAATTTTTTTCTGTTAGAAGAATCTCATTTGGGGGATATAAGTCAAAAAGGATTTCAGTTTTTGTTCAAAGTTGAAAAAGAAGATTCATCTTCAGGCACCACTAAATAATGAGCAAACTTTCACTCAGAAAGTTAAAGAACTTTTGGAAACATATTAATGTGAATCTGAGGAAAACATCACTAGTGCCAATTGATATACTTTGTTAAAGAATTTAAGTCAAGGTCTCAAGAATCAAATTTCAAAAGGAATCTGAATATTTTGCAAGTCCAAATTCAAATTTTCACAAAGAAACAGGTGTATAATAGAAATCATAGACTCATAGAATCATAGAATGGCCTGGGTTGGAAAGGACCATAATGACCATCGAGTTTCAACCCCCCTGCTGTGTGCACATTGCCAACCACTAGACCAGGCCGCCCAGAGCCACATCCAGCCTGGCCTTGAAAGCCTCCAGGGACGGGGCATCCACAGCCTCCTTGGGCAACCTGTTCCAGTGCGTCACCATCCTCTGAGTGAAAAACTTCCTCCTAATATCTAACCTAAACCTCCCCTGTCTCAGTTTAAAGCCATTCCCCCCTTCTCCTATCGCTATCAACCCATGTAAACAGTTGTTTCCCCTCCTGCTTATATGCTCCCTTCAAGTACTGGAAGGCCACAATGAAGTCTCCCTGGAGCCTTCTCTTCTCCAAGCTAAACAAGCCCAGTTCCCTCAACCTTTTTTCATAGGAGAGGTGCTCCAGCCCTTTGATCATCCTAGTGGCTCTCCTCTGAACCAGCTCCAAGAGCTGCAAATGCTAGGATGTTCCTTTAAATCTTACCAGGAAGAACTACTGTTCTAATCCTGAGTCTTAAAAAATATTTTGTGTTAGAAACTGTGCCCTAAAGGCAGTGCTAAAAAATAGAGAATAGTAGGATTAAAAAAAAAAAAAATAGTAGGATAAAAAAAAAAACCACGTACTGTTTTTCCAATTATTAACTTTATACCGAGCAATTTTGCACTTTGCCTGAGTCCCAGTTATACTATGCTTAGTTATACTAAACATCAAGGATTCTATTTTCTTAGAGGAAAGGAGGAATCAGTGTGAAATAACAGTATCCAGCAAAGCAAAACAACCCAGACATGACCTTCATTCCCTGATGTCTCTGAAGGTAATGTCCAAGCTTTCAGCACAATGGCCAGAGACCATAAGCCAGTGACTCATCTGAAAGAAAATTTGCAGTTGTATACCAGCCCACTAAGTTTTCATTCAGAAAGAAAATGAATGAAACAGTTCTGAAGACAAACTCAGGGATTCATAAATTTTAGAAGTGATTTTTATCAAAATTGGAGAGGAATACCATTTATCATAAGGCTCTGATCACTTCATACCAGTTCAGTTTAAATCCTGAGTAAATCCAAACAGGATGGCTCTCCAGTTAAGTCAGAAATTCAGGACCAGAGTCCAGCCACCTCTAGTCATGTAAAACAATGCAACAACTATCCATTTCAAAAGGATCTGCAAAGTTGTGCCAGGGGAGGTTCAGCTTGGATATTAGAAAAAAAATTATTCTCTGAAAGAGTGATGAGGTATTGGAACAGACTGCTCAGGGAGGTGGTGGAGTCACTGTCCCTGGAGGTTTTCAAGAAACATGAAGATGTGGCACAGAGCGACATGGTTAGTGGGCATGGTGGGGATGGGCTGATGGCTGGAGTGAATGATCTTAGAGGTCTTTTCCAAACTTAATGATTCAGTCATTATATGATACTAAAGCATCCTCTCCATCGGGTTTCCTTAGGCACTTCCATACAAAACACACCACAAGAATCTTCAGACCTATCTAGAGAAGCACAATTATATTTGCTGTATTGAAGTGTTGTCAGGTGTGTAAGGATAGGCATGGATGGATGGATAGTGGAGAGGAAGATCTTGAATGGACAAAGCAGGAAAGCAGAAGTCAGTTATCCTGGGCTATGCTCCTTACTCCGGCACTGTTATACTAAGACAGTCTTCTTTCAATGCCTTGTTTTCCCATTATAAAATGAGCTTAGATACATCACTACAGATTGGCAATGGCTCACAGGGGTATTTCTTTTGAGCTGCAATTAAGTAGTGTCTGAAATATATATTGAGATAATATCCAAGAAGCTGATATATGAAAGCAAAACACCTCTGTGAAGCACCAGGCAGCCAAAAAATTGAATGGTTTATACATGCATTAAAAAAGAGTCTTAAAAGCCAAAATGTCTTTTGTCCAAAAGATAATTCATGTTTCACTGTACATCTCCAGTCATTTCCATTTTATCCTGTATAAAAAGAAAAGATGTTGAATGTAAGAGAAATGTATTATATACCCAAAGTTCTAAAGTAATCTGAAACCAGACATCAGGGTTCATCTAATTTGTTAAGAAAACTATTTGTTATCTGTTGGTGTGAAAATCATGTTTACTGCTTACACTGCCTGAGGCAAAACATGAAGATTCAAAGTTAATTTTCTTTCATAAATAAAACATTGCAAAAATCTTCACTGTGCTGTCCTTTGAGTGTAGGTAGGCTCAAGTGTTGGTGTACTGTTGCCATCTACTGGGTAAGACTTAAATCCCAAAACCTGTAGGTTTTCGTGCTCTGGTGAATATCCTTTTATTTTAGATAAGTGATTGTGTATGTTTTCCAGAATTCTGAATACGTTGTGCCTATTGTAGCTTTTTAATTCATTTTTCTAGGTGCTGTGCACAAAGCTATTTTTCTCTGTCGTCAGAATGTATCACTGATATTAAATGTGTGCTACTTAAGGAAACACAACTGTTCCCTCTCAGCAATGCACTAAAGCGGGCAAAGAAACCTGAATAATAATTGTACCTCAAAAAGAAGCAAACACAGGAATGCTTCAGCAGATTAATGCATAAGGCCATTATATTAAAGAGCAGTTCACTAAATTGTGTTTATAAATGTATTCAGTGTGATTTTATAAGGCAAGAAGCTGAGCCCTGATTTGGATTCCCTGTTAAGATCCACACTGTGTTTACATCACTGAGAGTCAGCAAAGCTTTTAAAACATTTGGGTAATTTTTAAGGAACCAATAATTCCACTCAGTTAAAAACAACCTACTCACCAGCTAAAAGGAAAACGCATGTTTTCATGGTTGGAGCCATTGGAGCTTCATATAATAAGACAGAATATTTCCCTCTAATACCAAACTCATCTTCAGTAGTCACTGAGTTATTTTAGGAGACTGTCCAAAAATGCAATATATTTTTTTTTATAGTTTTAAAAGGGAAAATGTATCTCATATGCCAGCACACTGGGGAAGGCTGTTCATAGCCAGGGTAAGGAAGGACAGTTTATCCTGTCCACTTTTTTGGGGCAGTCCAAGCCCCAGATCCTAATGTGAGCAGGGCCTTTGCACCTGGGGAATCTGCCTGCGTCTAAAACTTATGTGTGTAAACATTTGAACATCAAGAATAATAAAGATCCAAATGTGTGAAGTGAAGGGTCTTCAGATAGTATCTTAAAACTACCTGTGTGAGACTCAATCACTGAATCCAAACAAGGTCCCATGTTCAAAAAGTCTCTTCATTTGGAGCTGAAAGGAAATAGGGAGTCGAAATTCTTACTCAGTGTAACTGAGTAGCTCTCTAAAATGAAACAAACATAGCCTTGACAGCATTAAGCCAGCTGATTAAAAAAAAAAAAAAAAAAGGAAAATCCAATCAATACATCATTGTACCTTAAAAAGAGGAAAAGTTCTGAGATCTCAAAACATGAGAAAAATCAGAGATGGACAAAAACACTCAGGTTGATTTTATAAAGAGCAAATCTTCATCTGACAAGCTCACCTGTACTTTTTCAAGGATATAACAGAGAGCAGACAAGGATAACATGCTGGAGGTAATCTAGTTTGATTAGAGAGAGGCATTTGATGAAGAACTACACAGTAGGATGGTAAGTACAGAAAATCCAGCATGTTGTCCTTGAATATTTGGAGGACAGTGAGCCTATTTCAGCATGGATTTATGGTTTAAGGGGGAAGAAAATGAAAAGTGAAACAACACTGATGTGAAATTGTGGACTTGAACCATCTTCCAAATACACGACCAGAAAAAAAGATCTTTGACTGCAAGGAGAGCAAAAGTAAATCTTTTAAAGGAATTGAATTCTACTCAGTACAGAAGTCCACAAATTCAACTAGGAACCAGCTAGTACTTAGAAGATTGCAAGAGCACACTGCTGGCTCATGTCAAGCTTTTTGTCCACAAGAATCCCAAATCTTTCTCCTCTTGAATCTTAAACATCTGCTTGTCTTTCTGAGGGCTACTGGCAAAGTAAGACAAATAGATCTGTACTCCTTCACACTGATGATATGGTTAGCTTGCTAGGGTGTTCTCTCCACACTCATCTCCAGCATTTTCTAGTAAGAAGTAGGTGTCTTACAGACCTTTTTTTTTTTTTCTCTGAGTAGGGCATCATTAAAAGGTGAGGAGAATTGGCATATTTTTAATGCATTTATTACATTACTTTAAAAAATAAAATATCATAGGTGGCAGATAGATAGCCGCTGATTTATAGGAGGTTGGGAACATTCTGTAGTATAGTCACAACAAAGTTTTTGTCTCTGCCAAAATGTTTCATTAAATACTTTTAACAGGACTGTTCTGCTTCTACTGCATAAATAAAACGGTATATTATGTGCTGCTTTAAGTAATGGGGCATACATATTCTGTAACTAGATAGAGTTCCCTTGGGGAAATAGCAGGTAGCTTCATAGCAATCACATTTCCCTTCGAGTACTCAGTAATTACTAATTATTCTTAATGAGATCAAAAGTAATTGCTATGTAACCTTCAACTATGGTTTAGACATTGAGAAATAACATATGTCATCATATTTTACTCTATAATTGCAACTGTCCTGCTATTGCATGCATTTTACCATGTATCTAGATGTTTGGTAGTTACCAAGCAAATAAAAACTCATCCAGTCATGTTTGTAGCCCAGATCCCTTACTTAGCCCTTAGCACTTACCGACATCATAGAATCTTAGAATCATAGAATATCCCAAGTTGGAAGGGAACCACAAGTATCATAGAGTCCAACCTTGGGCACCACACAGGACTACCCAAACCCAAACCCAATGTCTGAGAGCAGTGTCCAAACGTTACTTGAGCTCCGGGACCATGCCCACTGCCCTGGGCAGTCCAGGACACATTTGGCCCTTTTGCCTGCCAGGGCACACTGCTGACCCAGTTCAACTTCCCACAAACCAGAACCCCCAGGTTTCCTTTCTGCAGGGCTGCTCTCCAGCCTCTCATCCCCCTGCCTGTACATATAGCCAGGGTTGCCGTGCCCCAGACACAGAAGCCAGCACTTGCTCTTGTTAATCTTCATGCAGTTGGTGAATGCCCAGCCCTGTAATTTGACCTCTAATGTCCACTTCCTCTTGTACAAGCAGCTGGAGGAGAGGAAAAGTTCACTGCCAAATTCCTTGCAGCAGATCACTGGTGTTTGTGATCTTTCTGTATTCCCTTGAGTAGCCAAGATTCACAGCCTGTCACGAGCAGGGCATGAGGCCACCAACTGCTCCTGCTTGTGGCCCTGCAAAGAATATTCCATGTTACAGATCTGACCCAAATCTCCCTGGTACAACGGGAAACTGCTCATATCTGTAGTGGGAACAGGTTAGGAACCTGCATTTTCTGGTTTCTATCAAATCTGGAGGGATAAACAGGTGTATCCTATTGTAGTCCCTTGTATATTTATGAACTGAGTTTGCAGCTTCTCCATGTGAAATATCTTGATGATAGGATCTTCTGCTTTTTCTACCGAATTTTTTTTTCAGAACTGTCCCCCTTGGTTTTTGTAACATCTTTTCTTTTTGTTTTGTTGCTTTTTCAGGACCATTAATCTCTCTTCTCAGCTATCTGTAATTCCCTAGAGGAATTATCCCTTAGATTCCATGATGTCATAATTATTTTGCTTTTAGTTCTTTTCATAATTTCTAGTACCACACCTATTGAATCTGTTGCATATCAGAAAATCAGCTCCTACCTTTATTCTCCAAAGGTCTCAGTCATACACCTTCCCCTTTATTTTACTCTTTTTCTCCATGCAAACTTTTAAAGCTATCCTAGTGCTTACATTCCAACCAGTTGTTCATACAGTGATACTAGAAGTGTATGAATCTGCTTCAATGAATTTACACAATCTATTTATAATTACTTTTTTTTCCATTATTTAGTGATGGTGGGGTGCATTTTTGTCTCAGCTCTGCTTTATATTTTATATTTTAGACTAGATGTTCTGTGGAAAAAGTATTGTCATTTATGACACACCCCTACAAGTCTATAAAACCTTGATGACAATAAAGTCTAAACAAATATAGGTTTTCCATAGCCCTACATCAACAATTTTGTAATTCCTAGTATTATCAGACAATATCATTGTTATGCCTATGACTACAACATAAGGTACACAGCACAGATCACATAAGAAAATAAGTTGAGATGTTTTCTTCTTATTTTTCTCTCTCACTGTCTCTTCTGAATTCAGTTACATATTTATTTTCTATAATCTGCTAAAATTCAAGTACCTGCTTTGATCTATGTCTATCTACACATATCTTCCCGCTGCTACTGTTTTATTATTAGCTTTATACACTTTCATGTTTCTTTATCTATTAACTCTATTACTGAAGATAGTACTGTATAAACTCTCTAGACAAAATAAATTCTAGTCATTAGACTCACAAGGAGTCTTCAGAATAGGAGAACCCTGGAAAAGTTAAAATTCTGATTCATTTTCTTCGAAATAGATTCTTAAATAAGTTATCTGAATCATCTGGAGGTGATTATCTTTCCTAGGAAAATGCATAGGGAATCAGAAAAACTAATTTTGGCTGGATATCTCACTTTAAGATGGCTAAAACTAGGGGACAAAGTATGTATTCTTCCTCAGTGATAGTAGGCAGCTATCCTTTGAAAGCTAAATTTTGTATCAACAGTTAGCTCGAAAAGAGAAAAATCTTTCTCCACATCTTTAAAATGGAAGGAAAATGTTTTGGAAAATAACAACTGTGCTTCATTGCTTTGAGTAGTCTGAATGGGCAGAAGTGTTCTTTTAGACTGCATGTATGCTGGAGAAAGCATGGATCACGCAGTGCAAATCCCAGAGCAGCCCCTAGTCTCGTTATATCCCACTGCAGTGATAGGGCCCCTGCATTGCTTTCCATTTCAAATAGTAGGTTTTGTCAGAAATAAGAAAAATTGCTTATTTTCAACAAAAATCACCTAACAGTAGGAGTGGGCAAACAAACTTTGCATGCAAATCAACAGCAGCCAGATTTCATGCAGTAAGAAAATCCCAATCCATGCAAAGCCTTCATTTTTGTAATCTCCTGGAGCGTTTTCTATTTGTATGACAGCTTCACACCATTTTCATCATGTTAACTGCTGTAAAGTGAAATAAAACTGTTAACGAAATGACCACACCAACATAAAGAGCTCTGACCTTCAACTTCCCAGCTGCTCCTTCAAGAAAATTACCATCCTCCACAATGTCACATGCCCCATCACCTTGTCCACTTTGCTGTTGAGGCATGCTACCGGGATATTAAAGAAATGTCGTGGTTTTGGTGTTTTTTTTTTTAAGTTCTGCAGAATGAATCAGGAAAAAAGTTTACTTTCCCAGTCTATTTTTCAAAGGTTTCATTGCAGCTAAGGGTTTCAAGTCAATGTTTTTTGACAGGAGAAAAGTCAGCGATCCAGACCAAACTGACACCCCTCAGACAACTTCGTGCTAGATTTCTATTTGGACTGGCTTGAGTGACTGTTGAAAATAAAACCTTTTGCTCAGTTGAGGTGACCTGTTTCTTATTTTTAAGACTCTTTAGTGGTACTTCTTTCTGGCATATTCTGTGTAGAGTAAAATATAGAGGGCTGTTGTTATGGCTCCCTGAAGAAACAGTTATGTATAGAGCTTTGTAAGATTTGAGGTCATTATTGCTGCTTTTCATCATTATATGTCACTGCCCCATTGTCAATCTGTGCACATTTATAGACATAGCACAATATAAAAGTCCCTCTGTGACCAGCATAATTTTTACCTTTCTCATATCTAAATCAAATACTTCAACCTTACAGTGTAAGAAATGCACAAAGGGAAATCAGAGATCTTTGACTGGGAGATTTCATCCCCAAAAAGGAACAAACACATCATTCTGTAAGTGTGAATTTTATGAGACTTTAGTGTTCGGAATAAAAATGTGCTCTTCTAAAGGAGGTGGGATCATGTGGCATTCCAGTTTTCCTGCCACATGTGCACAGTGCCGTGACACTGATCGTTAGCAGGAAGCTCAAGATGCCCGAACACGTAAAAGCAGTGCTGTTGCGCTGCTGATTGAAACATATTAACAGAAGCAAATGTTTCTATTAATAAAAACTTATTCTTTCTAGAACACTTAAGCTTCAGTGACTGGAATATTTACAGACAACGGTCAGTAGCTATCTTTATGTTAGAGAACACGACAATAGGCTGAACAGAGCAGAAAACCAAGGGACAATTTCTCTTCTTTAGGAGATGCATTTCTTTTCATGGTAGATAAAAGAACTAGCAGATTTTGCTTTTTTTTCCCAACTTGACTGGTCATCCCATGTGTTTTAGACAGATTAACTGGTTATTTCTTGCAGTTGGTATCAAATCTTTGACAAAGAGAGTCACAGAACTAGCTCAGGGGAAAATCTTGGAAGGAACTGAATTGGGTCCCTCCAAAACCATTGCTTAGACAAAAGCAATCCTTTCCTCCTAGCCTCTTGTATTGCAGTCCTTACTGCTATCACAGCAGGAAAATGGTAAACAAGTTGCTTCTACAAAAGAGATGGATGAGAATTAAAATATTGAAATCACCCAGCTGTCCACGGGGATCTCATTAGTACCTAGTTTGCCTGTGAAAATACCACATTTTGGAAAGGCGTTGCATTATTACCTCACTTGCAATACAAACACTGCTGTGCCATGACACTTCATGAACCCCAGAAAACCTGTTGCAAACAGACTAGTCTGGATTTTCTGCACGGCAGGAAAGAAGTCCAAAAGTTGAGAGAATAGTTGAAGTAGCAACAAGAAAAGTAGAGCTTCATTCTGCCTGTTTTTACTTTTTCAAGTGGTCATGCTGCTGCTTGCAGTGACCCCAAAGCAACTCCTTATTCATCTATTTACAGCACTTCTTTTCAGACAAAAATGTTTCTTGGTCTCATACACTATATAAAATATGGCTTCCGTATTTAAGTCTTTTATTTCAGTATTTTGAAGAGTTCTGAAGTATTTTAAAAGTATTTTGAAGTATTTTAAAAGATTAAACTGAGATTTTCAAAGGTGGCTTGCCTTGGCCTTCATCCATTCCCATTGCTATGTAAGTGTTAACTGACTTCAGGAGACAGAAAACCCCAAGGGGGATGGAGTTAAACCTTTTCTTCTGGCTTTCCTTTCTTCTCATTCAGAAATTAAAATTAAAGACAGATCCACATGCAGAAGGCGTAGAAACTGACTGCTGTTCAGTGGCCACTGAATATTCTTCGAATTCACATCCTAAATTCTCATTTGAATTAAATCTTGTCTTCAAAACTTTTGATATCATAATGTTTTCAGTCTAATGAATAATTCTTGTTATAAAATGGGAGTCCAGAATAACTTACAGGTCACTTAAGGATTTTGGGAGCTGAACATATGCCATGTGAAATGAACTCTCCTCCAACCCCCACATTGTTGGTGCAGATGTGCTCATAAAGTGTACTTTTCTAGTCCTTTTCCATGGATAGCTTTAAGAGGACAGGATAGGAGATTTAGATGTAGTTTCACCTGTCCCACAGTGGAACATTCAAGTGTTAGCTGCATGATACCAGTAGACAGCTGCTTGTAGACTCCATCTAAGCAGATTTCAGCCACCTAAAAGTTATCTGTCTACTCTAAGTTAACAACCTGTATTTAAAGGACAGAGAAGGCATGTAAGTGTGACTGCACCCACCTCTCCTTGACTCCCAGCTTTAAAGAGGATGAACTATCCTCTTCATCTCCCACCGACAAGAGAAACTAAACAGCTCACACAGACGTATAAATTTCTAGACAGGTGAGATGATTCTTAGCCCGTCTGTTCATTCACAGCAGATTTAATTTGTGCAATTTCCTGAGTGATATAATATCATGCCTGAATTTGCATCTCTAAGCTTCAGGATTGTGCAGTAAAATGCAAAAGGGGGGCTTTGAAGACATCACTTCAAAAGAGCTTTAAAGAGTTTGAATTATTTTCCTTGCCACTAACTTCCCTTGATTTCCCACCGAGACCCATGAAACTTGAAAAAGCTGCCTATCTCTTCTGCATGTTTAATATATTCCTCTCCCCTCCAAAGCATCTGTATCATATACAGAGAGAAATGTGTTTTTATAAACAACTCAGCAGCCAGCAGGAGGTGAGATGATAGCTAGCTGGTGAGGCGCCAGCTAAAGACAAGATATTCCAACATTATAAGAGATGAAGTCAGATGAGCCTAACTCCAGGAGGGTTTTGATTTTTATCTTAATAGTTCTCTTTCCCTGCATGGCTTTGAGAAAAACACCAGAAGAAGGAGGAAAGAAAAAGCTCTAGTGTGGGACAAGAACTTTATCTTTTCAGTATTGTGCTTGTGAGAAGAATCTGTCCCAGAAGCTATGATGGTTTATCTGGTCTGTTGGCCATTAGAAGAGGCTGTGGACAGGTAATAAACAACTGGCTCCTGCTACTTTTGTTAGGTTGTTTTCCAATCTATCATGCTAATAGTATTATATAAAATCAAGTAAGAAAGCAAAGTTGGCTTTTTTTTTTTTTTTACTGAAATCAAAGTAGTCTTAAAAGCAAAGTAGTTTGTATGTCTTTCATATTCACAGTATCCTCAGCCTGGCAGTACAAAGTAGAAAACATGTTGAAAAGGACACCCTAGGGAGAGCTTCAAAGCACATATTCTTTTACAATCTATGCCATGCAGTTTTCATATTTATTTAAAACCTGTGTGCGTGTGCTTGTGTCTCCAATGAAACATTTAAAATGCTTCATCCTATTGGTGAAACATTTATCCTTTTACATTTATATCATTCCTCATTAACAACCATACAAATACCCTATCTCAAGCAGACTTCTAAAAAGCTCGCGGAAGTTTTCTAAAGACATCCTTGATATTCAGCATCAGTGTATGTTCTTCACGTCTTCTGAAACCATCCTGGTCCGAGAAATGTTTACTGCCATACTATCACATATACATAAACAATAACAACAACAAAAACATAATGTTTTCCTTACTGTCAGTAATTTTAATTCATATTTAATAAACCATTTATTGAAGCTTCCAAGCAGTTGCATCTATTGCATCAACACCATTAATGTTAACAAAAATCTTCACAGTTCTAGAAATGGGAATGAGTGATGCGTGTATTTTTTTTGTTATTATGGACAGTACATCTGAATTGATGTGGCCCTGAGAAATCCCTTGTTAGGTCCTAGGAAGAGGAGGTGTATTGCAGTATTCTGACCAATATTCCTCTCTGGTCTCATACATTTCTCAGAGGACTTACTGACATTAATGCCACTGCAAATAGAGAAAAGCAAATGCTGTTTTTCTTCAACCAACCTTTGTCTTTTCAGCACTTTACCAAAATAAGCAACTTCATTACTGATAAAAGTGGTGGCATTTGCTTCAGTGGAAAAGAAATGAGAGCAGAACAAACATCAAGCCAGTTTAGCCACTTAGTTTTAATCCTGTTATCTCTTCCTCTCATTCTTTTCTTCTGCAAGGTAACATTTCCTAGTAAAAGTAATCCAAGCTGTAATTTTCCCTGTCATAGTGGGGATAACACAAGGTTTCTACACTACTTCAATTGCACTCAATTTCTGTTTCAAAAAAAAGGCAGGTGGGAGTTTGGTGGTGCAAAGTCTTGTGCTGCAAGTTTTGCTTCCACACTACAAGAGAATAAATGACCAGAACAGAATGACGTGCTAGCAAGGAAATGGTTGTAAGGTGAAAGTGCCAAGTTAGACCCGCAGAAGTGCTTGATTCCCCTGTCAGTCACTGAGTGCCTTTGGGGAATCCACAAAGAAGTAACAGTTCTTACAGCACATGCAGGGAAATACTTTAAGAAAGCTCTACTCTTAATAAAATAAGAAGGCTCTTCATTGAAGAGCTCTTTCAGACCCAAGCATTACAGCCATGTGAACATAGATTGATTATTATTTTTCTGGTGCTTTTCCAAGAAGTACCCTTTCAGCATCACACTTTCCTTCAGAAATCTATGCTACTCAGAGGAGGAATGAGGATTTATATGTGATTTCTATCACTTTGCTCTTGCCTTTCAAAGCACCCCGGTAAAAACTTTAAATTGGATCTTAGTGCCTTCCAGAATGATCATAGAAACACAGAGTAATAGAATCACAGAATCCTTAGAGTTGGAAGGAATTATATCTTCTGCCCCTTAGTTTCTCCTCTGTAAAATGCATATCCTAATACATACTCTCCTAACTTCAGTTAATCACATTGATGTGGATTGGAAGCTCTTTAGGACAAGATCTTTGCTTCTTACTCAATGGTGAAATAGTGATGTGAAAGGGTCCCTAATTTTGGTTGAACTTGTGATGCTTGTACATATCACAGTATGTAGTAAAGGACTTGTGAAATCTCAAGGGCAGATAATAAATAAGAGGGGAGTAGAGCAATAAAGGACATGAGGATAAACTCGTGATTCAGAAAGATTCACTGTGAGATTCAGAAATAACACACTTCCCAGGTATTGAATGAGGTGGAGAAACCTGGAAAGTCCCAGTAAGAAAAGATATTTACTGGAGCGTGATGATAAAAGGTATATGGTAATAAATCAGACAAGCAAACATAGCAATCTTAGATGCCATGTGCAGCAGCACCTGAGGTTAAATGCATGAATGTCTTCCTGGATGCCAGTGCAGCAACTGTAGCTGGAATACTGAAGGTGTCTGTAGGCAATTTATCAGAAGGCCATTGTCAATAATGGAGGGAGCTCACTGAATACCAGTTAATATAATTAGAGGGCAGAAAGAATTGATTTGCTGGAAAAGATTAAAAGAGCTTGCTACAACCTAGATAGCCATAACTGTAGTAAGAAGGAATAGGATGGGATAATTAGAAATTCAGCTGCTTGTCATAGCTAATCTTGGTGTGTTCTGCAGAATTTCCAGGCTTGACACATACAGTTTAAAACAGCCAAGCAGCCCAGATAACATCGTGCTTTCATTGCCTGGGGGCTGGAAATGTTTCTTTGTTCTAAATCTGACAAGGACTCCCCACAGTGAAATCCTTGGAAGGTATTGATGTGGCCTCATTCTTTTGTCAGCTACACCCATTTCCAACCAGTCAACACAAAGATCAGAAACAGGTTTGTAGAGATTTGTTACAGGAATAATAAGCTTGGTGTGCAAACAGTATGAATTCAAATGTGTGTATATGCGTGTAGGCAATGAAGCAATAGCATAACAAGCAACAAAAGTGTCCTATACTGACAGCAAACACTATTCCCAAGGCACTTGGGCCAGGACACTGCTCCCAGATGTCCGTCTGAGGAAATCATTGTTGGTTGGGCTCTTACAAGGCTTTCACTCTGATAAGAGCACAAAGCACAAATGATCTGTCAATGGAAGATATTATATCCCAGCACAAGGAAGATGGCAACACAAATGCAGTACATCACATTTGCTGCTTCTGTTTCTTTTAATCCAGCAGAAATCATAGAATCCTAGAATGTCTTGGGTTAGAAGTAACCTTAAAGCCCATAGAGTTCCAATCCCCCTGCCATGGGCAGCACTGCCACCCACTAGATCAGGCTGCCCAGGGCTCCATCTAACCTGGCCTTGTACACCTTCAGGGATGGGATTTCCTCAACTTCCCTGGGCAGCCTGTGCCAGGGCCTCACCAGCCTCTGAGAAAAATATTTCTTCCTAACATCTAACCTGAATTTCCCTTATTTTAGTTTAAAACCATTCCCCCTTGTCGTATCACTATCAGATTGTGTAAAAAGTCAGTCTCCCTCTTGTTTATAAGCTCTCTTCAAGTACTGGAAGGCCACAATGAGGTTTCCCCAGATCCTTCTCTTCTCCAGAACGAGCATGGCCAATTCCCTCAAACTTTCTTCATGGGAGAGGTGCTCCAGCCCTCTGATCATCTCCATGGCCATTTTTTGGACCCACAGCAAAAGCAAGAATGCAGATACTCATTTCAAACAAACAAGGGAAAACAAACCATGAGTACTAGTCTTGACCAAAATGTGTGAAGTCAGAAATAAGCAAGATTCTTAAGTCCACCGAGTGAAAATTATTTCAGACATCATCTGGGAACTTGACTGAATTTTTATGCCTGAGGCCACTTCTTTCCACTGTAAGGTATTAGAACAACGCAGAACAACAAGGGTGCCTCTAAATGTGTCACTGCTGCTGAAATCCAGATAATCAATGGTTGATTTGTGCTATATATCTTTCAACAAAACTAACGTGATGGTCAGTTCTTTATGTAGCAACATATAGCTGAATTACCATCATCAGTGGCATCTCCAGCTCTGTTTTGAAGTATCCATGTCAAATAGTGTGAGGCTGGTGTTACTTTGACAAACATAAATGGAAAAAAAACCAAACTCTTTCACCGTCCTCCCTAAAATTTTAAATTCTTTTTTCAAATTATAAAGTTGTCCATCTGATCCATCAAAATGAAGTATTTTCAGCCTATGCATTTAGTTCAGCACATAGCAAATCACTCGTTTTTCTGAGGTAAAAATGCAAGTGTTGAACAGATTACCAGGTCAGTTGCATATACATTATTTCAGTTAATCTAGTTAAATACTATCCTCATTAACTAACACGGCTCCCACTGGCTCCTGGTCAGAGGGCTAGAAGGAATTTGTAGTCACTAACTACCATACCACTGTCTCTGCTGACTTCTGGCCCTAAGGTCAAGCCCGATTTGCCTGGCTCAGGGCTTAGAATCCCGTGATTCCGTGAATGGCATTCTTCCTTCTGACTCTGAACTGGTGCACTGATCTCGGTGGGAAGGAGTGCTTTGCTTCTGAATGTGCTAGTTGTTGGGCAAGATCACTGAGGCCCTGACCATTTGCTCTTTAAGCATTCTGTAGTACTTCCTGAAAGAATGTCTTAGAGTGAACTCCTCCTGCTAGAAAAATCACGCCTTTCCTAACCATAGTTGTTTGTAATTTCAGCCAGATACAAATTTCTCATCCACTTCATTCCCTGAAACTCCTGTATGAAGCCTCTTACATCACTCAACTGACAACCGTGAGTTAAAGAGCAAAAACACAGCAGTAGGAAGTTTTATGACCTATGTTCCCCGTGGATCATCTCTATACCAATTATGCAGTATTGCTGCATTCAGATTATTAACTGGTGCACAGCAGCTGAGAGCATGCTTCATTTCACTGCTGCCCATTGTAATGTTGTACAGAACCTGAAGTATGAAAGTCGCTACAGGAGCATGTTGACTTTAAAGAAGTGTTATAACTATACTTAATTATTGCCCAAGAAGAGAGCCCAGTGAAACAAAGTCTCATTAAAAAGCTTCGATAGTTATTGAAATATTTTTAAACTCTCAGAAAATTCAAGGCAAGACTTAGAGGTTATTACAAATATGAGCACGGACCATTCTCTGCCTTCAAGACCAAGTGGCACAGAACAGACACCTATGCAGTGAAACTCTCTTCCAGTACAAAAAACAGCATGGTCTCATCCACTCTGCCCAATGCAAATAGCTGAGGCATTGTCAAGGAGAGCATTAGATGGCATGAGCCAAAACCACAGCAGGAACTCTGCAAGAAATGGAATGGTATAGACAGTGACAGAAAACTCTTTACGTCCATGCCTTAGCTGTCTTTATTTTATTTCTATAGATAAAACCTGGCAAAAAGAGGCTTGTATTCATGGCAGGTTGTGCTCTGGGACTATGTGCATGCTATAGGCTGAAAAGAATTGTAACACCAGGGAGCAGTCTGAGAGCTTTAAGTTCACCAGCAACATCCTACAAGAAATGAAAACAAAAATCAGTTGACTCAGACTGAAACCAAATAGCTTTAAAAGTTTAATTAAACTCAAATTTCCTGGTAACTAGAAATTGTGGTTGTCAGCCAAATCTAGTTTCTTACTGTTCCCTGCTAGGAAAAAGACAATATTAGTGCTAACAGTACTCTAAAGCTTGCAAATGAGTTTAAGTCATGCAAAGAAACAACTTCCCGCTGAGATAAGTTTGACCTAGGTCAATGCAGGAAAAACTCCCATTAGTCTGCTTTCTAAATGAGAAACCTGCTTCAGGCTCAACCGCAGTAATAATTCATAGCCTGTACAGTCAGTCCAGCCACCATATGGAGGTGAAATTGCATGGTGGCTAAAGTCACCTATAATATATAAACATATCTGCATAACTCTTTTGCCAAGGCTTCAGTGGCATCCACAGGGGCCAGGATCAGTTTCTGGGGCATCAAAAAAATGCTGATTTGAATCCTACTTAGAAACCTGAGAACATTAAATGAAGCTCTTTAATTAGAGACTAAGTCATCCTTCTTCACCTGGAAGTGGCAATTAAAGTGCTAAAAATATCAGTGTTTTATTCAGAAGAGAAAATAAAAGGAAAACAGGAAAACACAATGCAAATAGCTATTCATTTTCCAAACAATCCTCAAAACTCTCAGACTTTTTGGTGGGGCGATTGCTTCTCTTGATGAGATGTGCAGCTGCATCCAATCTCTTCTACGTCCCATGTATAGCTTGCTTGTGTCATATTTCTGTGCTCTTCAACTTTGATTGTTTTCCCCTTGAATCTGTAAAATGTTTATTTTGTTTTCTTTTTATTTTCTTACCACATATGGAATACGTCAGTGTCCAAGATTTGATCAAAGGAGCTTTAAACGGCTGTCACAGCAGCCTCACTTGTAGCAGTGTCACTTGATAGCTCTTTCACATGAGTGAGGCTATGGGGAAAAAGCAGCAGGATCATACTAATGTCTGCAGTAGCAGTATTTACTTTTGTTGGAATAAAGCAATGATATTTTTAGTTAGTATTGATCTAGTTGATTTTCCTTTCTCTGCACAAAGCTTTAATTCTCTTTTTTTTTTTTTTTCCTGATTGAAACACACTGAATTTATTGGCTGCTCCTGGAGGTATCCAGCAGATTCATTTCCTGCTGCATGGTTTGCAGGCCAGTTTCTGTCCCACCAGTGCTCGTGACAGCTTTTAGTGAGAAACCCAGCATCTCTCTTGTTCAAAATGCTGAGCAGCAGCTTTGTACTAATAGGTCATTTGTAACTGGAAGACGGCAAAAGATCAAATCAAGTAGCTGCTAGAAAGCTGATGAAACCTTTATGTTATAACAAATACTATTTTAAACACTAACACTTGCTCAAAAGATACATTTAATCAAAGGAAGAAAACCAGAAGCAAAGAAGCAAAGCACATTTGAAAGGTAGAATATGTTCTCAGAAAAGGCAAAAGTGTTTTGAAGTCTAGGGGAAAAAAAATTGAAGTTCTTTTTATGCAATTCAAGATGTCTCCAATGTAATCACCTATGGCTGAGCTAGACTACATATCTAGACTGCTTTTAGCTAACAAAACATCATTTAATATTAATACGTGCTTACAGGAAACTGTCTCTTCCTAGGGTAGCCAAAGGAAAATAGCTACAAACCTATTTCCTTCACTACATCAGAGCCCAGAGTGGCTGGCTCAGATGGAAACACCCAGACTGTCTTGTGGTAGGAGATGTCCTGCTCCAAGGCACTCTTTCAGGATTCAGTTTCCACAGACATGTCTTGTATTAGAATCACTGAATGTTTTGGGTTGGCCCAAAACACTTAGTTCCAAACCCCTGCCATGGGCAGGGACATCTTCCACTAGATCAGGTTGCCCAAAGCCCCACCCAGCCTGGCCTTGAACTCTTCCAGGCATGGGGCATCCATAGCTTCTCCGGGCAACCTGTTCCAGTGCCTCACCATCTTCATAGTGAAGAATTTGTTTCTAATATCTAACCTAAATCTACCCTTTTTTCATTTAAAGCCATTATTCCTTGTCCTATCACTTCACATCCTGATAAAGAATCCCTTCCTATCTTTTTTGTAGGCAACCTTTAGGTAATGGAAGCTAGAAATCAGGTCTCCCTGGAACCTGAACTCTCTCAGCTTGTCTTCATAGGAAAGGTGTTCCTATTAGTTCTATAATTTATGAATATTGTCCATTAAAATGGATGGAAAATTGAACAGATCAGAAGCAAGATCATTCTCTTCTCCAAAATTTAGATGGCTAAGAGAAAACTGATAATTTTTTTTAAATCATTGACTGAAAACCAAAAATGTCACTACATAATAAAATCTCAGTGCCACATGGGAGGGGTAGTTGTATTGTCTCAATCCTTGTCTCTCGTCTGTGGCACAATCATCCAATCTGGACAATGGGGTAGAGTGCACCCTCAGTAAATTTGCAGAGAACATGATACTGGGGGGAGCTGTGACTCATCCATCAGCCACCCAGAGAGACTTTGCTAGATTGGAGAGGTCAGCTGACAGGAGTCTTGTGGAGTTTAGCAAGAAGTTCAGAGTCCTGACCCTGGGAACAATCAACCCCAGCACCAGCCCATGCTGGGGGCACCCAGCTGGAGAACAGTTTTTACAGAAAAGCACTTGGGAGTTCTGGTGAACACCAAGTTGAACATGAGCCAGAAATGAGCCCTTGCTACTAAGAAGGCTGCGTATTCTTGGCTACATTGGGCAGTATCACCAGTAGGTCAAGAGACATGATCCTTCTCTTCTACTCAGCACTGGTGAAGCCACACCAGGAATATTGTGTCCAATTCTGGGTCTCTCAGTACAGGAGAGTCATAGACATACTGCAGAGAGTCCAGTGTAGGACCACCAAGATGATGAAAGGACTGGAGCACCTCTCCTGCGACAAAAGGTTGAGAGGGGGCAAAGGGGATGGATGTAGGTGGGTTCTTTCCAGTGATGCCCAGTACAAGGGCAAAAGGCTATGGACACAATTTGGAACACAGGAGGTTCCCTCTGAATATTAAGAAGCAATTCTGTGCTGTGCAGGTGATAGAGCACTGGCACAGGTTGCCCAAAGAGGCTATAGAGTCTCCTCCTTGGAGATCTTCAAGAACTCCCTGGACATGGTCACCTTGCTCTGGGTGTCCCTGTCAGAGCTGGAGTTGAACCAGATGGACCCAGAGGTCTCTTCCAACCTTAATCACTCTGCCATTTTGTGATCAGGTCACATCTTTCATGATGGATTGCATTGTGGCCAGCATCCATTTCTCATCATGAAAAAAGCGTGGTTAATGAAAACTCACTTTTCTTTGAAAATCAATTTTGACAGAATTTCTTTTAGCACTTTCAGCTTAGTCTCCCAAACCATTTTTCTCGCCCTGCCTGCCACTGCATGCCTGTGCATAGGTCTTTCTCAGGCCTTCAACAGCAATAAATAAGGATAGTGATGTTCCTTTGCAGTTCTGCATAAAAAGAGCAAAGCCAGGTCCAGTCACTCTCTACACTGGGAAAGAAAGAAGAGAGGCTGTACAGCCACATACTTGTCATCACCTGATACAACCTGCACATGGCCCTGGGTCAGTCATTATGTGTAGGAGGGGTAATAGCCTTGCTTTCCTTACAAGTTTTGTCTCAACCCATTTCCAGTCTAAGAGAAGACTTGGGGAAAGCAAAATATTCTGGGAAATGAAAAAGTGATGATGATACAAAAGAAAGGGTTATCTTTGCTGAGCACTCCCCAGCCAGCTTTGGATGTACAACTAAACACGAGGATGCATCCCAATATTTCCTCTTGTACAGCAGGGTACATGGCAGTTCAACAAGATTGCATTGCTGTGATTTGTACTTTAATGTCTTCATCCAGCAGGACCAGAAACCATCCTTCATGGTTTAGCTACTCATCTGCTTCAAGGGTAATGCCAGGCATGATATATTTTTGCTACTTAGGGTTCAATTATCAGTGACAAAGGGAAATCTTTGCAGTTCTGCCAGGGATACTCTTACTGGTGTCTGCATAGCCAAAGAAAAGCAGCTTCTCAAGACAACTCCTCACATGCCCATGTCACAGTCCATTTTCTCCATGGCAAGAGTCATTTTCTACTTTTGACATCTTAAGGCTGCCAAAGACAATTATATAGCACTCATGTCAAAACTTTGATCTGTTCTAACACTGCCCCACTGGCTTCCTGTGATAATATGATAAGCTTAAAGAAAGCATTACTGACTTTTGTGTTGATACTGATTCATTACGGCAGGTTTTGTACATACTATTTGAATTGAGTTGTCAAAGAGAGACACACAGGAGATGGCCTTCATCACACATCTCAGTGAAGTTTCAGCACACGATGGGCTTTTCAGCTACCTTATCTTGTCACAGCTGAACTGTAATGCAGAAAACTGAGATATAGACTTCAGGTGTCTTTAAGAATAACAATCTATAAGAGCGATATATTTTGATCTAACTAAATCACTTATCTTGGAAATTAGGGTATAATTCCTTTGGGAGATACGATTCTTTGTTTTTCCATGTTCTGTTTTCAGTATTTACTCACACCTGTGGATCCCCTCAAACCTTAGACCACTACATAGGCCCTGTTTATCCAACCTCGATCTCCTAGATTGGATCTCTCCAGATTCTGTTCTTCTTATACTCAGTGACAAATTCAGCTTGAAGTCCAGCATATCACCCGCATACACAGACACAGACAGAGATGGGAACAAGGTCATGCACAAATTAGAGAGGAACAGAATTTTATAAGAAAATAGGTTTGATTGCAATGATCAGGATAATCTTGCTTCCTTTCTTAACATATCAAAATTCTAGCTGAATCTCTTCAAAGTTACACTTGAGTGGCTCCATCAGTTGCCCAATGATCAGTGAATTGAGCTTTGATCTTTGTTATTGTCTCTATTACCTACATTGTAGTTTATGTCTCCGTGTTTTAAATTTATGATTTTTCCTGTACCTTGTCTTTTTCTTTTATACTGAATAGCTATTAACCAGATGGCCTTGCAAATTAGCTACCATTACAAATAATACGAGGAGATACTGAAATATTATAAACAATCTGTCAGTAGACTAATGACATTTTTCCACTGCCCCTCATGTCATTTGTAAGTTTTGAATAATTAGCGTACTACAACTGGTCTCACAAGCTATCCCTAAGCATGTGCAAAGCAGGCCCAGATTCAGTACTGGTACTTGGTAACAGCATTAATCACCAGCAGTCTTTGGCATTACTTTCACTTATGATAACCAGTAACCTCACAGAAAAAGTTCAGGTAAAATTTGAAAGTTAGCACAGGCAAAGAGGCAGTTCCCAACAGGTAACTTGTCTGGAGGTGTGATATCCCAGTGAAAATAGAGTCTGGTGTATAGATACAAAACTGTGCTGCAGCAGTTCTGCTGTAGGTCAAAGAGTGAATCTTGACCTATTTAACTTACTAATGTAATTATAGAGAGAAAAGACAAATCTTGGCAACTGAGTTGCAAAAATCTCAGTTCTACTGGACCCATGGCAGAGATGCATGATTAAATTATTTGACATTTGGAGCTCTTATATGCATAATCCACAGCAAATCATACCAAAATTATACCTTCCAGTGCACCTCTGTACATGTATGTTGTATGACTTCATGTAAGGTTACATGTAAGTGTTCACCTAAATGAGTGGAAAGGACACTGCAAGCTTCTAGTTTCTGGTATTTTTACACCAACTTAGTATGCTCAGCTTCTGTTTCTTCCATGAAATTCAGCTATTGCTTGTAGCTTTCCTCAACAGTACATGAAGCCCAGAGAAAAGGCAGATTAAAGAGAAACTTAACTCACTGCTGAACCACGATAACTAAGTAAATTCATAGAGTCACATACCCATTCCAATTGCAAGGAACTTTGGGATGTCTCTACTCCAATTTCTATTCAAAGGAAGGTCAAAACTGATTTCAGACAAGGTTGCTCATGGTTTCTAAAACCTTCAAGGGTGATGATTTTGGATCCTCTCTGAGAAATAAAGATTTAAATATCTTCAAGCAGTTAGAAATTTTCCGTTTTAAATAGAAAATCATCTAAATTTTTTTTAAAATTATTTTCATTTTCATGTTTATCACTCATGTTGCAACAGTAACATTATAGGCTAACACTTTAAAACCATGAAAAAAAAAGTTAAAATGCTTTGAATAAATGCCAAGCAATTGAGTAAGTATTCACTCTGTTATTTAAAGATACTGATTACTTGCAGTAATTTCATTGGTTTATTTACAAGTAATTAGCAATTAAGAAAGTGAACACATCATTTTCTTTCCTTTCCTGCAATGATAGTATATTAATCAAACCTTTGAACCTTCCTAGACCTAGGAGTATGGAATCAAATAGATTACATGTCAGCTTCAGAGTTTGCCTTTGTCAATAAGCCATTCCCTTCACGCAGAGAAGATGCTGAGCTTGTATGTATAATCACCATAAGGTCCACATCATGTCATCTGTCCATTCCATAAGCTTTCATAGCCTACTATTCCTATCAAGAACTTGATTTTTGCTGGGATGTAAGTCCTGTCTCCTAAATTCTTTGTTTTTTTTTTTTTTTAATCTGCCATTTTCTGTAGGATCTCAACCACTCCTTGAAGAGCTAATTAACACAGTTAGTTGGACATCCATCTCACAGACTTGAAGGTAGTCAGTGTGAGCTAAGATAAATCTGCTTTGTGAGACAGCTAGTCCTCTGTTTAAATATAGTTTACAAATTGGAACCATAAAGGATACACTCTTATTTATGAATCTTCAAATGTAATTAAGACAGTCCTACATCATGATAGATGGGGTAAAGGAGGGATATCAGATACTATGCTTGATTACAGCAACTAGTTTTCATACTGTAAGGGAATCATTGAAATGCCTCTGCTTTTTAATGTAATAGGAATACAAGATGGATGTTATCTGTGGTTGTTTCTGATATTTCTAATGCCTATTTTCTGGAGTGTATGTGCATAGAACAGTTTCTGAGCCAAGCATCCTAGAAAAATTACAATTACAAGCTGTGACAGAAATGTAACTGGCTCAGTTGAGTCAGCTGCTTTGCCCTACAATTGCTGTTTTAGCTTTGCAAGCAGAGGTTTACTGAGGTCACTCCAAAATTGTCTCAATCATCTCAATCTATCACTCTCAAATAGAGCAATCTTAGACAGTGATTCTCCCACCTCAGATATTCTGAAAGAAATTATATGTAAATTCACTGATTTCAATTAGGATACATTTGCATAAATGTCATCAAAATAGAATCAAAATATTAAATCCCGTTTAATGACTTCCAAGACAGTACAAGGATCGGACAGGTAAAGACTAGCCTGATGCTTCAGAGTTTCCTGTTCTAATTATTTAAGATTCCTTTTATAAAAGGAAGAGTTACACTGGAAATGAGAATCAAATGGATGTGTGTTTTACTCTAGCCTCATTTGAGGAGGCCTAAGATCCTCAACACATAGACAAAGATGTTTATGTATCCTTATAACTAGTAGTCACAGGTCAGAGTGATACCAAATTCATACTGGTGCAATCTTTGGTAATATCCTCTTCAGCTAACTCCTAGGCTCTCAGTCACAGTTTACAGACAAACTTACATTGTTGGGCATCAGCCTGTCCAAGCAACAATGATGTTACATGATGTAACTGTGGGATTTTGACTCCTACAAGATCCTACCTAACAGTGTCTGAAGCACCATCACTCTTGTGTGAGTCTGGACCTTCTGAACACATGGCCAAACGCCCATGAACAGAGGACCACACTAGTCAGTAATTAAGCCAAAATTAATCCCTTTACTAGCCAGTAGAACAGGGGAAGAAGTAATAATTTTCCAGTGTGGCAGATTTAATGTGCTGTTTGAATACTAGCATAACATAATTTACTAACCTATTCCCATTATTATCTCTCCTGTAAATATTTTTGCTTCAGTTGACATTTTTATTGCCATCAACTTGATATTTACCTACAGATCATTATCAAAGATTCTGTATGGCACTAGGAGGGGAGCAGATTCCTGGAGATCCCATAGTATGCAATAAATCATGATATTTCTGTATTTATAATAATATTTTGAAATATATCACCTGAAGCACTCAGCATGTAGCACAGCAGCACGGATCTCCAAGTTCAAAAGTTAATGTGCCCTGTTACGAGGTGATATTGCAGCAATAAATATGACAGGTTTTACATACCAAGAAGAGTATCTGGAAGGCAAGAATTTAGCCAGCATATTATCTAGTATATTCCACAAGGGCTTACCTGTAGTAGTGGATAAACTCTGTATGTTCTCTCATGTTATATGCTTCAGGATCCCAAAAATATGAACATGAATAAAGATGATGAGATGAGCTCATCACCTGTCCAAGTATAGTTGTTATTCTACCCATGTCAGGAGTGGAAGATCAGAACCACTTTGCAGATGTTGGCTTTTCACAGGTTTAAGCCCAGAAATGAGCACAGGTTTTCCATATAACAATAACAGTGGTAACAGTAAGTAGGGAGATAATAGGTCCACATCTCTATTAAGCCACTGTCACCACTCATATTCTAAGAATGCAATTTCATAAAGTATTATCTGATATTCAGTTTTGCATACATTTACAAAATATCATTCTAGATTTAATGTTTAAGCTTCAACACCTTATGGAAAACAAGAAATATGAAGATTTCTTATTTAAATAAGAAATTACTGTTTGTTTGATTCAATTCTATAACTCAGTAGATAATGTGCTATGAAGATAAACTAAAATGTCTACATTTGATGATACACCAGTACACAGCAGCCAAGAATTGGGTCCCAGCACTTGTTGTTATTATGCTAATATCACAAAGGAAGAATAGCTTTTATTGTCATCTCCTGGTAAAAAAAATGCATTGCAGCCCAAACCTAAGCAATCCAGATGATCTCCAGTACACATCCATGAGCTGGGTGGTTTTGGCAAAATAAATAACACAGAAGAGTCTAAAGCACACTACCTCTCTGTCCTCTTGAGCCATGGCTGTTCGATCAGATCTTGCCAGGCTTTTCTAAAGACCTGAAGTATCAGAAATATTTAAGACATTGCTCCCAGGAGATTTTACAATAGCTTACCTATAAACCAGACAAGAAATTGGATCTTTGCTACCTCCATCCTCTCCATCCCTCTCCCAAAACAGGATTTTTCTAGCAGCATAACATGGACAAATTGACAGTATTAGTACAATTTTGCAGAATATGAATCATAATAATACAAACTTTCACGCTAGCTTCTGTCCTCAGCCATTGTCTCTGAAGAAGCAAAAGTCTTGTGATTAAAATTATACACACCATCAGTCACCAGGAAGACCCTTTTTAATCTGCAAAGACATTATTTTTCTTAGTGGTGTCTCAACTGGCAAAAGAGAAAACATGTCATGTAGGTTTTTATTTACCCCAAAAGTTGTTAAATTATTCAGAGCATTACTAAAATATGAAAAAAAAAAAAAAGATTCAAACAGAAAAAAAATGTTTCAATTTTTAAACAGGGAGCATTTAAAACTCTTTATTTGGATGGAATACATCATTCCAGCACAGCTTTTAGCAGCACAGAGTTCAGGATTCCAACCACCATTGAATGCTAAAGTAAAGTATGTTCATTCAAATCCAAACCACAAGAATAAAGGTGAAAACCTTTAAATAGGTTGCAGTCTTACTAAATAATTGACATATGACACAGGGCAATATGCATTCTCTTGAGGCACTATTGATACTAAGGATGAATTTACATTGCCTGAAGTGGCAATGGAATTTAGCCATCTACTGGGTTTCTTTTACTCCAAAGTCAGCAGATACAATAGG
Source organism: Numida meleagris (assembly GCF_002078875.1). Classification (NCBI taxonomy): domain Eukaryota; kingdom Metazoa; phylum Chordata; class Aves; order Galliformes; family Numididae; genus Numida; species Numida meleagris. The sequence goes on along the minus strand of NC_034409.1, from coordinate 188,545,823 downwards.
TTCTTCCAGACAGTGATTCATTTTTCCAGCCTTAAGGGATTACATACCCTCTGAAGCCTCTTTTTTGAATACAGTGTGAGCCCAGTCACTTTTAGTAGCCTAGACTACTTTTTTGACTACTTATTTAATCTTTAGATGAACAAAATATACCGATGCAAATCCCATCATATTTACAGAAAAATGTCATAGTAGTTGCAGTAACATCTTTTAGTGTGCAGCAATCAACAAGTTTTATTGGAAGTTATATAGAACTGCAGTTGTCACTGAGACTAGAATTAACTGAATAACTGTTTTTTCCAATCAGGTGGCTGAAGCAGAAGAAAAGAGAGTTACAAGCAAATAAATAAAAATTTCAGATTTATTTTACTTGGATCCAAAACAAGACTTTGAATTGGCTGCATATCAAAAAAGATGTTTCAGATTAAACAAAATATTTCATTCAATTTTAGATGGAAGGAACGTTAGAAAGGACTTGCGAAGAGGAGGAGTGTATTAATGATTGCCTCAGCAATGAGAAAGAATTGCAGGAGGAGTTCTGAAAACTGGCAGATGTTTTCCACTCACAGAATCTCATACTCATGTGATTTCAACCACCTGCACAGCCTGCAGATCAACATGGCACTGTGGAGGCAGTCCATAAAGCTGCTAGACTAACACTGACGGAAATTTCTTAGTGCAAATGCTGGAGTAATCAACCAGAGGTAACTGTGCTTGACATCTGCTCGTAAACAGGAAAGGTTGGTGAGATCACATGGTGGGCTACAGCTCCTCACAGGGAGCAGTGGGGCAGTGCTGAGCTCTGATCTATGGTGATGGCAACAAGAGCAGAGGGAATGGCATGAAGTGTCAGGGGAGGGTCAGGGGGGTATGAGGAAAAAGTTCTTCACCAAAGGGCAGAACAGGATCCCCAGGGCAGCAGGCACAGCCCATATGCTCCTAGAGTTCATGGGGCATTTAGACAATGTTCTCAGACATAGAGATTGTTTTTTGGGTGTGCTCTGTGGAGCCTGGGCTTGGACTCAGTGATCCTTATGGGTCCCTTGCAGCTCGAGATATATTACCATTCTATGATTCCATGATACGTTGGTTAAAAACGGCAGCTTAGATTGCAGTAATCGCAACGTGTTTGAGTTTAAGATGTGGAGGAAAGCTAAGAAGCTAAATAGCAAATCAGGAGTGTGGGATTTAGGAGAACAGATTTTGTCTTAGCTGGAGATTTGTAAGACAAAACATCCTGGGAAGCTGCCACAAAACAGAAAGGTGCCCATAAAGACAGACTGATTTTTTAAAGAGAAATTGTTGAGAACTCAGGAATGAGTGAGTTGGCTGTTCAGGAAGACAGGGAAGAGCAGCAAGAGGGGCACTTTGCTCAGCAAAGTGTTTCTCAGTAAACTAAAATGCAACAGAAAAGCATATAACAGAAGCAACAAAGAGGAGAAGGAGAAGGAGGCAGGGTAGGCAAGGTGAGGCAAAGCCAGAAAAAGTTGAAAAAACACCAGAATTTTCTTATCTCTTTACATGAAACTTTCACAAATCAAAAAGAAAAACTTCAATCAGAGGTGTAATTTTATAGATGATTGGTGTTCTATAATACAGATTCATATAAACATTGTTGTAATTACATTTTTCTGACAGGAGATGTAATTCTTGCAATCCTGTATTGACTGTGAAAAGCCCAAACATTGCTAGTTTCTGAAATGTCATAATTTATGTTTTGCTCATGTATACTACTCAAGGAACATCACCACTTCTAAATGAATTTAAACCCACTTTTAGAGCTCTTTTTCCTTTCATAATTACATTAGAAGTGGTTCACAGAGATGCAGTTATTCTTAGCTGGAGGGTATGTTATCAGTTGCCTGATGAATCAGCAATTAATGATGGATATGCTCAGTCCTTGATGACAGAAGAGGGCCCTGCTCTCTTTTACATCAATTTTAGCTATGAGAGAGATAAACCAGGTATCGTTTCAGTAAATGGGAGCAAAAGATATTTTCACCTTCAAACAAAAGAGAAATGATACTGTTTAGACTAATTTCCTATCCAAGACAATAATTTTTTCTTAGATGCTAGTTATTGTACCTCTTGTACAATAACTGAATCAAGTCAATGAATGAAGTCAAGAAGACTTGAATGAAGTCAATGTTTTCAATAACTAGTACAAAAAAAGATTTAAGTCTATTAAAAAAACTTACTGAAATAAATTGTTTGACTGATATTTTAGCACGAGAAGCTCAAAATCTATCCATTATCCAAACAGATATATTCAGATTGAGAAGATCTCCCAGACAAAATCTTATACCGAGTGCATCAACCTTTGAAGAATACAAAAAACTGAAGGCCTGGTGGGCACTGGTTTAGGCAGAGCCAAAAAAATCAAAAATAAGAAAATATTCTACTGTTTGGAGTCCCATATTCAAATACTGATAACTATAATGTCATGCTTAGTTTCTTAGATGAAACTGACACGTGAAGTTGAGAACATTATTTAAGCCCTCTCTGCTTTTGCACACCAGAATATATTAAAAATGTAAGCATAATTTAGGTTGGAAGAAACTGCTGAATGTCATCCACTCCAACACCCTGCTTAAAGCAGAATTAACATCAAAGTTAGATCAGAACTAGAAGAATATTGTAAAACCAGTATTAAACCACATTTCCTGAGTAGTGTTTAAAGCCATAGAATAGCTTTAAAATACGAGGCATACATTCAAGTTATCACTAGATGAGGTTCTTATGCATTGATTCCTCTACATTTTCTGCCAGTGGGTAGACTCTAATTCAGAGACAAATATGGTAGGTTAGCAGTCAATCAAAGCAGAAAATGCTGCTTCTTATTAACAGCATGCACATAAACAGTTGGAGATGACTGAGTACTTTATCATTGGGTAGATAGCACAGATGGCACATCATCTGCTATCTAAAACACCCTAGAATCCGGTTGGTTACATTCTGTTGTTGACCTTTCTAAATTTAGGTAGAAGCTCTGAGTATCTATGTACTTTAATCCAAAATTTTGTAAGGTCATTTGAATTCCTTTTCTATCCTAATCTTGAAACAGTCATAGAATCATAGAATCACCAAGATTGGAAAAGACCTCCAAGATCATCCAGTCCCACTGTCCACCTACCACCAATATTTCCCCACTAAAGCATGTCCCTTAGTACAACATCTAAATTTTTCTTGAACACCACCTCCAGGGATGGTGACTCCACCACCTCCCTGGGCAGCCAGTTCCAGCACCTCACCACTATTTCTGAGAAGACATTTTTCCTAACATCCAATCTGAATCTCCTCTGGTGCAACTCCCTCTAGTCCTATCACTAGTTACACGGAAGAAGAAGACGACCTCCACCTTGATATAACTTCCTTTCAGGGATTTGTAGATAAGGTCTCCCCTGAGCTTCCTCTTCTCCAGATTAAGCAAACTCAGCCGCTCCTCGTAAGATTTGTGCTCCAAGTGATAACACTTCACTCTTCCCATACTTCATCTTTTAAAATAGTTACTCACAAAAGCGTGTACTGCCATTCTATACATTCCATTTGAAAATCTGCAGGTAATGTATTAACGTTGACTGAAATACACCAAAAAATTGATGGTTTTTTTTTCAGCGGTCTTGAAACCTCTTCTCAAATTCCTTTATCAAAATGGAAAGCATGGCTGTATCTTTTTCACTGTTCAGAGGGCTGTGTTTAGCCAATGTATCAAAATGCATACAATTATTTGACATAACTTGAGTTAGCACTGCACTGCCCACTCCCTGAGCTCTGGTTTCGGCACAGATGGTGATGATCTCACATCGATGTGTGATTGTTGTGAGCAATGGGTGCACACCCGGGCCAGGCCGCTCAGCAGGCCAGAGCTACTGCCATAATGGTGCAGAGCTGTGCTGGGCCGTGGGTTGGACATGCCTGGAGTTTATCATTTTTTTTAGTACTTGAAGTCCATCTTCTAAATACCTTTCAGCCTCAACTGTTCTGACTTATTAAGCAGACACTGTACCTTTTGTCCTTCCTGTTGGTCATCTCTGAGGGTTCTAGCAAGGACAGACCAGCAATCCCTTTAGCACTGATTATATGGTTTCAGTGTAATCCACACGCTGTGTAAGAAAAGCACACACATAAACATACAGAAACTCAACTCAGCCATCATGGTCTTGGAATTGAAAAAAAAAAAGTAATAAATGTTCTTAATCAGCAAAAGCACTTACTGGTTTTTGAAACCAGCTCATCTGGAGTTTGAGCTTTATACAGTTTAGTTACAGGTTTCAATATATAAGCAGAGGAAATACTGAGAGAGAAGAGGAAGCCCACACAGCTCATAGACCCAAACTCTGGCCCTAAAAGCTCCAGCAGAAATATGAGCTTGTCTCTGAACTTACTATCTTTCCTTCTCCCTTGTCTTCTAAACACACAACATTGGGGATTTTTTTCTTTCATAGATGATTCTACAGCTGTTTAAGATTATTGGAAAATATTTTGTGGTTTCTGATGTAGTAAGCAGGTGGATTGCAGGAGAGCTAACAGTTTCTGAATTCTCCTGAAATAAATCTCACTTAAATCTTCACTTACATCCAAAATTTGTTTTTACAGGTTTCATATTTTCCTTTCCAAGATGTTTGGACCCCACTTCTAATCCAAAGTCAGTCCCACTAGATGGAAATAACAAGGACTCATTCTCAAACACACAATTCCATTGCTGTCAGCGCTTTTTTCCATGGGCAATGTTCATATTATACAGTCATGAACTTTAGACCTGGCCTGAAAGAAAATGCCTGGCCTTGCATGACTTCTAAGTATATCTCATTAATTTCTAATCTTCTGTATAATCTAATTGAATGTCCAAAGTAAAAGTTGTTTTGATGTGCCTTGTTACAAACCCCTTGCTTAATGTCTTTTGGCTCCAATATGCTGCTGTGGCATTTCTTTGCCACCAAAGGCCACAAAGGTGATTTAGGGCTTAAGCAGGCAGCTGCTGTAAACCACAGTACTGGTAAGTTGGGTCCTTACACAAACCTTTCCCCAGGCATTTGTGTCATCTCACTACAGCACACCCCTGAACAATCTGAGAAGCATTCACATATAAAGACGTTAACTTGCTTGCCACATATGAAAAAAGCATAAATGTAAGGAAAATGATGTTACACAGACCAAATGTGTGTCTGGCCTTCTTTTCTTTACTGAAGAGTTCGGACTAAAATTGTTCTCTTTTCTGGAAGATTTGTGTCGACATTCTCCCTCAGTAAATTACATTATATATCACAGTATGAGTGAATTGTACAAGTAGGTTACATTTAATGAGGAAAAAGTACTATTTTTTTTAAATCTAAAGGTAGTAGAAACTAGGATGTTGCCAAAAATAGTCACTCTGATCACAATGGCTATCTTTACATTGGTTTTGGACAATGCATATAAAAGGTAACACATTCTTTACCTCCGTCATTAGGAAAACTTCACTAAAATAACCTCACAATAGCACAGGCCTAAAAGTTTCAGGCTGTTGATCAAAAAGAAAAACTGAGAGTTGCCAAAGAAAAATGTGCTGGTCTGTCCATTCTTAAACTGAATAGTATTCTCTGAAAATATTTCTGTAAGATATAGGGCCATATTCAGTATTCAGTCCTGGTGCACTCTCTCTCTCACACACACACACACACAAATATATATATATATTCAATAAAATGAAATGAAATGAAATAAAATATAAAATAAAATGAAATATTAAGAGAACTATACAACTTAAATTTCCTATATCTGAATGTGCCCTATAAAGTGCACCATTGTATTGCTTTTTATTTTTTTGACTGCCAGAAATGAAAGATGAGTACATAGAGCTGGATCTCTGAGATCCGTGACTGTGTAGACATGGCTAGGGTTGAGAATATAAAGCTCAGGAGAAAAGAGAATGAGGAGAAATTATTTTAATCATCTTTTTATTTCCCTCTCTAAATAAGAGCTTTATCTATTTGTTCTCTTCTTCCTTTTATAACCTCTCATCCTGAAAGTATAATACAGATTATCACTGATTATTAATCCCATTTGTGCTACTTACATACCATGGAGGGATCAGATTCTGGCTGCAACTGGCCACATATAATACTCAACACATTCCTTTTGTGCCAGATGGGAGGAGTACAGCCAGTCAAGTGTTGTTCCCCACTTTCATGACCACACTGCAAATCAATATCTCTAAATGTGGTAGCTGCTAGACCATGCCTGAACTAGCCTTAAAAAGCAAATTCTGGGGCTGAGGGCAGCTTCACATCAGTTACGTCTCTTAAAATCAAGAACTGGGCTAGCATGCAAAAAGTTACAGGACATGCTGGGCAGATGAGATTGTGCTATATTTTTTTTTCTTAGCTTTTTTATTTAAAGAGATTCCTGTAATTATTGTTGCTAAAACACATTTAAAACAACATAATTAGTTCAGCTTTGTCTGGTGTAGTCCACAGGAAAGCACGAAGTGACGATTAATAAAGTTATCCTAACAGGAGCAATGCAAGCCAGTCTTAACCTGTATTATACATGATATGCTACATTTTAACTCACAACAGAAGAAGCCATGTAACATGGACAAGCTAATCCAAAATTTACGGAAGGTTTAGATCTCCCTGTAACAAAACTGTAGGGCTGATAAGAGAGAAATTGAGAAACTATTTTTTTCAAACTGTTCAATTAAAAATATATATGTAAAAGTGCATAAATGTATGGAAGAGAGACTACACTTTTAAGCAAATTTCTTCTTCATGTCAGCAATATTTTGTGTTGTATTTAAATTCATGGCTTGAAATTATTCAGGGAATGGTTAAATAATGCAAGGTATCTGATCCATTTTAAAATTAACTGCATTCTCAACTTCCTGGACACCACAAATTATTCTCAGTTGTAATTTGCAATAGGCAAGTGTTAATTTACCTAACGCATATTTTATGAATATGTATCGACTAATTGCAAATCCATGGTTCAGGGTAAATAAATATGTGATTTATATGCAGGCAAGTAACACAATCAATTTTCAATCTACTGCCTCAAATACAGTATCAACCTGTGACAGGTTTATTTGCATTTGACATGAAATGTCATAGTTCTGTGAACTGCAAAATGTAAATGTGAGACATTATTCAACAGCCACCAATCTATTATGCCCAGCAGTAACGTCCTCAGCAAAACCTCAGAATCTCAGCGGCCCATCTGCTGCTGCTTGACTACAGATTGAACAAAACTTTAATCTCTGCCAATCTTCACTCAGGTAACAGTTGTGGTGATTCTGTTTCCTAATTTAACACTTCCTCTTCTGACCTACTCAGAGAGAAGGGCACCACTTCTGCCATCAGGTAATGGAAGAGAAGGATGTGATTATGCCCTTTGTGTGCTGGGACTTGGCCTTCCAGGTCACAGCCATTGTAAAGAGCAGTTAATTAAGCTTTCACACCAGTGCAAAAGGTCTGCTCTGCCTCTTTTTTGAGTGTAGTGCTCATCTGAAACAAGATTCACTGGATACACCACGTCAGGGGTTTTACTGCTAATAGAGCTCCCAAATCACTGGGTGCTTCTTACACTTTATTCACTACCATAAACATTTTAAATTAAGTAGAATGTGTTTAAATAACATTCTCCCATTTGTTATGTTGGAGTGCTCCTCAGCTTTTCTTTAACCAGACATCTTGAGGTTCGCTTTCTGTCTGCAAAACTTGATCTCCACACTGAAAAAATCAAGGCAAATGAAAACTTCAGATGCTTTGTGGAGGTGTATTATTCAATAGAATAGCAAAATCTTTGAAAATGATAGACAAGATCAAGCAAAGGAGGAACAGTTAAATTTAGCAAACTATGAGTTCATTCAGCTATAGCAGGAAAGGTATCTCACACAATGATATTCTGATCCACTCAATGACTATTTTCTTACTAGCAGTTTTAGAGCTGTTTAATGATGTCGTTATACCCACAAGACCACCTGTTAAAGAAGAGGAATGCAAGGAAAGTGATGAGGTGGTAGAATGAGATGAGGAAGATACATTCATTAGAGACACAAGAGGCAGCTGGTGTTATTGGAGATAAAGAGCAGGTTGGTGAGCCTTGTTAAAAGTTATGTAGTCTCGTGAAAGAATTACTGAACAAAACAGCAAAAAAGTTAGGTGTTGTCGAAAAGAATTGGCAATTACTGACATCCTTTAATTGTACTTTAGATAAAAGAGGATACAGACCAAAGATTAAATCATAGTTTTAATCAGTACTAAGAAAAGACTCATTAAAACAAAAAGCTTCTGGTTTCATTTCTCAAGACAGTGTGGGGTTCAGTGAGCAGTCTGAATAGGGTCTGCAGTCTAGAGTTAATTATTTGCATTAGCATTTCAGATGGGCTTCCATCACCAAAGAGTACCAGCTCTTTGGTGTGCTATGGACGTGGACAAAAAGTAAGCTAAGTACTTGATCTCCTTTATAGGATCCTAGATTATGTCATTTAATAGGTAGCCAACAGCATGGGGACTGAATGATACTGGCTTTTGAAAACAGCTCTGGGATCTAATTAATTGGAACAAATTATCTAAAGCAGCTTGGCATTGAGAAAGGAAGACAAGTCTGAGAAAAATGACAGATGGGTCTGCAGAAAAGAAAGAAAGGAGAGAAAGACCTTTGCTGCTTGAAGGACTAAACCGAAAGGCCACTCTCATAATAATGAAAGAGTTTATTGTCATTATTTCATGAATCCTTATTATTTATGTGACAAATATATATCCATATTTGGAAACACATTTGCACAGAACTTAATGCCAGTTGATAATCAGACTCAAAAAACAGTACATTTTAGCAGTAGTTTGGCACAGGGTTAGGACTGGTCACGCTTGGGTAACCATCAAATTGTGCCCTGGTACCTACATTGATTCCAAACACCTCTGAGTAAAAATGTTTGGGTATCTGAGCCTCTCTAGTCTTCCCACTGTCAATTTGATCTCAAACCACAACACCCACCTTGCGGGTCTGAGAGGCCTCTTGCTCCCAGTGCTGCTTAGAGCCTTTTGCAAACAGCTGAATATATTGACATTAATGTAGATGGAGGGTAGTCAGCAGCATATTGATAAACTAAGTTGCAAAAACTATGTGGTTCATGTATGCCTGTCATGCACGAGCATCACTTTAAATTCAGACAGTATAATCAGAACTCAATGACATCCTAGCATTTTTAGGCCCTGGCAGAAGACACTTAGTGCTTCTCCAAACTTGACCATACACCACACAGCATGTCCATGCACTGACAGTGAATCTTATCTCAGCTTCAGCTCTTTTGTCTTTGCTTCCCACAAATATTCTAGTAAACAAATATGCTTGTGAAATACTAAACCATCTGCTGATCTAACTTTAATGGAATTTGTTCCAGTAGGGAATTTGGATGGGGATTTTTTGGCACACCCAGTCATATGACAGCTCTGCTCAGGAATACTCACCCCAGATAATCAGTCACTGGCTCAGGAAGCAACCACAACAGATCTCAGCCACGGTTCAGTCCATTAAGGTGTATAGCCTGCCAGCTACCTCCCAGTCCTGAGATCTGAGGACCTGATTTGATATCGACATCTTTCAGTGCCATCTCACCACCAGCCTACTCGTTTCTGCACTGTTCCCCCAGGTATGGCTTGGTATGTTAGGTCCTCCCAAAACCATCCCTCCACCATGCTGAACAAGTCCCACTCACCCAGCCTCTCCTCACAGGGTGAGCACTCCTGTATTTGATTGTCTTGGTGGCCATCAACCAAGTTCAACCAAGAACTAAGTTCTTTCTCATACTGACAGACCTAAAACTGGACACAGAGTTCCATGTGTGCTCTAATGAGTGCTGAGTGAGTCACTTTGGTTAATGTACTGACTGCTTTCCTGCTGTTACAGTTTAGGATGCTGCTGGCTTTCATTCAGAAAAAAAATAGTTAGAAAGTTCACAATTTGTCAAAGATGCATTTCCCTATCTGTCCAAAACTCCATATGTACAGCTGGAATTTTTAAACACAAATATCAATAATTAAGCAAAGCAGAACAAGTAGTCTGCAAGCAATATCCCCAAAGTGAAATTTCTCCAAATGTATACAATGTACTTACTTACAAAAGGATTAAAAGACCTATAAATTAAAAAAAAAAAATTATTTGATCCAGAGTAGCTTGTCCAGCTGAACTAGAAATCATAGCTTATAACAGCAATTCCCTGAATAACAATAATTTATTTATATGATAGCATTCTGACTTATACTGCTGTCCTCTGAAGCAATTTTGTACAAACAAAATTGGTTCAAGAATACAACTATGCAAATAAAGAACACTGTTCATTAGAAACTCTCAAAATATTTTTATCACCATTAGAAACTCTTACATGTCTTACATGAGGTAGGTCAATAGAGTGGGTACCATGATCCTGAACACCTGCTGTGAAAATTCCAGCCTCTACATAAAAAATTAACCTTGCCAATGGGAATGGAAAAAGGGGATCACCATAGCTATATAGTACATAATCAAATTCTACTGGTCTATATCAAAATCTATTGGTCTAATGGCATCCTTGTAAGTCCAAGATTCACTCCAAACATGCTCTTACTATTGTTCTCCTCTTCCCATATGCACAAAGTCGACAAGAACATTCACCCCATCACTGAATGCTGGATGCAGTTCTGCCCTCCTCCAGAGGTAATGCAAAACTCTTGGTGAATCTACTTACTCTCTCTTTGGTCTAGTCTACGGCACACTGCTAGGACAGCATTAATGCTTCTAGTGGACTTGTCAGTTGGGTATCTCTCTTCTGTGTCATTCACCAGTCAATTGCACAAGAATACCTAGGGGGGAAAGTCAATTTTATGTGAAAATAGTATCTCATTAGGTTTCAGTTTTTTTGTATTATTTTTATTACTTTCTGGGGAAAAAGAATAAAAATTTACATGGTGAGTTTTGTTAATAAGCTTTATGAAGCTTTTTGTTAGAAGGTGAGTATTGGTGCGGTAATTTCCCTTGATTACAATTACAGGAGCTTAGTTAATGCCAAGTAGTTGTCAGTGTTTTTGCCAAATGAGAACTATTTCAGAGCCATAATGGTTCCAGCATATTGTGCAAATGCATATTTTATTTAGCTCTCTTATCCCAAGAGTTAAAAATATGTATTCGTTATAACATAGTTTCTTCATTTGATGCCATGTGCCATTAAAGATAAGTTTGACATGATTCAGTTATTCTTTTGAGGTAATAGGTGCACAGAAGATTTTCAAGCTCTGTCAACTACTTTGTTTAAAAACCTTACTCTACACGATCAACGTTGTGTGCACTGTCACCTCCCAAAGGACAAACCTTTATATTTTGCATGTGGAAAATGCTCTTCTTATTAATACAGTTCATATGTAATATACTGCTCACTTTCTAAAACCTAGTGATGGTATCTCCCTTAAAAAAAGTATTTGTTTTTTAACCTCCAACTGATAGAACAACAAGAGTTTGGCCATCCATTTCAGGGCACAGATCATGTAACGTAACCATCCATATGGACAAACATAAGTTCTTCAATAAAAAAAGAGAAATAATGGAAACTAAAGTTTCTCTTCTTCTAACAGCTCTTAAGGCCTCATCGGCACACAAAGTTAATTACTACAAACTGGTATGGGGAAAGCCTTGCCATCAGGCTTACAAAGCTAGGTAGAAGTTTTTCATTCAAGTATATTTTTGTGGAAAAATGTACAATACTCCTTATCATCAAAAAATACAGAAAAAATATTATTCTGAGGATGTTTAACCAAAAGAGGTTATTGTATTTAATTAAACTGACATTAGTGTAGGGATAACTCTCCCGTATCTGTAGCTATCTAAATTGTTGGTGTCTACTGTGAAATAATCAACTAAAGCTCTAATGTCAGTGCAGAAAGACAAGCCTCTTCAAAGGGTAATTAATCCTCTGCTAAGACAGGAAGGATGAATCACCCTCTGGAGATACCTCTTTCCATCAACGTTACTTTTTCACATCATGCATAATAAAACTGTGAAATTCATTACCACAGGATGCTGTGGAGGCCCAGACAAAAGGCACTAATGCATTTAGAAGCCCTAGACTAATTCATGGAGAATGGATACAGTAAGCAGATGGGCCGAAAATAGTTACCAGTTCAGGAAGTCCATAAACACTATGTCTAGAAGGTGGGAAGTATCCCTTCATATACAGTTTGTTTCTTGAACTCTTCTCTAAACATCTGGTACTGGGCTCTGTTGGAAACAGAGTACAAGATTAGATGGTCTGTTTGTCCTACCCAGTGGGATAGCTCTTTTCTTCTGAGCTTACCTCACAGTCAACAAACTTACTCCCCTTGAGAAAGGAAACTGGATATATATAATTAGTAGATAGCTTTTCTTTAATAAAGGGCTACTACCTTATGTAATGTTATGACATTTCATTTTGCTCCAAGTTACTTTTCAGTTTGAAATGTAACCACTTTTCATCAGTAAATAGACTCTCTTTATAAGCAGTAATTTAGAGAAAATTCTTCCTCTACACTCTAATATCTTTCTTCCAAAATGATTGTATAGCTTTCTTTGAATAAGATGAACTGTTACCTGCTGTCTCTAACTGTGATATACAAGGTGTCTGTAATTAGTTTTGTAAAGCTAAGGTTCAATTTTTGAACAAGACATTATACAACATAAATTCATCTATTCATAACATCTATTCTATTCTATACTCAGTGGCTAACCAAACACATAGTGAAAACACATTTTTATTTTGAGATTGCAATAAAAATGTGCCTGAGAATAATAACATATTTGAAATAAGACATTACAAGACACATCTTACTAGGAAACCTCATTATACTCAGTAACCCTTCCACTTTTTCTGAATATCTGCCATTTTTAGTATTAATCATAATTATTGTTTCCTATGTCTCATTAACTCTTAACTTTGCAGGACTGTGATTATATTAGAAAATATCTGGGAATGATTTTAAATAATTGTTAACATTTAAAGTAATTTACATCTGCTCTAAAGACATTTTTTAGATAGTAATCACTGAATTGTAAGAGAAGAGCAAGTCTGAGATGCCTCATGAGATTAAATGTGTACAGTGAGGCCAGACAACATATATCCCGTGGTACTGAAGGAATTGGCTGGTGTGAGTACCAAGACACCTTTCATCATATTCAAAAATTCATGGCTGTAAGGTAAAGTCCCCAGTGAATGGAAAAAGGGAAACATCACTCCCTCTTTTAAGAAAGAGAGAACAGAAGACCCAGGGAACTACAGGCTTGTGGGACTCACCTTTGTGCCAGGAAGTATCATGGAGTACATCTTTCTGGAAGCTAAGTTAAGGCATATGCAAGATGAGGAGGTGATCCCAGATAGCCCCTGCATGTTGCATGCATTGCATTCCCACCGCACAGCGTGCCCCCTATATGCACTTCATGCCCCTGCACCCTCCGGCCCTGCTGCACATACCAGTGCTGCACCACTGTGCTCCCACCCACCCTGAAGCTGCCAGCTCACTCACAACTCAGCTGCCCCCAACATTAGTAACTGCCTCACAACAGGGGAGTTGGATCTATATTATCTTCCAGGTCCCTTCCCACCCAAGCCATTCTGTGATTCTGTGATTCCATGATTCTATGAATTATGGGGGTTTGAGTTCAGCAGGAGTGAACTACTGGAAAAAGAGCATCAGGCCATAAGGAAAGAGCAAGTTTTTCAGTCAAAAAGCAACAAGTTTAATAGATTCAGTGAAGAAATTGAGGACCATCTGTTGAGGAATATGTTCTAAGTCCCTGAGTCTCACTCTCTAATTTAATTCTTCATTTTTTTTACTGTTACGAAAGGATGTGGTTTATGGCCATCCACGTAATGTGAAATTCTCATGCCTGAGCGAATCTTTTGGGAAGCTTTGAAGAGAAAATGCTAGAAACTGAGTTAAATACAGCAGTCTCCCTCAGAAAGACAATAGGCTCTAAAAGATACTTTCTTTGTTTAAAATATTATTGTCATTCTGACATTGCCATTCAATAACGAGTGGGTCATTTTTCACACTCCAGAGGGACTTCCTTCTGAGACATAAAACTTTCCTGCAAACACCTATTGGTTTGAAGTTCTAACATTACTTCTAGCTTGATTTCCTTCTAGCACTACATTTCCAGAGCCTCGCAGACACTAAAACATTAATGGGGTAGGAATTGGTTGTGGAAATAAAACCTATACCTCTTTTCAGCTTTGCCAGATGGATATGCTCCTTTCAATAACATTTGTCAAGATACTGAGGATACTGTAGGATCTAGGAAATAAATCTTCTGATAGTCAAAGCGATTGTTATTCAATACTAGATGAGTTTCTACAGTGAGTGAAGAGAGAATGGGGCACATACAATGACCAGAGCTACCCCATAGTCCAGTTAACTGGTTACTTTCCCATAGAGTCTCTCAGTGTTACTTTGTGGCTCACAGAGAAAACTGTATTCCCACATTAAACATGTTAAATCCTGTATCTAGATTTTATGATATAAATCTCTCATTAAGTGAGGCAGCACAATGCATTTTCCATACCGTAAGACAGGGTCAGAGAAGTGATGCTGAAACCTGGATACGGGTTACAAATATTTTCTAAATCATTTGTCACTGAAATCCAAAAGTGATCCAGGCCTTCTTGAAATGCAAAGCCACTGTAAAGCAAACCAAGACGTGAATGTAAAGCACAACTATCCTGAAGTTCATATACTTTTACTGTTGGCTGGAGGGCAGCGTACCTGAGTCTGGACTGAAATTAATGAGTTGGTCTGTGCCATTTCCCAGTGCCAATGGCATCATTCCTCCCTAGGGCCAAGATTTGTTGTATTTAACCACCACCACCCAATTTAGGATCCCCGCAGTAAATGTCTTCCATAATCAATAGAAGGAAACTTCAGTGGAAGATTAGGAATGTTAGTAACAGAGCTGGACTGAACTGCCTTCTGTGTTTAATTTCTAGGTAGTCCTGTATGGGGCCAGGAGTTGGACTCAATAATCCTTATGTGCCCCTTCCAACTCAGGATATTCTATGATTCTATGTCCATCTCTTACTACTGAATATGCAGGAAGCTCTGCCACCCAGTTCATATCTTCAGTAACCAGCTAACCACACGTGTGCTTTTCTTCAGCTTAGATTAAAGAAAAAAACAACCATTCACAAGTACTAGTACAGAATAACTATTTTAGTCTACATTCAATGTTTTAACCTCTATGTACCTCACTAGTCCCTGTCTCCGTGAAAATCCATGGAGCTTGGACATCCAAATCTTTACTTGCAAGTGGGAATCCAGTCCAGTGCCTGAGACACTATGATACTTCAGGTGTATTTGCAGGACTAAACAAACACATGCCTCCCTGAGGGGCACAGAGAGTGTCTAGATTAGGTAGCAAGAGCAACTGAGATAAAGAAAACTGAGAGACATTTTTTATCAAGTTCACCCAAACACCCCAAATTTCATTACACAGTTCCTGTTATCTAATGCTGAAGTATCTCTAACTCAAAAACAAACAAACAAACAAACAAACAAAAAACCATAAAAACAAGAAGTTTCTCCATATTCTGGATATGATGAAAAGTAAATTTCAGATCTGCTCATCTCAATCCAGACATCCTTTGGAATAATCCAAATGTGAATTCAGATCTTCTCTGATAATTTCAGTGTTTTGGTTTAAATCCCATTTGTCTCAGAGTTTGTTAATGGAATGTTCATAGCAGTCTTCACAAAAGGTGAAGCCAATCGAAGAGTTCACACTGAAGTCCAAAGATGGAATGAAAAGGACAAGATACAAAATGTGGCTAACTACACATTGTTCTTACGTGAGAAACATCTGTTAAAAATATTCTTGTTTATAAAAGTAGAAACTCTGAACTAACGGCAGTTAAAATTAAAATGTATTTTCTAACGTCAATTCTCTTGTGTGGGGGGAGACTTAACAACAAAGAGCTCAACAGACGCTGGTAGATCTTATCGCTATGAGGCCTCCGGAGTCTGGAGACAGGGCTAAGGTGTAAACAGAACACTCCTTAAGTATGCACAGCTAATGTGGTCACATCTGGGACAGTTAAGGAACCCTTTGTTTGTTATCTATGTTGTTGTGAAGAACTTAAGGATAATTAACCGTGAGTGGATTTACTGCTTACGAGTGAAGGATATATAAGATGGGTGTAAAACACAATAAAGAAAACTTACTATTCTGATGCCACGCTGACTGAGAATTCTCTAACGGGACAAGCGCCGACACTCTTTTGCATATGCTTAAATGTGTACAAACAAATACATACATTTCAGTTCCTTGGTCACATATTTCTTCTAATAAATTGCTCCATCCAGGATCACATCTTGTGTTTCTCTACAGGATCCTTGATTCTTACAACCAAACCCAACTCCTCACCACAACTTTCTGAGCTGCTCCCTGAATCTACTAGATATCTTTCTAGCTTCTACTTCCTCACCCTAGCCTAATTTTCCTAAGCCAGTTTTCATCACATTTGAAGATGTTACAACTCCCTTCCCCAAAGTTTTAGGGTCGACCCCAAAAGCATAGAAAGAAAGGAATAGACTGCTCCACTTTCACTGGGATGCCAACTCTCTAGCTCAGCATGAACCTGCAGTTACTTTCAAAACAGAGCAGCTACCAATACTACCTCTTTCCCCAGCCCACCAATCCTCTATGGATTTGGGATTACACTAAGAGCAGTAGAGGCCATGTGGAAACTGTTAGCTGGGGAAGAATCATAGCAACACAGAAGGGAAGAAACAGGGTCAAGACTGGGACTAAGAACAGTCAACAAAATTTCGCTAAGCTTAAAGAGATATCTGTGTAATTGGAAATGAATAGTAATTTGATGAGTATAGAAGGGGTTAAATTAAGTTAGGACACTTCATTTAAAATGTAATTACTTTCTACCGTGGATCAGTTTGTATGCTGTAATTCTGAAAAGAAATGTTGACTTGCTCTCACCTTTCTTAGACTTTTTCACATTTTTTTGGTTAATTTTGTTTAGCTTGTCAAACACATGAAGGCTGCATTATTAATAATATTCTAATGTGGCAGGTGTGTATTCGTGTGTGGGAAGGTGTCGGCTTAACGTGACAGCTTAACCTTTTGCTGAAATATAAGCTTTACTCCCAGGAGAAAGTGATCTTCCCTCTTCTTTTTCTCTGAGTATGGTATGCTATATGATAGAAGATGTTAATATTAGAAGTGGAACAGATGGCTCAGATCAAGACTGGGGGCATAGCTACGACTCAGAGATGGGAAAAGAGATTCAAAGAGGAGCCGACAGGAGCAGAAAATTCAATTAAAAGGTTCGTTTTGAGGAAGTAGTGTGGGGGCTTTATAATTGAGACCTCCACAATCTCATTTAGAGTGACCCATTTATGAGGCGTGTTATGAACTTGTCTAACCCTGTTGCTGGCATTTTAATACTTGAAAGGAATTTTGAATGTCACTGAGTAGCTCTTGCTCTCTCTTCCTCACTCTTTGGTTACATCCAAGTATCTGACAGCTCTATTTCACTGGAAGGACTGACAAGCCTGGGATTCTCATTAGACACAGGAGAATGTAGATCTTAGGATCTTTCTGAATGGACAGCTCTACAGTAATTCAATCTTATATATTGCTGCCATAATTATTAGGCATAGAAAGCACCCAAACTGAAGTTTGGCAGATTTTCAGTAAAACAATGTAGCACAGCTGACTTAATACGAAATAAATATCCTCCTAAGAAGAGATTTTATACGATTCTGTATAAGACTCAAATGCTTGGTCCTGATCCCTGATACTCTCTTAGGCTCTACTCTTTATAACACTTCATTCAAAGCTTTTCAGAAGATAGGACTTAGGACTTACTGGTTTAGTGATTCCAAATTCCCTATGCAAGCAACCACATAATACAACCTGTTTTATAAAATAGCCCAAATTCCCTCCTAACTTCAGCCAGGAGAGTTTTGCCAATTTAAATGTCATTTATCAACTTCACAGCTCTTTAAGCCTTCTTATAATACTCAGGCAAGTTCTGTGCACTTTTCTAATTTCATAGAATCATAGAATGATAGAATTTGCTAGGTTGGAAAAGACCTACAAGACCAGCCAGTCCAACCATCCACCTACCACCAATAACCCCACTAAACCATGTCTCTCAACACTATATCTAAATGTTTCTTGAACACCTCCAGGGACGGTGACTCAACCACCTCCCTGGGCAGCCCATTCCAGCGCCTGACCACTCCTTCAGAAAAGTAGTATTTCCTAATGTCCAGCCTAAATCTCCCCTGGCGCAACTTGAGGCCATTCCCCCTAGTCCTGTCACTAGTTATAAGAGAGAAGAGGCTGACCCCCAGCTCACTACAACCTCCCTTCAGGTAGTTATAGAGAGCAATGAGGTCTCCCCTGAGCCTCCTCTTCTCCAGACTGAACAATCCCAGCTCCCTCAGCCGCTCCTCATAAGGCCTGTGCTCCAGACCCCTCACCAGCTTCGTCGCCCTCCTCTGAACACGCTCCAGGGCCTCAATGTCTTTCTTGCAGTGAGGGGCCCATTCATTCTGCCTTCCTCTGCTTCTAGACTAGCTCCTTCCACAGGTGTTCACTGTTGTGGATTTTCTTGTTAATTCATATAAAGGTATCCAGTGTAGCAATGTATAAAATAAATTTTCTCTTCATCGTTACTTTCCTTTCTCTCTTGGCTTGTCATCCCCACAAGCAGAACCTACGTGTTCTTGGAGCAAATCCTGGAAGTAATCAAATGTGGACTTCGAGGACTAAGGGATGGGAAAAGATCGAGGCTTAAAACTATTTTCTAAGAGTTACTTGCAGCCAGCAACTTTATTTGAATTGGAAATGGACTGTGATAGCAGGAGCACAAGAGATAGTACCATGTACTTGATAAATACATTTCACTTCCTGTACTGAATCAGAATTCAGATATGCACATAGGAAAATCAGGAGTGTGGTAAAACAAGCGTTTGTGTGTGTTTCTGTTTTTACCCTCACATAGAAGCAGCTGGAAGTTTACAGAATCATAGAACCATTAAGGTGTGACCTCTAAGATCATATAGTCCACCCATCAACGCATCACCACCGTACCACTAAACCATGATCCCCAGTGACACAACTACACGTTTCTTGAAGACCTCCAGGGACAGTGACTCAACTACCTCCCCTGGCAGTCCGTTCCAATGCATTACCACTCTTTGGGAGAAGAAATTTTTCCTAATATCCAAACTGAACCTCCCTTGGTGCAACTTGAGGCCATTCCCACTCGTCCTATCACTGTTACCTGAGAGAAGAGGCTGATCCCCACCTTGTCACCACCTCCTTTCAGGGAGCTGTATAGAGCCATAAGGTCTCCTCTGGGCCTCCTCTTCTCCAGACTGAACAATCCGTTTCCTCAGCTGCTCCTCATAACACTTCTGTTTCAGACCTCTCACAGCTTCGTTGCCCTTCTCTGGACATGCTCCAGGATCTCCATGTCTTTCTTGGAGTGAAGGGCCCAAAACTGAACACAGTACTCAAGGTGTGGCCTCACCAGAGCTGAGTACAAAGGGATGATCACCTCCATACTCCTGCTGACCGCACTATTTCTGATACAAGCCAGGATGCCATTGGCTTTCTTGGCCACCTGGGCACACTGCTGGCTCATGTTCAGCCAGCTGTTTAGTAATATTCTCAAAATATCATCCTTCAATTCTTATTCAAGCAAAGCTCCCAAATCCAGTTCTACAGTTACAGGTCCAGTTTCACTGGTGTTACTCAGCTTTTTATGTTGCTCTTGTGATATGAAGGGGCTGTGCAGCTAGATTTATTACATCACATACAGCAAGGCAGTCCATATCCAACCCATGTGACTGTGTCTGGAAGAAAACTCATTTTGATGAAAAACCTGAAGAAACATCTCATCTAATTAGACTTCTACCTTGATCATGACTTAATGTTGCATTGTGAAACAGAAATGGACTCGACTAAACTTTACGCCTCTAGACAACTGGTCTGAAATATGGAAGATAAACCTCTGTCTCCCAGACACCAACTAATCCAGCAGAATTAAAATATAATCAGGCTCTCCTCAAAATTTTATCACCTGTGATGGAAAAATAAACCAAAAGTTGTCATAAAATTAGTGCATTCCTATTTTTTCAATAGTTCAAAAACACACAAGCTGTGTCCTCTCAATCAACAGTGCATGGCCTTTAATGGCTGCTGATGGCTTGTTAAATCAAAGGTGCAAATAAGATACCAAGAACTTTGATACCAAGTACATTCATGTCATTCTGTAGAAATGTCACATGATGATGGTACAAACTGTTAGGAAAAAGTGATTGACACTTCATCTTAATTACTCTCACAGGTACTCTTCTGAGACAATCAATTTGGTGTTCCATCTATCTCATTAAATTTCACTGTTTCGGTACCTATACTATTTTAAAGAGTCTACAGTGTCCTTGAACTGAAAGTATTTAAAGACCATTCTCACAGACAGGAATCCTGATGAGGTAAGAGTCAGACCTGCTGCAAGCCGTCAAAAGGATGGACAAAAAAAAAAGGAAGAAAACTAACCACCATAATTGACTGACAGACACTGAGATCTTTAAAAGATTGCTAAGTCCTTTTTTTTTTTTTTTTGTATAACATTAAACAGAATTTAGCAGCAGCCAGTAGTCAATGTACAAAACTAATACACACATGCTAGGAAAACCAGAATGTGCTGGCCTACAAAGTCATTACAGCAGCAAGGCTAAGTTTATTGCTCTACTGCTCCTCTACTTGCTAATAACAAATTACTGCATTAATAATCCTTTATACTTATCCTATTGGAGATTATATGATTACTGATAAAATTTTAAGTACATTAGCAACACTACACTAATTGCATTAACTGGCATAATAAAGTTAACTATATAAATATGATGTCCTTGATGTGCACATGGTAAGATTGCACATCTCCTTAAAATTAATATTAATGGAATAATGTCATACTATTTTTGTTCAAGCCACTTTTACGCATGGCTTAAAGTCTTAAAATTTAATACTAGGTAACAGGATTAAAGCAGTCTCTTTCAGATGCAAACATAAAGTGAAATTTAGAGGTGGTCTTCTATAAATCAGAAGTTAATCATGCAATGCCAATTTAAGTCCTATGAGATCATCACCCCGAAAGAGATCACATCAAAGTAAATGGCCCAGGAAGCCTGAAACAGCAGATCAGGGTCTGCTAGTCCCAGCAGCTGACAAACACCAAGGTTCCTCTTCTTTATTCCCAGTTCTATATGACCTTTGATGAATAAAAATAACACTATCTTATTCTGTACTCACATCTCACTGTCCCTGGAGGTGATCAAGAAAAGAGTAGATGTCACTGAGTGTCATGTCATTGAGAGACGTGACTTAGTTGTATGGTAGTGATGAGTTGATGGTTGGACAAGATGATCTTAGAGGTCTTTTCTAACCTTAATGTTCTATGATTATATAATTAATCTACTGTGACCTGCAGGAGACTTTTGTCAAACCAGTCATGGTCTAAAAGAAAAGCGAGAAAGTAGCAAAACTACTTTTCTTTACACTGCCCTCTCAACATAAATAAATAAATAAGCACAGTGTTCAGCATAAAGTTTGACCTGCAAGCCAACACTTAACAGATTGAGCCTGGGCATGGAGAGGGAAATGTGTATCAAACACAAACAAGTAAACACTGTCCAATGATTACAGCAATACCTGTGAACAAGCAGCAAGGATGGTAAAGTTTGGTCAAGAGAAGAGGTGATTTATGGAGTATAGCCAATATTATCTCTGGATGCCCCCATCCCAGGAGGTGTTCAAGGCTAGTTTGGACGGGGCTTTGGACAACCTGATCTGGTACCCAATCTAGTGGTTGGCAACCTTGCCCATGGCAGGGGGTTGGAACTAGATCTTTGAGGTCCCTTCCAACCTAAGCCATTATATGATTCTCTGATACTTTCTTTTTGGTGGCTTAAGGTGTTCTTTTCTTTCTTTCATCTGCCCATGTTCATGTCCATAGCAGGGGCACCCCTACCCCACACCCCAGTTAGATCTGGGCCCCTCACAATTTTCTCAGAGCCACATGGCTCTCTCCCTCTGAAGTCCAGCTTTTGAAGTAGGAACCAAATAGAACAGCTCAGGCATCTTCATTCAGAGCATTGGCAGAGCAATATCCTGTTTCAGGTACTGCAAGTTGTTATTTTGAGTACCTGTCCTCATGCAGTATTTCCTTCTTTGGTAAAACAAGAAATCTAGCACCTGTTTACCTTGTAACAGTGCTCTGAGCAGTTGCAGTACAGATTGAATGTGCCCAGACGCAACCCCTCCACAACAAATGTGCTGAATAATCAGGCACAACAGAAATACTGTTTTATTTAAGGACATCTATATTTTAGCTGAATGTTCCCTTAAAATACATGAGCTTTTTGGCTCACCTAATAACTGCATTAAAGCAGTGAAATTTCTTTCAGTAAAGCTCTGAATGGAAAAACATTAAAATCCAATATTTATTCAGGTTACAGCACAGTAATTTGATAGGTAATAAGCATTAAGATAAATATAATTTTGTAGTTGATGAATCTAAGCTTTGCTGTATACCTGGAATCTCTAGGGGAGACATGATACTTGACATTTAATTTGAAAAGCTAGGTAGCCTGATGGAAAATATTGAAAATTGTTGATAGTAAAAAAGCATTGGTTCATTTTATTTAATCTGGTGGCTTTTCTTAGCTTTATTTTCACATTTTAATAAACTCATCTCATAGAAATATAATGAAAATAGAAAGATCATCTGTCGTGAGAATGGATGGGTTTGGATTCTTGTGTAGAAAAGAGTTTTGTTCCTGCCATTAACAATAAATGTAAATTAAACAGTATGAAATTACCTAAAACATCACAAGATCCTAAAGAGACATCATAATGCCTTAACATCAATACTAGATTAATCAAGGAAGTTGAATTTTTATGATGCATAACTCCAAGATGAAGATAATATCATTTTCAATCTGCGGTGTTAAATACTGTAATGCCAATACAATACACAGTGAAGAAAAATACAATACAATAGGCAGATAAAGAAAATTGTGTTCTTGAGGTGCAAACTGTCATTTTTGGCATAGGTAGGCGAAACTGGCCCTTACAAGTGGAACAATTTCTCATCTGCTAGAGTAAGGGACAGAAGGCAGGATGCTAGTGATAACACAACATGTGGAAAACGTTACTGCAGTCTCACCAGCGACACTGGGATGGCCCCACTGGGGATCCTCTCAAGAGTTAAGGTGATGATAAGGTACCATTTTGCACAGCTATTCCTACCTCTTACTCTACCTGGTACTATTACTCAAGCTCCTTCCCCCTTAGAACTGCCTATCTGTTGCCATAAAGCAGAAAAGACTTCCTCTACCTTTTAGAGAAGGGGAGGACTGGGTAGATGGAGTAAGTCATTACTTAGGAGCACACAACTACTATCCCATCTCCTAATGAACAGCCTTGGATTTACTGAGTTCATTTATACTGACACCATTGTTTGATTCCATCTTAGAGGATCTAAAAAGAGCTCCAGACATTACCACAGCCATGCTAGTAGTAACTCTGGCTAGAAATATTAGCCACAGTGACTTGTGCCAACCTCCATCCTCAGCCTCCATCGGTGAGAACTTCACTCCAAAACTACTGCTCAGAGATCACCTTCTAAGGAACTTCTTCTTTGCCTGTGTTCATAATATCTTTATATCATACTGATTGACTACACTCTTTCTCTGAGTTGTTTTATTTGTTTGTTTCTTTCTTTTCAGCGTATCATCATATATGTATCACTTGAATGGATGAATAGAAAAGCAATTCTGTCATCTGCAGGTAGATCCAACAACTCCTGTTGCTGTGTTTCAACGGGAAAATGAAAGAGTTTTCTTAATGTTCCGGTTAGAAAATCTCCCTCTTTTGAGAGATGAAAAAAATCTATTATCTCCTCCCTGTTTTTTAGGTGTAACTCAGTATGGAAAATCAGAGGAAAATTGACTTATCACATCCTATTTCTATGTCAGTAAAATGGAATAAATATACTATGCATGGATTTAAGGTTGTTTGTACCACTCATTCACAATAAGGATTGTTGACATATTACTCTTCTGAGTTGTAAAATAATATGGCCTATGATGTTCAGTGATGTATTCTTACAGTGATAAATCGTTAACTATGCACTCCCACAAGAACTGCAGATACTGGTTGATTAAGTTTCCTCTTGTTTCTCAGCATGTTGCATGTATGCAGAGTAGTGTGGGACTGCATCTTTCCTCTGCTTGGAAAATCATATTAGCTCAAAAGTATGTGTGACAGCCTTCATGATGTCTCTTACTGACCAGCCCCAGACAGCACAGAGAACAGCATTTAAAGTTATACTTCAGAATCTTATACCAAAGCAACATTCACATCCTACTAATTTCTGGGTTCAGCTTCCTCCTCATCTCTGGTCCCCCAGAGGTTCAACTACTACCAGATCTAGAAGGGTAACGATGCTTCAGCAGAACAAAAGTTCTGGGGTTCAAGAGCAAGGAAGAATGTACAAATCAAGGAGTGCAGACAGATACAAAAAGAGACCCTGTAAACTCTAACCTCAGATCAGAAGTGTACCTCATTTATGTGCAGATGAGCTGCAGTGCTCTTTTTCCCGGGCACTGAGTTGTCCTCATCAGCTGTTTCTCAGCTCCTAATTATTCCTCACCTACTGTGAACTTCTCCCTAATTACTCTTTCCCTGTCTTTCCAAGGCCTCTACAAGAATGACAATGCCATTTGCAAATCTGAAGTGACCCTCAGCTCTTATGTTGAACTTTGTTGCAGTTCTCTGTCCCTCCAAGGTTTTTACATTCTTTTGAAGTCTGTATTTGAAAATACCTCAGCAGGGTCAGTTAACGAAAACCCATTCTTTTCAAGTTGCCTTGAAGAAGGAGAGGTAGCCTGTATGAGAAGTCTTGGAGAAGTTGATTGCATTTTTTGTTATATTTACACTGAGAATACTGATGAGAGTAAATTCTCATTTCTGTAAAGAGGTCACAGAAATCAGAATGCCAAGAGGTTACTCACCTTTCTCTAAATAGCTTCTTTAGCTTCTTGACCTTGCAAATGGGAAAGCTTCCCAAGGCTAACTGCTTCCTTCTATTGCATCTGTCCATATTTCTTATTCTCTTTCCCTTTTCAGACCTAAGTTTCCTAATATCAGAATTATTTTCCGCTCCAGAGTGATACCACCTGACAGATACCTGGCTACATTAATCCTTCTCCCTTCACCTCATATGGAACTTTGGAGATCCCATTGCCCTTGCTACTAGTCTCCTGAACAATTCAAAGTCTGCCCTCTGGAAGTCCAAGGCAGCAATTTTGTTGTCTCCTCTCCTGGCTCCACCAAGAATTGAGAACTCTGCCATTTTATGGTCACTCTGTCCAAGACAGCTCCCAACCTCCACATCTCCCACCAGTCCTTCTCCATTTGTGAACAGCAGGTCGAGAAGAGCACCTCCCCTGGTAGGCTCTCACACCAGTTGCATAAGGAAGTTATCTTCCATACACTCTAGAAACCTCCTAGACTGCTTCGTCTGCACTGTGTTGTATTCCCAGCATATATCAGGGAAGTCCTAGCATGCTAACTATGGAGCAAGAACACAGAACTTCTAGGCAAAAATATCCCTAAGCATGTCAACACAAACGATTTTATGCTTACAGGAATCTGGTGAGCAGTCAGAAAATAAGGATACAATGCAGAGAGCAAATTGATCTGTAGTTTCTGTCCAGAGACTATGGAGGGAAGATTCTCTTTTATCTCTTTTTCGCTCTGTAGGCTGCCCCAGGACTGCACTGAATACACTTCTGGAAAGTTCAAGTATTGGTAGTATCCAGAGTAGCAGATGACCAGAGAAATCTAAGAAATCCCAAATGTCAATAAATGGGCTAAGTTTTGCATTTATCGGAAAAGGAATGCATCTTACAAACACATCTTCTAAGTAATCTGTAGTCAGCATTCAGTCAATGCAGAAATACTCTTCTTGTCACCACACAGCTGTTTGCATTTAACATCTTACTGAAAGCTTGAAGGAATTATCAAAAAGGTACCCAAAAAGCAATTTTTGGAAATAAGATGAATGGAACATTCAACAAATGATCCCACATTTACAGCTAAGCATTTAAGCAGCGGACAGAACCAAATACAAGAGACAGCCCTCTCCAGTTAATACATAAGCTGTTCTATATCCAGATAAGAAAATAGCAAATGTAAGTTGAAATGTTGGTTTGACATAGGTCACTTCTTAAACAGCTAATGCTCCCCCCAAATTAGGTTGTCACAAGTAAAGGACACAGTTGGACAGACAGGTGGGACTGATTAAACTGACACATGCCAATAATACACTAAGTTACTTTGTCAAGGCAGGGGGAGTAGAGTGGCAAGGTTGCTGTCACTGATTGTTTTGCTATGTATGGTCACAAATGAAGCCCCCAAGGATGTCACGGAATAAACACGAGTACATAAAGCAGGGGAGCATGTATTATGCATGCGCAAGGAGGAGAAAACAATCATTAGAATCACAGAATCATAGAATCATAGAATTGCTTAGGGTGGAAAGGACCTTCAAGATCATCAAGTCCAACCGCAACCTAACCATACTGCTCTAACTCTAACAGCCCACCACTAAATCATGTCCCTGAGCACCACATCCCAACAGGTCTAGAGATAAAGAGAGACTGTGAGAGACTGTCCTCACTTCATGGCCCCTCACCGCCCCATTCTGTCCCACTCCACCTCCCTGCAGCCTCTTCATGGCAGCAGAGACCAGGGAGAGGAAGGCTGAGCTCAGCATGAGTGTGCGGACAAATGAAATCACTGACTCTTGGAAAAAATCACTAGTAAATGTCTGGCCTGGGTTTCATGGGTTACACCAACACATTCAGTCTAGCAGCCATGAATCTGTAAGGAGTTCCACAGATAATTAGTGGAGTTGCTCTTTACGAGGGAGAGCAACTTGAATGTATTTAGTACTGTCCACAGGTGGATGAGGAGCGAGTTGAGAGTTTGTGGGTGAGAGCTAAGGGGCAGGCTGTCATGGGTGATGCTGTTGTGGGTGTCTATTACAGGCCACTGGATCAGGATGTGGAAGTTGACGAGGCCTTCTACAGGCAGCTGATAGCAGCCTCGCAGTTACAGGCCCTGGTTATCGTGGGGGATTTTAACTACCCTGCTGTTTGATGAAAGGCCTTCTCAGCCAGCCATTCACAGTCCAGGAGGTTCCTCCAGTGCACTGATGATAACTTCCTGGTGCAAATGGTGGATCAGCCAAATAGGAAAGGAACACTGCTGGATCTTGTTCTCACGAACAAGGAGGTTCTGGCTGAAGCGGTGAAGGTTGAGGGCAGCCTTGGCTGCAGCAACCGTGAGATGGTGGAGTTCCTGATCTCATGTGGCAGGAACAGAATACCAAGCAGGATCACAACTAAAGACTTAAGTAGGGCCAACTTCGGCCTTTTCAAGCAAGTGCTCGGAGAAATGCCATGGGACAGGGTACTTGAAGACAAAGGGGCCCAAGATAGTTGGTTATCATTCAAGAACCGCGTCCAGGGTACTGCGTCCAGGTCTGGGGTTCCCAATACAAGAAAGACAGGGAGCTGTTAGAGAGGGTCCAGAGGAGGGCCCCAAAGATGATCAGAGGGCTGGAGCACCTCCCTTACAAAGACAGGCTGAGGGAGCTGGGCTTCTTCAGCCTGGAGAAGAGAAAGCTGTGGGGTGACCTCATTGCAGCCTTCCAGTACCTAAAGGGAGCCTACAAACAGGAGAGGAGTCAACTCTTTACAAGGGTAGATAATGGCAGGACAAGGGAAAATGGTTTTAAGTCGAAGGAGGGAAGATTTAGGTTGGATATCGGGGGAAGTTCTTTTTCTGTGAGAGTGGTGAGGTGCTGAAACAGGCTGCCCAGAGAGGCTGTGGATGCCTCGTCCTTAAGGGTGTTCAAGGCCAGGTTGGATGGGGCTCTGAGCAGTCTGATCTAGTATTGGACCTGGAGGTTGGCGGCCCTGCCTGCAGTAGAGGGGTTGGAGCTTGATGATCCTTGAGGTCCCTTCCAACTGATGCCATTCTATTGTTCTATGATTCTATGACTGCTTCTTCCAAGCTCAAGATCAGAGCATCCCAACAGTTAGGAAGTAAAAAAAGGGAGCCAGGAGACCTGTGTGGTTAAACAGGGAACTGCTGGGCAAACTCGAGTGGAAGAGGAGAGTCTACAGAGGACAGCCTCTAGCAGAATAGACAGAAACAAAGAAGGCATTTAGTAACTCCACCTTCTCTGTATCTTCTGTCACCAGGGCACCCTCATTCATCAGTGGGCCTTCATTGTCTCCAGTGTTAGTTTTATCTGCAATGTATTTGAAGAAGACTTTTCTGTTGTCCTTGATCCTTCTTGTAAGGTTTAATTCTAAGGAGGCCTTAGCTTTCCTAGTTGCCTCCCTACATCCTCTGACAACAGTCTTACATTCCTCCCAAGTGGCCAGCCCCTCCTTCCACGATCTATATTGTCCAAACAAGTAGTGTTCACTTGCTACTTACTTTTACAGTTCAGAATTTATCATCAAAAAATGGCTGAATCCCCTTTTTGGCTCCTTCTACAACTAAAGGCTTCTGCCAATATCAGCACTGGCATGTGCTGGGCTATGAACATTTTCCTGGGCTTGAGCATTCAGCTGCTTCTCATGACAGATCTAACAGAAATTAAACCTTGATCTGATTTCTCTGTGGAATTAATTCACTCTCCTTGTGTGTCTAAGCAGCCTTCACCACAGACCTGAATATCACTGTTTATATTACCCTTTCTTCAGCTTATGGGCAGTCCAAACCAAAAACCTCTAAAGATTATGAAAGGATTCCCAATGGCTGCAGCAGACTCCAAGAAAGCGGCCTAGCTTTCAGATACTTACCTTTGGGTTTTTATTACTGCAAACATTATCTTCAAGTCTCTGTTAGTTTTAATTTGCTTTCAACCTCTAGAGAACAGCAAGTACAATGCGCTAAGCTGGCTGGCCACCAGAATCCTTGCCCCCAGATACTTGCTGTCCAAGCCTGATGTCTGACAGACACTAACTTTTGCATTTGTTGCGACTTAGAGCACACAAGTTCAATGTGCAATTATTCTAATTGGTTGCAGCCTGAGGCCTTTTTCTATACTGATCCTTTTATCCTAAAAACAAGTCTTTGTTTTAAACAAATAGCTGCTGTAAGGAAGACATCAAGGCCCTGGAGCATGTCCAGAGAAGGGCAATGAAGCTGTGAGGGGTCTGGAATGCAAGAATTATGGGGAGTGGCTGAGGATACTGGGATTGTTTAGTCCGGAGAAAAGGATGCTCAAGGGAGACCTTATCGCTCTCTACAGCTCCCTGAAAGGAAGTTGTATCGAGCAGGGGGTCAGCCTTTTCTCCCAATTAACAGTGATAGGATGAGAGGGAATGGCATCAAGTTGCACCAAGGCAGGTTCGGGTTGGATGTCAGGAAAAATTTCTTCTGAGACAGAGTGGTGGGGCACTGGAACAGATTGCGCAGGGAGTTGGTAGAGTCACCATTCCTGGACGTGTTCAAGAAATGTGCAGATGTGGTACTTAGGGACGTGTTAGTGGGCAATAATGGTGGTAGTGGATGGTGGGACTAGATGATCCTAGAGGTCTTTTCCAACCATAATGATTCTGTGATTCTAAAGGGAAAGTACCATCCCACAGCATCAGAAAAAGCAAGACACTTATCCCATAACAGTATGGAAGATGAAGTATGTGTTTTCACAGTACCACAATAGAACACAACTTAATGAGGCTTGCAGTTCCAGTCCTCACCTACAGGCCACTTGATTTTTGCATTACTTGAAATAGAGAGACATGGAGCAATTTCCAGCTGTTCACCCTTCAGCTTTCTCTGGTGTTAGAAGTACGGCTGCATTTTACCTTCAGATGGGAAATAAAAACAAGCAACAAGAAGCCAAAGGATGCCAGTTTATACTAAACTACATATGAATGTCACATTTCTAGGATTTTACTGAGTTTTAAAAAAATGAGGGATTAGTATCTTGTAGGGAAGGGAAAGAGCTGACTTGTTTCAAGTAAGTCTTCAGCAATCAATTAATTGCCTGATCAATGCAGCATGATCTAAGCAGCTTAATTGAAGAGAATGAATACTTAGGAAGCACATCTCTCCAGAGGGGGAGCATTGCCAGTAAAGTTAACAACATTTGGAAATACAGCTGTCTCGTTTACTTTTAGAAGTAAAACGAGATATAAGGACATCACAAGTAACTGACATCCAGAATGATACCCTTCAACAGGAAGGCTTCAGACTGAGAATTTATTGACACCCACAGACTCAGGTGGCAAGAGTGCTAACACATACATGTTCACATTTGTAACTCAACAGCAGGAAATCATGAATTTTTTATCATTCCATCACAAAGCTGAAGGTGATTTTTCCTGAAAGGAACAACGCTCTTTTAAAGTATAAAGAACAATCTCCCTACAGGTTGTGTGGCTTTTTTAGTTATACTCTTGCTACAACTACTTGTTAGTAACTGTATGACACTAGTTCCATCAGATTGTTTTTGTATTAGGCAGAAAGGGGAAGAGGACTGATGATACTGTAGTCATAGCAGCACAACATGGGCTGGTCAGGTTTTCCTTTTCCAAAAGCCCACTGTGGAGATTAACTGGTGAACTTTAAGTGAAACCAATAGTACTAACTACACTACTCTTCCTCCCTTGAAGAAATAGGAATGTTTTCACTCATTAATCCAGAAGGTTGCAGGGAAAAAAAAAATGTATGGCTTCTCCTTAAAAAATAAAAAAATACATTTTGTGGAAAGACAAGTGCATTAGTTAGACAACTGACAGGGCTCTCAAAGTTGTTAGTAACTGCTTTAGCTTCACAATTTGATGGCCTAGTGTTACAATTTCTGCAGCACTGCCTGGGTTTTGCACCTAGATTTGAGTCAGAGAAGGAAGCAGGCTAGAATATAGATTGTTTATTTTCATATAGAAATTCATTTGCCTCATGCAGCTATATATATACCTTACATATATATATGTATTCCAGGACCTGAAAGGGGCCTACAGGAAAGCTGGGCAGGAACTTTTTATAAGGGCACGTAGTGACAGGATGAGAGCAAATGGCTTTAAACTGGAAGAGGGCAGATTTAGACTTGATATTAGGGAGAAATTCTTTACTGTGAGGGTGGTGAGACACTGGCATAGGTTGGCCAGTGAGGTTCTGGATGCTCCCTCCCTGGAGGCATTCAAGGCCAGGCTGGATGGGGCTGTGAACAACCTGGTCTAGAGGGAGGTGTCTCTGCCTGTAGCAGGGGGGTTGGAACTAGATGATCTTAAAGGTCCCTTCCAACCCAAACCATTATATCATTCTACGAATCTATGGAATCTTACACACAGCATATAGACTGTTGCGTATCAGGTCATCACATGAGGCTGGGTATCTACAAGCATGTCCTTAACTCATGGCAAAAGCAAAGTACATAATTTCACAACTCATCATGAAACAGAGGTAGGCAAAATTGCATTACTTTGTATTAATCACAGATCAAGCAGGGGCAGTGACCATAGGCCAGCTAACATATAGTGATATGTTAAGCCATCGCAACATCAGTTGTGTATCAGCTTGGTGAGATGTATGGGAGAATAGGCAATTCCACCTCAAAAAGAGAGAGAGAGAGAGACACTTGCAACATGTCATTTTTCTCCTATTTTTCCAACCTGACTCTTAACAAACTTTCTGTGTCCTTTCTGTTCCAGCCACACTTGGCAGCAGCGCAGTTGTTTTCATCCTTCTGGTGGTCCTAAGATCTATTGTGTTTTGTTATATTCAAAAAAAAGGAAGCACACCCTACACATATAAAGCCAAGAATCTATTGTTAGTATATCTGAAATCTTAACAATCTAATCATAACAGTCCAGATTTAATTATTAGAGAAAAACAATTTGTCTGCAGCACCATGTCACATACAGGCAGCCTTTTTGCATATATTAATTATTTGTTCTTTGTTCCCTGTGTTACCTCACAACCATTTTTGTCCAGGTCCAGGTCCACATTTCTTCAGCTGACCATCAGTGAGTTGCTCATGGATGTAGACTCTACATCGTCAGCCTTGGGCCCCATTTCTTATCATCCCATGCCTTGCACGCCACGTCTCACTTCTCCCCTTCTCAAGGCTTCTTCTGTACTTAGTCAGGCTTGTATTTCTCCGTGCTACAACGCTGTGTTAGAGCCATAAAACTGTGGTGCTACCACACAAAGACAAACAAAATTAGAACAAATTAGCTGTAGACACCTGGTCTATTAGAAAAATTGTTGTTAAAGCTCCAGCAAGTAAAACAAAGCTTAGGCAGGTCAAGAAGGGTTCAAAGCAAGAAAGCCTGGTGTGCCTCAGCCCTGTAGCCATGCAAATTCAGCATAAAACCTGTTATTACTTTAAGCAATATTGTTCTGTAGAACTACAACAGGTTTTAAGTAAATTTATTCTCAGTCAACAAAATGTAACTTGGAACCCCAAGTAAAAAAAATATCAGGCTCAAAACAGCAGCCTTAAGAAACATGCAGCACTAGTGGGACTCATCTAGATTAATAATTTAGAAAAATTCACTGTTTAAATGGATTCAGGCCCCACCTGAGTGCTGATAGCCATACCTTTTGCCTCTAGTTAGAGATAAAAATGCACAACTCTGAAGTGAATCAGGTAACACAGAAATGAAATAAAATGCCCAACTTACTTTGATTACCTTGCACATTACCAAGCAGAATTTTTTATGGAAGAAGAGGACTTGAAGTGAAGGAGTTAATGGCTCTAGGATATTAATACTATCTAGTCTTTTTTCTGTCCCATTTTCCAGCCAATGGCCTCAGTAGAGCAAGCACTTACCAATGCATTCTTATCACATATTCAAGTGGTCCCAATTGTAGTTATGGGTCCTTCAAGCAAAGTTAATTAAAATAGTAAGATAAGGGAATTAATTCCCAAAGGCTGAACGATCCTCAGTTCCTATTGCAAGATGATACCAGCTGGGAGCGTGATCCCCACAGCCAAGTGCTGTGCCACCCTTTATTTACTGCTCCAGATTCCATACCTGAATCCCTCCATGAAGAAAATCATCTTCTCAGTGGGATATGCCTCCATAGTGGAAACAAAGTGGGAAAAAAAACGTTGAGGTTCTTAATTTCTCCATTTTCATGCCCATGGATTGTACAACAGGACAGATCTTGTCATCCTGTTTCAGAAAAGATTCAAATGATTGTGTCGGGACTGTGGGCCCTGGTAAACAGGGTCAAATGGTGGTGTGCTCCAGGCTACCACAAACCCAGGCAGACTCAAATGTGAACACATTTCCTCAATATTCATCTGTTCAGGCTGACTCCTCTCAGGATTGAAGACATTTCCTGTGGTAAATAACAGGCTATTACACAGAGTGTGAGGTATTGACTGTCAGAGTAAATTAAAATTAAATGGGGCCCAATTAACGCTTGTTGCTTTTGCCAGTTTCATTTCTGAACAAATGCACTGAAGTTATGACAAACCTGTGCATGCAGCTTAAGCAGAAATCAATAGAGAGACAATGCTATTTCTGACTGAAATCACCATAATAGCTTTCTTTCAGAAAAGCCTAGCAGAGGATATGTGAAATGGGTACTTTAAAAACATCCATCCATAAAACATGCCCTTCAAACACAGCTTGCAAACTGTTTTACCTAGCTGTGTGTTATTTTCTTAGTGACTTCTTAACCCCCTTGCTAAATGCATTAAAATTTGAGTGGTACTGCCTACACAAACCACCTTCCCCAAGTTGACATCAATATAGTACAACGTCATCATGATTATTGTTCAGCTGATTCTTGTACACTATTACTAACCAACACCAACTCCAGCAAAGGATCCAGACATTAAAACCAAACAAAAATAACTTATTCTTCACTTGACCAAGGTTACTTTAACTTTTTGTGGAGCGGGATGACCTCTTTTTCTCAGCCACCCAACATTTCAATTCAGACACGTTTCTTTGATTCAGTTTTTTCCTGCCTGCATAACTAAAATACTTCAACGTGGTCAATGAAGATAACAATACAGATTTATCTTATGTAAACTGGCAGGTGTCCAGTAGTCATCCACTTGTTTCTACCAGCAGTTTCTGTCTCCCTTTCCTTCTGTTTTTCAACCAGACAAAGCACTGGAAGTTGAGCTTAGATAGCAGAGCAGGCAGTAAAACAGCAATAAATATATTCTCAGGAAGCTGTGGCTGTAAGGGCTCCATTGCCTACAAAGTCTATTGTAAATTATGCATTGCTGTTTAGTACCCTTGACATTTTTAGTAAGTACGATAAAACACCTTTATAGAGTTGGAAAGAACTGTATGTCAGCTCAAGGGAAAAAAAAAAAGGAACAAATGAAAGACATAATTGTTTTATCTACAATAGATTTCTTTAGTAGATTAGTACTGAAATGCACTGACTTTTTCTCCGTCTACTAGGCAGGATTAAAACCTGGAAGTTCCCATATTTCGCTCAGCCAGCCATTAGATTAAAAAATAAGGTGCAGAAAGGAAAACTAAAGAAAATTTCAACTGTAAAGTTCAGAGCTACAGCAAGGAGCTGTATTTGCCACCATTTTAAAAGTAAACAGGGATGTGAGGATGAGCAGGTATTAGTCAGCAGCTGTCCAGAGGTCAATCAGCATATCCTATATTAGCAGAATCTCTCCTGTGCCAAAATCCCAGATGTAAAGTCAGGCTTTGAGCATGATAAAATATTACACAGAATCAGCAGTAAGAATCTAGCTAACAGAAAACCCTTATATTTCTGTGGACTCTAATCATAGTATCAGAGAATGGCTTAGGTTGGAAGGGACCTTGGAGATCATTCTGCTCCAACCCCCTGCCATGGGCTGGTTGCCCCCCACCAGACCAGGCTGCCCAGGGCCCATCCAACCTGGCCTTGAGCACCTCCCAGGACGGGGCATCTATGAAACATAAGAAAGCTGTGCTATACCTTCCTCAGTGATCACAGTCTAAAGGATCTCGAACCTTAAATCAGGGTTGCAGTGAAGTCCTAGAAAGCAGATTTTCATTTTTTGCAATCACGATGAGACCTTCAGTTTTCACACCTACAAGAGCAAGAGCAAAGTACCTACAGAGAGAGCACCTACAAAGGACAAGAGCAAAGTAGACAACTGGAAACTGAGATCATTGCTTTTTCCTTTTACTTAGAGTCCTTTTGGTTTTGCTGACATTTGAGTAGAACAAACAATTAGACCATTACATGTTAATCAGTTCTTTGTATCCTTCCCAAAGAAGCTGTATAGTTACCATAGCTTTGATATCTGCCAGAAATCCACTCCTTTGGGCCTTGAAATAAACTTATAATAAAGTTCAAACTGTGAAATTGAACTAGCTTTTTTAATAAAAGATGCATTTTGACAATGATTTCCTCTCTTACTATACAGAAAAAATCTACCCTGACTTCTCATACAAACACCCCTTCAGTAGTTCTTTCTACTCCTGAGGAATACTTCTCCATCCCTATTCTGGCTTGGAGAACATGGAGACATTAAAGTATGAATGAAGCAAAGGTTGGAACTGAATTACTCCACATGGAAAAAACTGAGCCCATTGACATTCATCAATGATTGCTGAACCTTTATGGATACCAAACAGTGGATGTGAGCACAGTGGGTGGTGTGTTTCAGCAGTGTCAACGGTGACAGTGGATCACCTCTGCTGGTGCAGATTTTTACAAGCATGGCATGCAGGCTCTTGTTCATTTCAGGTGAAAATGCACAGATAATGGTGGTGACTAGGCTGAAAAATATTGGATTGTAGCTGAGAATTTTCTCTATCAAATAGTGTTATTGTGCTCTTTCTAGCTGTTGTAGTTCCATGGAAATAAACAGGAGGTCTTACTTTAAGAGCAACCTAAATACATTGAGTGGTAAGGACATTGTAATACACCTTGTTGAACATCTCCAAGAGTACTGACCTGGCACCCGAAGATTTCAGACATGACCTGCAGACGTCTGCAAACGCCTGCTCATTGTTCGTACCACAGCAGAGTGAATACGAGGTGCAATTGTGCAACAGACACAGCCTGTGTGTTTTTTGCACAGATGTACGCTCACTGCCTCAGCTCCAGTCCAGTACAACTCAAGCAAGCTGCCACCAAGCTGACCCAAGAGCCTCAGAAAAACGTTATTGTAGTGCTTGTCATATTCAGGTAATCACCCAGCTGGTGAATACATGCTTGTTCATGTTCTCCTGGCATTGGATGGAGAGCAGTGGGGCAAAGGGAAGCAGGGGCTGGGTGCCCCCATCCTGCAGTTTTCAGATAACTACCCAAAGAGAAGGCTCAAGCTAACAAAAACAGGTCATAGGCCCCCTCTACTGCAGCAAGATTAAAGAAAAAATGACTCATCTAACAAAGTTATTTTCAGAATCAAATCAATGTCAAGTGGTCCTAACAAATGGGTTGCATTAAGTAACCTGGATCTTTTGATGTCAAGAGTCACTCACCGCTGGGTTTGTTTTGTACGTGCATTTTTTCCCTTGAAAAGGTGTTTTTTGATAACCTGTGGGACTGCTTTCCTTGGATGAAATTAATGCCCTTCATTTTAATTGTCATTTTCAATTACTTTAAGTCTGTGTGTTAATGAAGAAGACAAAAGCTGATTAGTATTTGAATCAGTTTTTACTTCAGAGAAATGTGTTTTGCCTTAAAATAAGTGATTTAAAATTACAATGACCTGTACTGAAGTTTAAACTAATATAATTACGTTCACTTAAATTAAAATAAATGTTTACCAACGAAATTTTCCAAGACTGCTGAATGGGTGGAATTTACCGACTGCTTACCTGAAACTAGAATTTATTCAAGTTATAAAATTATTTTTGACATTTGGATTCTCTTTTCCAAGTGCAAAGGGAATGCTAATTTATGTTTAATCAATTACATCAGTTGAAGAACTATTTCTTTCCAACCATGGACAGAGTTGAATAGTTTCTTTTCTTCCAGTGGTTTAGCACAAAAGAAATTACCAGAACAAATGAGATTCAGTGGTTTTAAAATCTTATATGGCATGATGACCAGTAATAATAATGTTTGCTAAATAATGAATGGTACTACTTCATTTGTTTATTAAAGAACTTGCTTTAAATATGAAACATTTTTAATCAACTTTTTTTCCTGATATAGCTACCTCTCCAAAGGCAGTTTTAATAAATTAATCATTCAAATGTTTCTGTGCATTTAATTGAATTTTAATTCCATTTAAATGTAGTTTGATACAAATTGCACACAAAACATTAATAAACTAGTTGGAAGGCAAATCATCATCTTATACAGCAAAAATGTAAGACAAAGATCAAAATACATATACATTAAACTAAGTTACTACTTACAGATATATATGATACACATACACAGACATATACCTTTAGGCATAAAAATGGATAATTCTATCTATTCACACTGATACGGTGTGCGCATAAAAATATTGTCTTGGTTAGCACAAAAATACCAAATTTTCTATAAAGATCTATTCATTCCCAAATCAAAATGCTTTAATGGCTATTCATCAGCAAGGAATAACTTGTCTTTGGTAAAGCAGTTATAAGTATAAATTCCAAATAAGATTATAATAGACTATTTAAATCAAGGAGCCTCACTTACTGATTTAAATTACTATTAGAATTGACAACATGCATCATTTTGAATTAAGTCAATTCAGTCAGGCAAGGGCATTTTTTGTCATGGATTTGTTCTAAAAGATTTACAGAAAATTGAATTAGAATGTTATTTACCCAAAAACTAGTATTTGATTCGCAACAAAATAATGCAAGTTATTTAGAATTAAGTCTCTCTGTATTAAAAGTGCTGTGTAAAGAAAAAAAAAATAGGGTCAAGTTAACATATGCCAAAGCCAGGAGTTGTCATGTTCCTTGGAGACCCCATTCTCTAAGTCCTCCTTTGTCTTAACAATGGTGCACTATTTTCTACTTGAAACATTATTTAATATATATCTTATTTTGAAAGACAGACCTAAGGCAAAATAGAATAATTTAGACCGAGCAGTAACCTCTCTTTTTCCAGGCTGCAGTGGACATGGGTTAGTGACATGGTTTGTGGGCATGGTAGCAATGCATCAGCGGTTGGACTGGATGATCTTAAAGGTCTTTTCCAACCTTAATAATTCTATGATTCTATGATTCTATGAATAGAATTATTCAAAATAAGATTGATCTGTTGTGCTTATATCCCAATCCAGATCTATAATCGGCATTCAAAGTTCTAACATCTACTTGACCCTCATTTTATGTTTCATTACAGGAACATTTCTCCTTAAAATCAACTCCCAGCTTTTGACTGGACATGGTACCATCTGCAGATCTTGGGTAAGAAAAGGCTTACAGACAAACAAGAGGGCATATGCCATGCTGCACAAGAAGGGTTTGTCTTAGGTTTTGCATTATTCACCACTGTGAAAGACCTGGATGGTGGAAAGTAGATATTTAATGATGTGTGTTGCTACTCTGGAAAGAACTGGCAGTCCACTCAAGGGCAGATTTATTATTGAAAATCATCTTGAAAAATGGGAAAAATGAGTGGGGGAAAAAATAAGGTCCACTGTTTAGCAGGGGAAAAGATGAGGCTCACCACTTGGGCAGGAGTAACCAGAAGTGCTTACATAATAGCAGAGCAACAAGTTTCACTGTTGTTCTGCAGAAACAATCTACACACTGTAGTGGATCGAGATCTGAAAATCAGCCAGCAATGGCACGAGCAAGGCAAACAGTAGTAGGAGAGATAAGCAGGAATACCATCTCTGATGACAAGTGCCAGAGAGATGGCTTTGGATAGTTGGTTATCTCCAGGTTTTCACTATGCACTTCAGGAAATACGTGAGATTTTCAAGAGAGTACAGAGCATAGGAAAGAGCCTAAGCTCAAGAAAAGATGAAAAAGAGACGGAGGGTATTTAGCCTGAATTAAAATGAGGGTGATCCACCGTTCAATTTCTAATCCTCTCCCAGTTTGGCTACAACTTTCTGGGATTTTCAGATTTCTGTCCCTCTCATTCTGTAGCTAAGCAAGCTACAGAAAACCTAAGGTAGGATTTACCTGATCAAACACAGGCATTACAGTGCAAGCATGTTTCAGACTCCTTCTCTAATAAAAACAGGTAAATTCAGTTCAGCTTGTGCAGAAGGTGTATATTTGTTCCTGAGAAGCATGCAATACAACTACACTTGTAGACTACGCAGGGAATCCAGCATGATTAGCTTGGGTGTAGGTCCTTACTAGATAGCAGCTGAGCAGAGATGAATCTCATCCTAAGTTATTCAGAACAACAGTTTGAGATGAGCCTCTTGTAACTACAGATTTTACAGAATTATGTCTGTCAACAGAAGTACATTTTTTTCTGCTACAGTCTGAAAAATATATGTCCAGCTATGGTACTACATGAAACACTTCACATTTTCAGTGCAGCTGCTATCAGTATCCTGAATAGTAGTCTAAATACAGCAAATACACAGAAGGAAGAGAACGACTTACTAGGATTAAAAAAAAAAAAAAAAAAAAAGGAGAAGAAGAACACTAGGAAGGACTATACAGTTCATTTCCTGTTTAGGAAGTATCAGCCAAGTAGTACTAGTTGTACCACTTGGCTAAAATAACAGTCAGCTTAAGTATCTTCCAGATTAATAAAATCTAGTCATTTAGAGCATAAATCTTTGGTCTACTGGGAATTAAATGGCAGTGCTTCTTATCTGGGAGACATATTGCCAACAGTAGCAAGAACAAACAACAATGAACATGCAAGAAAAGTAAAAAGGATCTGAAGACATTACAGAAATATTGGGCTTGCTGTTTGAAGAACAGCTTGCATATCATCTTTCAAAACTATGAAATATAGCAGAGAGTGTTGTCTTTTGGGCAAAAATGTAACTTCCAGAAATCAGTTTTTCATATGAATTATATACAAATTTGTATCCCTTTCACTTTCTCCTCTCTGGAATTGATCACTGCAGCCAGTTACCTACTGAAAATGAAAATCTAAGGCTTACTTATTAAAGCTTCTCAGAGTTGAGAGTCACTTTGCATTTCTTAAGTATTCAAGTGATTTCATACTGAAGAGAACAATGTGATTTAATGAATGAGATTTGAATAATAAGAATAACCCACAGCATGTGCTTCCCTATTCTTAGTGACAGTTAGAAAGAATGAGTCTGAAAAAGTGGATCAAATCCAATGACTGTAATAAATCAGTAACGATTGCTGCACCAAAGGAAGGATCTGTTTCAAATGCATAGCGTTATTTAGA
This sequence comes from Numida meleagris, assembly GCF_002078875.1. Taxonomy (NCBI): domain Eukaryota; kingdom Metazoa; phylum Chordata; class Aves; order Galliformes; family Numididae; genus Numida; species Numida meleagris. The sequence continues at coordinate 188,505,452 of NC_034409.1, read as the reverse complement.
ATCTCAGAAGAGCAATAGAGGGTCATACTCATGATCTTTCACTGAAAGTAGTGCAAATGCTTAGAAAAAGACTAAAAACAGGGCAGAGTGACTTTTTACTACCATATCTCCTCCATATCTGAGCTCCTTATACTTTCAGTGGAACAGACAATTCTTACATCAGTGTTCCCATTTGTACTTTGCTGTTTAACACCCATCTAAGGATCCATTTTCCATAAATTCCTTTTCTCTCTATTTTAAATTCTTTACTTTTTCGGCATCTAAAATAACTCGTGGCAATGACCTCCACATTTCAGTTATGTGCTGTGTGAAAAAGCACTGCCAGGCATTGTTTTTAAATGTTCTGTCTGGAAATTTTATGGGCTCCCCCCGCTAGCTCTCATGCTACAGAAAGTAGAGACTCATTACTCCTTGGTCCTTTTCAAAGATGACCAAGAGATTTGGGCATGCCCCTTATGAGGTGAGGCTGATAGAGCTTGGACTCATCAGCCTGGACAAAGGGAGGCTCAGGTGCATCTCAACAATGTCTACAAGTATCTGAAGGGAGGCTGCAAAGAGGAAGGAGCCACCTCTTGTCAGTGGTGCCCAGTGCGAGGAAAAGAGGCAATAGGCACAAACTGGAACACAGAAGGTTCCCACTGACCATCAGGAAACACTACCGTGCCCACTAAACTCTGTCTCTTCTACATTGCTCCTGGCGGTTAAAAATATTAACATCACATGCATTTTTTTTTTTGAAAAATAAGTTGCATGAGTATCCATCCGCAGAATAACTGTCTGCCTCTGGAGTCATCTCCAAGCATTCCCATTCACCAAATACAACAGAGCTTCACCAGATCACCTCCCAAAAGTAGACATTCAGCTCATACTCCTGAACAACCATCATGACAGCTTTCCTAATGCATAGCTTGGTAAGCGTACCCAGTGCTACACAAATAAGTGAGCTGTGCCACACAAATTATACTGAGTTATATTCTTCCCGCAGATGACTATAAAATTATATAGGCTTCTCTCCATAAGGGACTTAATTTGCCTTTTGTATTGAACACAAATGAGTGACATGAATCATGAGGACAACGATGAAACTGACTCTTAATAGCTAATTGCTTCACAGGGGAGAGATCACCTTTGTGGGGATGAAAAGGGCCTGTAAATTTAACACAAACCATCTTAAAGCTTCATATAGAGCTGAGGAGCAGACTAGTTCCCTGATACAGTATTGGGTGTCCTTTCTTCCTAATTTCTTGCACACAAGCAAGCCAGAAGTTTTCCAAGCTCAACGTGTATCCAGACAGCATCTGAGTTTCTTCCATTCTTTGAGGCAACATCAAGTCAAACAGCTCCAGAATACCATTTTGCCTTAGTCCCTGTTTTTCCTTTTCACAGAATCACAGAGGTTAGAGATCATCGAGTCCAACGCCCCTGCTAAAGCAGGTACCCTGCAATAGGTCGCACAGGTAGGTGTCCAGACAGGTCTTGAATATGTCCATAGAAGGAGACTCTACCACCTCTCTGGGCAACCTGTTCCAGTGCTCCATCACCCCTACCATAAAGTTCTTCCACATGCTAGTACGGTACTTCCTATGTTCAGGAAATATTTTGTTTCCTCTCTTCTAGCCACTTGAGGAAGGACCTGGCCACTGATCTCTCAGGTTTCAGTGCTAGTCATGGTTATCACTGGTGTCTGGCCCTGCAATAGGAGGTACAGCAGCAGAGGATGATCCCAACAGACAGTGATGACCATTGGGATCTCTGCTGACCCTCCCCATTCTGCAGTCCTGTGTGCTTAGTCCCAGATCAGGCGAGAGATCCCAGCACTGAAGACGAGTCAACAATGAGTTGAGTCTTGTCCAGGTCCATACAGACTCAGACTCTGTAGGGGACTGGTTTACCATACCCTTCGTAGAATAATGACTGTTGAAATATACAGAATTTTCCCAGAGGTCAACATGGGCTTTGCTTTTTCTGTCCAGTAAAGAAAATGCTAGGGGCTCAGGTAACTCTCTGACCTCCATTTTTGACATAAATATGCACAAATACAAACTCTTGACCAGCTCATGCACAACTATCCCCCCCACACACCCACATATCTGGTGCAGAGGGAGAAAAGAGGCAGAACCTTAATCCTGCCTTATCTCCACCAGTTTCTGATGATGTATGCACAAGAGCTGACACTTTAGGAAAAGCTGTAGCTTCTTAAGAGCAAAAGGACACAGACACCGAGTCATACTTCTTTTTCCAAATCACTCTTTTGGCCTCAAATCATTATAAGCCATGCCATTAGAAAGTAATATATTTACCATTATTCTTCCAGCTCTGTGTCTACTTGAATACAGTGTGAAGATTCCCATGTCCTCACCAGATGCTTCCTTACAAAAATCTATTTCCTTTAATGACCCAAACAAAGGTCTGACCTAAATTCAATTGCTACATCTATGGGACTTCTGAGAAATAAAAATATATAACCTCAGATATCAAGGAGCAGAGCAGCTCCACAAGTCATTGCTCAAGTTTAGAATGACATACCATATACTGTTGCCCAAATATTTTTCTATCTAATGTCTCTGAGTCTAGTGATTTGGACCATGAGACCAGAGAAAGGAGTAAAAATTAAACACTGGTGAAAGTGTTTCAGCAAATCTTTCAATACCTTTAGGACAAGACTGGTACTGAACATGAACTTATCTTTCATTGATCCTTTTAATAATAGCAATTGCTGCAGTTCCAGCTTTCCAAACGGCACAAGGGTGGGTTTGTTGGCATGAATTTGGCTAATTGTGGAAACTTTTTGCGTAATCAAGACACAAGAGTGACCTAGAGCTGTTCCAGATGGTAGAGTGCATTACTGAGAGACTTTTATGTGAGTCATCCACTGACAATTAACTCACTTTAACTGTAAATGAAGAAGGACTATTCCTACTTTGGATGTGTAAAACTGGAGAAGGATTTGAGCATAATCTGCAGAATCAAGAACAGACATATTTTGCTGCTAATATAACTAGTCTTTCCATTGATTACAGCTTCTCAAAAATTGTTACTGTTTTTCACCACAACCACCTCCTCATTCAGTTTCCTAATTGATTATTTTCTATGAACACTTCTAATGATTTAAACTCGTGCTACTTCAAGGCCAGGCTGGACGTGGCTCTGGGCAGCCTGGTCCAGTGGTTGGCGACCCTGTACTTAGCAGGGAGGTTGAGACTCGATGATCCTTGAGGTCTTTTTCAACCCAGGCCATTCTATGATTCTATGATGATACTCCTTTTTATTTTCACATAACCATTCCAGGAAGAAGAACATAAGCCTCCTCACAGTACAAACCCTGCCATGTGTGAAATCTTCTCTTATCAGTTTTGTGAGTGGACTTTATCTTCTGCTCAGTTCACTTTCTTAAGATGAAGAATGGTTCTGCCTAGTCTTGGATTCAGCTGCATGAAAAATTACTCAACCTTTAACTCCCCTTCCATTCAATTGTATGAAAAGGATGCACTTTCTTTAAAGAGAAAGTTGTCTTTGTATACATGCAAGCTTAGGAAGCTCACGATCAATCCGTCATCTATTTAATAATATTTGAAGACTTTTTTTCTCTTTGTCCTGCCATAGCTCTTTTGTGCTATTCTAGTTTCTCCTTTACTATATACTGACAGCAAGTTTTGCCAACATTATTGACATTAGCTAGACCTACTTCATGAGTGCATCTATTTTGCTGTGAATAAAGGATGACCAAACTGGACACAAGTGAATTGCACAGCTGGATAATGGTCTCAAAAAATATTCCAGCAAAGCAGGAACGCCACTTAATCTGTGCTTTGAAAGAGGAAAGAAAGTGACCTCAGTTTGTTTGTATGTGTACTATTTGTATGTGTATAATATCATTATATTTTAGCAGTATCTTTAATTGCATAGGGTATTCCATAGAAGTCTGAATAATCCTTACTACATCTGAACAGAGTGTCTTAAGAATAGGTGACCTCTTCCAAAAATCATTTCACCAGTTGCTGTCTATGGTGATATTCTTTTGATCTTTTTTCTATTTCACTGCCTGAAACTAGCAGAGAAGACCTCAAGAAAAACAGTGAATTTACTGCAGAATAATCAGTCCTGTGCTGTGTAAAAGAAATGAACATTTAACCATTGCTATTTCCTTAAGAAGATTGAATTCTTTGTAGGCAGAAAGTGTTGCAATACACCGCTATACAGGTTGTTGCCCATGAAAAGAATTATCTCACAAAGGAAACACTAAAGCAGCATTCACGAAGGTGAAGCTTCATTTTTAGGAAGGTCAGTTTGCTCCGGGCAAAGTCACAAGACAATCTTCCCAGCTTTTGTAGGATGATATATCAACATCACATCAGTCATGTGCATAGAAATCGTACAGTTAGGGTTTCTGTGCTGAGGGCAGATAATCTGGCCAAATCCCCATTGGCAAAACAAGACACAACCAGATAATAGCTCTGCACAAAGCCTGCAAACCTCAGTGGTTCCCAGAGCTCCATAAACAGATAAAACAAGATCTCGTGGCTAAAGAAAGAAGAAAAACAGGGGGTGTGTATTTTCCTTTGGCAGAGAAAATCAAGAAGCATATCTGCTGATGCAGCGTATCAGCATTTCAGTAACTAATTGCAGAAGCAAAGGGCCAACCACAGGGATTTACTCCCAAAGGAATGCCTGTTTTCTTCTGTGTATCCACCAAAACTGTAGATGTTGGGGATAGACCTGCTTTTTGGACAGCAATTTTGGAACCATTGGCATGAATACTCAGAAAACGAAAAAAACTTTGGCAGGCACTTGACATTCTAGATGAAAGTCCATGTTTAATATTCTGCAAATGTTAGTGCTGCAGCTGCCTAATTTTGTGTGGACTCCATCACTTTTCATGACAAGTTCCTTCAGGCCTATCTGCCAGTACAGTACCTAAACCATATGTACCTATTCTGTGATAGGCTTCACGTTTGTTTTGGGTGGGTTTTTTTGGAGGCAATGCTTAGCCCTCAGAGCTTTCAAGGATATTGGTGCCAGCATCCTTAACAAAGCATTGTGAATACAGCAGGGAAGAAATGCAATAGTATAAGTGTCCCTGTAGCAAGAAGTCCATCTTAATATTTTTCCTAGAGATGCACATGATCATAATGTGTAGTATGTCCAGCCATGTCATGTTCAAAAATTCAGTATCGAGGATTTCCAAGGTCGAAAATACAGTCAAGACAGAAGCCCAAACCTCTCCTGAGGCTGTCACGTTTTGTGACAAGTTTTGTGGGCTAATAAAGTCTGAGGGGTAAAGACTGTGTTTTTTTTATTAAAGCACACTTGTCTTGTCAGTGCCCATGTGTGGGCCGGTAGCTTTGGTAGTGCAGTGAAGATTTAGGATTCTTCTTTCTTTGCAACATAATTCAGACTTGGAGTTTGACCTTGGCTCACTTAAATGTCAAATACATTTAATAGCACCAACGAGGCCAGTGCCAGTTTTATAAGTCACATACAATCAAGCAGCTCCTGCTGAAGATACTGGAGAATGGGAGTTGAGAAATACACACATTAAAACAACAATTTATTGTCTGTTCCTAAAATGGGTTCCTTGAAGATTCAGAGAAGGAAAAATTATCAACTTTGTCTACAGAGAAGAAGCTGAGGATCAAGAATGCCTAGATCTTATTGTTCATCCTTAAGTATATTGTGGAGTTCTTTGTCTCAAAATTGTTTCCTTCTCTGAATCCACAGTACAATGTAGCTGGGAATCTCTCACGAGCTGCAGTTTAATTTAAGCTCCCACACAATGTTTTTTTCAAGCAATTCAGCAGCCATTCCTGGTAGGGAAACTCAGGAGAACACACTGCCTGGAGCACATTTGCAACACAGCATTGGAGGTCCCAGGCCTGCTGCTGTCTCATCCACCCTTGCAAAGATACCACTAGGCAGAAATGAAAGATTTCCTTTCAGAGATAACAAAAACTTTCCTTGGTGAGCCTTGAGTTGCTGATTACAAGGACAGAAAAGGGTCTGGAGGTGTTGGTTGACAGGCAGCTGAACATGAGCCAGCACTGTGCCCAGAAGGCCAAAAAAGGATGCCAAAAAAATGGCATCCTGGCTTGTATCAGAAATAGTACAGCCAGGAGGAGCTGAAAGGTAACTGTCCCCCTGTACTCAGCTCTGGTGAGGCTGCACCTCATGTGCTGTGTTCAGTTTGAGCCCCTCACTACAAAAAAGACATCGAGCCCCTGGAGTGTGTCCAGAGAAGGGCAACAAAGCCATGAAGAGTCTGGAGCAGAGGTCTTACTGGGAGTGGCTGAGGGAGCTGGGATTGTTCAGTCTGGAGAAGAGGAGGCTTGGGAAGAGTTAATCACTCTTTACAACTCCCTGAAAGGAGGTTGTAGCGAGGCGGGGGGTGGCCTTTCTCCCAGTTAGCTAGCAATAGGATGAGAGGTAATGGCCTTAAGTTGCACCAGGGAGGTTCAAGTTGGATAATTAGAAATACTTTCTTCTTAGACAGAGTGGTGGGGTATTGGAACAGGCTGCCCAGGGAGGTGGTGGAGTCACCACTCCTGGAGGTCTTCAAGAAAAGGGCAGATGTCACACTGAGTGACATGGTTTAGTGGTAACGGTGGTGATGGGTTGATGGTTGGACTACATGGTTTCAGAGGCCTTTCCAACCTTAACAATTCTATGATTCTATGATTCGATGAAAAAGTTGACAGCCACTCGGAAGTCAAGTTGAGGTAAACTGCCGGTGCAGAAACCAATGCTGTAGCACATGAGCACTATTGCTATGGTAACTCCACCAAAGTCCTCACAGATGTCATCTAGCCCAACCAATATCTTCCACAACTCTGGACCTCACTAGCCTTGCTCACAGTCTGATTTTTCAAGGCTCACCTGCATTCCATGCTTCCCAAGTGGCATCAAGACATTGGAGAACATTCCTGCTTCAGACAGGGCAAACTCAAAGATCGCACTAGAAGTGCATTTTCCTAAACAGAAAAAGTTCTTTTTCCTAGATTAGGCAAAATTTGAAAATGTGGCATTCATCACTTCCTTTACATAGAACTGGTGTTTAAAAAGTTGCAAGAAGAAAATGAACAGCCAGCAGATCCTTCCAACTAAACTAGTCCTGCTGTCTAGCATATCCTCTGCTATTTCTTAGTTGTGCTTGGACTGCAGGGCAAGGACAGAATGTTCTCTACAGATAAAGTGTCAAAACTGCTCAGAACCAATCTTCATATTCAAAGACATATTTGCCTCTAATTTAGCCTTCTGAATGGCCTCCAGTCACTTGAAGATGTTGAAAAGCACCAGAAACGTAAAGAATTATAGCATTTGCTTTAACCATAGAAGCAATTAACTCTCCAGCAGTGTGGAAAACAGCTTTTGAGCTGTATTTATTGATGCATAGATTTCACTGTAGTGTGATATTTGAAGGCAAATTGCTGTGCCCATAATTAAGACCGCTGAGGAATTGGCAAGTGAAATATAATGATGAAAGACCAGCTCAAAGGGCAAGTGAGTTAGATTGGTCAGGATGATACAATCTATACGACCTCAGTGCCCTATTCCTGCTCATTGATTTCCCAATTAAATATAACTTTTTATTCAATCAATTAGAATATACTGCAGGTTATTGATGCACTGCTAGTAGGAAAAAGCAATGAAGTAAAGATAAAACAGTGGGTGAGCACTGTCTCATTTTAACATTTTATTAACCTTAATGGGGTCATGATGAAGATGATGTTATTCACTTGGATCTTTTCATCCTTTTTTCATCTCTATTTTTTTATTTTAGTTTAAAGTGAACTAATTCTGATCAAACTAGGATAGCCAAAGCCCCATCCTGGGAACTGTAATGCCTTTTGCTCTCCTTTATTTGAACACTGCTAAAATTCCATTGTCAGTACTGCACCTTCACCCCATCTCAGCTAGATTAGAGACAAACTAGGAAATGCACAGAGACAGTGAGAACTGTGGTATAGTTTCTCTACAAGGAGAAACTGGACAACAGTTGGAAAAAAAAAAAAGCCAAAATAATTAGGCTTTACGAAATAATAAATAATACAGAGAAAGTGAGTAGGGCTATTTAGCCCTGAAGAACTTCAGGCACCATTTGCGGAAAGGAGCTGGAAGAACTGGAGAAAAAGATTTCCAGAAAGAGTACACGTGCATTAGGGAGAATTTGGCTAGACCAAAGCACTGACAGAGGATTGTGAGAAAAAAGGTTTTTACTACCTTTCACCTAAGCTATAACCAGGTGTGCATGCCAAGTGCTTGTTTTATGCCACTGTGCAAAATCAGACCCCCAAGGAAATGACTTTTTTTTTCCTTTTCCAGGAATACAATGGTGGAATTTATTTATTCTTGTGTCCCAGAATATCTTATTCTCTACCTGCTATGATACAAACTCAACATTCTGCATATTAAGGAAAACTAGAATGTGCTACAACTTACAAAGTTTTTCCGTTTAGGTAATAGTAGACACATTAGAATAGCAGTTACTCACTTTCTGAAGTCTCTCTGAACACAATGTTTCATTTGCACACCCAAGTACAAAGAGGAGAAGACACTTAATTGAATAGTACCATCCTTCACATTTCAGATGTATTCCAGGTTTAAGGTGTGGAAACACCTTCTTTGTAATAAAAATTAATTCATTTTCAGAAGATCGTGAATATTGACAGGATATGAAGAAATCCCAGTGTAACATATATATGAATCACTTTGTGTAGATTGTTCTGTCCGAAGGACTTGATCTGTGATAAGCTTACATTTATGCGCCGGGAATAACAGCACTGAGGTCAATGCTACATATCACAGATGAGATTTAGAGTGGAGAAAAGCCAGGCCTCAGGGCAGTGACTTTATTGTGAGTCTAGGTAAGATGTAAAACCCTTTTGTTGAGGAAATGTGGACTGTGAGATCCATTGACTTTGGTGTCTACTGAAAAGCTGCAAATGTGGACAGGGAGGAACTCTCTTTTCCACTGTTCCCATGGCCATTCCCAAGCCAGCACACGTTACATCTCTAGCATAGTAATGGAAGCCAAAGAGAGTTCTGTATGTCTAGAAGAATAAATACATATATACACACACAAAGAAAATCAACACAAAACGTTTTGCTTAGAAGATTCACTGAGAAATAGTAGATCAACAGTTTGGAGCATGGGCAGATAGATGCCTGTCACTCCAAAATGCAAACATCCCTTCCAGACTCCTCCTATGGACAATGCTTTCCACCAAATCTGACTCACTGCCCAGCAATGATATTTCCATATGACTCCATGGTCACAGTAACTGAACAACCTACCATGCAGTTAACCTCACAACTTCTGAGGTAGAGAAAGAGCATTACTCCCAATTTTCTAAAGAGAGAAATGTAGAATGAGACTGAATAATCTCATCCAAGTCCCAGAGGAAATGAATGAGAAGTGGGACTCCGACAGAACTGAGTTTATTCAGTGTGAAGCAGAGAAGGCAAAAGGGAGATGTTACTGCTGTCTACAGCTACCCAATGGAAAAACAGAGAGATGCTGGAGCCAGAGAGCCAGACTTCTAATTGGTACACAGAGGTAAAACAAGAGGGAATGGACCCAAGCAGAACATTAAAAAATCCAGTTAAATATGAGGAAAAGCATTTCAAGAACCAGAAGAGAGAGCCAAAGAGAATGCCAAATCCTCATCCCTAGAGATATTCAAGCCTCAAAATGGATAAAGCCCTGAGCAACCTGACAAGTTGAGCAGAGGTTTGGACTAAATAGCCTCCAGAAGTCCCCTCCAACCTAATATATTATTTGGGTGCTGGAGTAAGGACAAGGACCCAGGAGCGCAATGTAACAGACCAATGGCACCTCTATGCATCCCCTAGGCATCACTTCTCTGTGCAAAAGGGACCAAGAGGCTTCCTGAAAGAACATTAGCGTTCATTATTTCAGAGGGTATCACATCAACACACTTGTTAATGGGTTACTGCAATATCTGAGATCTTTCTAGAGTTAAAGCCAACTGTAAACCTACCACCAAAACACTCAAAATCATGTAGGTCTAGATCTGAACTTCACAGCATGAGAAAGAAGAGATAAACTCAATAGGAAAAGAATATCTCCAACTGTAAAGAAATGAGCACGGAAATGCTACCTCACATACTTTCAGGAAAATGTAATTAATGTAGCTAAAGTATCTGTTAGGTTATTTGACTAATGGCTAATTGCATTAAATAAAGATCTGGGGAGGGTCAGAGGAACAATGGGACTTGGAAGAGTCCCAGTAGCTTAGACCACTGATTCACCTGCTTCTGTGAGCAAACTGAAAGTGGATGCTGCCCAAAGAGGGGCAGGACTCATTATGGGAGGCTTGGGACTGGAACAGAGAAAATCTGAGGACCATGTAAAATCTATTATGGAACATTTTAAAGGGACTGTGGAAAGGTACAAAACTTATTATGGGATGTTTATGAGAGATGAAGGGTGGGGAAAGCAAGGGGAAAAGTTGGATCAGAGTGAAGCAAATGTGAAGGAACAGAGGAAAGAGGGAACAAACAGGTCCAGCAGTAGGTGCCTATGCTCTACAAAGCCAGTCTTGGGAAGATTTTTGCCCTGCCACGTTGTCCTGTGAAGCTAGACTGCTATCTTGTTTGTGGGTGTTGGAGCAGTTAGGGACACAAGCAGTAATGTGCGTGCATGTCTTAGTTTTGTAGCCCTGATGAGCCTTACCATTCCACCACTGCCACTCTTATCAAAATATAGGGGATCTACCTATCCAAATTTTTTATTGCAAAGAAAATGCTCAACATAGCAGATCTACAAGGACATTGGAGAGAAGCAGTGATGTTAAAATGAATAACTTAATTACCTGCCATAATTTATTGGACATAGACAACTGAGTCCATGGATCACCAAAATTAATTCCTGATGACCTTGAAATAATGAAGCTGTGAATTACTGTCATACTTTCTTTCTTTTTTTTTTTTTTTTTCCCACAGATAAGTTTTTAGAAGTTTTCAGCATTTGTTAAATATTCGCTTGTGATGGAAGAGCACATAACCCTTCTCAGGGAATCCAGATTTCATCATCTGAAGTCCATCTGTTTAGGGGAATATGTGATCCTTCTTCATACGCTTTTATTTAATTTATACAATTAAAAGGTACACGTTCCATTTTGAAAAGATATTAAATGACATTAAAGTTTCAGCCTAATTCACTTATGTCTGGAAGTCTACTGTGTAGATGTTTATACTTCAGCTAGTCATTCCATGTTCCCCTTGTAAAAGTGGAAAGACACAGGGACTTTGTGATATATAGAAAATATCTGGCAGGACTTGCTACTCCAAAATAAGAATCTCTGTTCCTGAAAACTGACCCCATGTTGGAAGCAAACAAAGTGTCTGAAATGAAATCATTTCAGTCTGAAAGAGGAGTATCCCCGCAGCATCCGCTCCAGGATTATTTCTGTGGGAGAATCAACCTGCTGAGCTTCCTCACAAAGCCATTTGCCTGCAGGTCTGTGTGCTTCCCCTTTCATCCTTAACATGAAAGTGGAAAAGGATTCTCTGATTGCTGCAAAAGAAACAGACAAATGGTCTGTGATTACACTGGTCACATGCTTTCATTATTTGTGGGGAAGAATGGTTCATACAGCCTTCTCAGAGATACAGCATTCTCTTCATTCCTTAAAGATTTTCCCTTGATGCCAATGGAACTTAAAGAATTTGTACCATTTGAGCATCTGCCATTTTCCATTCTCCACAGGTAAAACAGTGAGAGAAAAAGTCTGAAATGAGTCAGGATTTTTCCTGCACTCACATGAGATACTTTGAAAACTCCCTTGGCTGTGGACCTGCAAGATATGAGCAATTCTTTCTGAAACAGATAAACACTCTTTCAAGGGAATCATGTCTCGGAGTGGATCCTTCCTTTATTTTTTTCTGTTCATTTTTAATAGCTCAGCCACATCACAGCATTAGCATAAACCTTCTCTGATTCAAATGTGTCAGGCAGGGATCAGCATGATCACCCAGCCTGGGCTCTTGCATAATGATCATCTCCTGAAGAAGTTTCTTTATTAAGTCATTAAGTCTGCAATGCCTGCAGAGAAAAATAAAATCTTGCTTTAAAGACATACAAATGACCTAATACAGCCCCTAGCATGGTGTTCCAGAAGCTAATAATTAAAAACATGTGCCTTATTTCCCCAAAATTTTTCTTATGCAATGCTTGACTGCATTAGGTAGAGACTATGATCAAGGCACAAACGAATGAGCTTTACACCACTGCATGGTATTGTGACTTTCCCTACAGAAGTTTCCTTATACGAATATCAATTTTTCACTGAATCTCCTGCATCAGCATTCTTAGAATTGGCTTAGCTTTACATTTCTCTCCCAACTCCTTGCTATAAATAGCTGAGTCTCATATATCATTTAAGGAGAATAAAACATTACTCCTTGTATTCATTTATTTGATTTTACTGCCTTGCTTGTATGTTAATCAAACGCATAAAGTGCTGAGGTGCATAGGTGCCAAGTAAAAGTCAATATTTTACTGTGAACCTCATTTATCTACATTAGCCTGAAATGAGGTAGATCTGTAAATTTGGACATTATTGAATTTAACGACAAAGATCAATTACAACATCTCTGACATGACAGGGATTTGTCAGATGAGGAGGAAAAATCATCACTTCTCCCTAAGGGAGCTTATAAATGCTGGGTGGTTGTGTCCATCCATCCCTTCCATGCATTCGAATGCTTGAATAATATTAGTTGCATTTGAAATAAAGACACGGAGTTTAAAAGGAGTTCCAAACAGGGCTGGGTGACAGTGAGCTCTCTGAGGGATTGCTCATCAGGATTGGCTGCAGTACAAGAAAAAAGAAGTGGAAAGTGTCTTCATGGGAGAGATATACAATTTGGCTGCAAAATAGAAAGCAATTCTGAACTTGGACTGCTGCTTTTCTGGTACACAAACACCAGCCATAATCATTTTATAAGCACTCCAATAGCAGAGACTGTAAATAATAAAGCTCCATGGAAGCACAAGTGCTGATTTTCTGAAGGAAATTTGGGAACACACGGACAGTAATAACCTCCTCTGATGGAAACTGGTATACTTCACTGAATTAAATGTCTAGAGACTTCTAACACTTCCTACCCATCCTTCAGCCTTATGCCCTTTCTCCAGCACTGGGTAGGAAGTATTAGTCTGTTCACATTGCCAGTACAGCACCCAATTGGTGAGCAGCTGTTCTCTAGCAGTCAATTATATCTTGGCCTGTCTTGAATGGAGGTAAGGTTCCCAAAGAAAGGTTTTCTTTTTCCACAGATTTTTCTAGACTAGTTGAGGGGAACCTTCACAATAGCCTTTGATCTTACCAGGAACTGAAGAAATTCAGCACATCTCAGGACTGGCCCTGTATCTCAATCCAAATCCTGGACACCAAGGCTGACTGCATTCTTGATACATATTCTTATTTGGCAGATAGGCAGAGACTAGTTCATAGAATCACAGAATCATAGAATGATAGAATTAGAGAATGATGGAATTAGAGAATCATACAAGTGTTAAGGTTGGAAAAGACCTCTAAGATCATTTAGTCCAACCGTCAACTCATCACCACCATTACCATAAAACCATGTCACTCAGTGCGACATCTACCCTGTTTTTGAGTACCTCCAGGATATTGAATACCTCCACCACCTTCCCTGGGCAGATTGTTCCAATACCCCACCACTTTGTTTAAGAAGAAATTTTTCCTAATATCCAACCTGACGCTCCGTGGTGAAACTTATGGCCATTACCTCTCGTCCTATTTCTAGTTAACTGGGAGAAAAGGCAGCCCCCCACCTCACTACAACCTCCTTTCAGGGAGTTGTAGAGAGTGACGAACTCACCCCAAGCCTCCTCTTCTCCAGACTGAACAATCCCAGTTCCGGCCTGGCCCCTGTCCTGTGCCACCTGCCCTTTCCAGTTGACATAAATACATTACCTGGGAATTTTCAAATGGAGTCCATAGAGCTGCAATCAGACATTCAACTCAAAAATCGGGCCAAGTCTCTTTACTTTTGTAAGTCTCATCTTACTAGAGAAAAAACATTCCTCTCTTCACAACCATGCCTTATTCATATCATTGCTTTTGGGCAGTATGTACATTTGTGAACAACTATTTTTAAGGATGAAGTAGAGGAGGAGCAACGTTTCATCAAAACTCTGACAAACACCTTGAGATATCACTAGGAGTTGAAACCACTGCCACTGAACCACCCTGATGCATTAGTTTCACAGAAACAGGGTCAAATATCCCTCTAGCTATGTGTTTTTGTTTCTCTATTATTTTGTTTTTAAAAAAATATATTAAAGATTAAAATAAGTTGCATATAAGTACTTATATACATGAACTGTATTATATATTTTATGAGCGCGGCTCCAAAAGTAATACCTCCTATTTTATTTTGTTGGCCCATGGTGTCAGAGGCGGATGTTGGTGGCATGGCAGTAGAGGCTGAACCTTCCCCCCAGTACTCCATTGCATTTTGTTGTTGTGTGACAGATGGCAGCAGAGGGGCAGTCTGACAAATGGTGTCTGACATGGAAATGTATATGAATCAAAAGTGTGGAACTGAGTTCCTCCACGCGAAAAATATGGCACCCACTGACATTCACTGACACTTGCTGAACGTATATGGAGACCAACCAGTGGATGTGAGCACAGTGAGGTGGTGGGTGGTGCGTTTCAGCAGTGGTGATGACGACAGTGGGACACCTTGGTTGGTGCAGATTTTAATGAGTGCAGCATCCAGGCTCTTGTTCATTGCTGGTGGAAATGCACAGCTAATGGTGGTGACTATGTTAAAGAATAGTGTTTCATTGCTGAGATTTTTCTCTACCAAATAGTGTTACTTGTGTTCTTTGTATCAGTTGTAATTCTATGGAAATATAGGAAGTATTACGTTCGGAGCAACCTTTGTGCATGCCACAATTCCTGTTCACTCAGTGTGGCCCAGGCAAGCCAAAAGGTTGGACATTCATAGCTTACAGTCTCCAGCTCAGATATTGATTCTACTACATGGAGAATCCCGCTGACAGTTCTTAAAAGTACCACCTGCTTCTCACCACCTTCTCGTACATGAGGGCCTTGGATTCAGCTCCTTACACTGCATTTCTGCTAGCAAAAGGAGTAGTACATGTACTGTGCAACAACAATTTATTAGAATGACATTGAGAGTACTTTTATTACTTTTAGTGTTTGCACTTCAAGGAGGTATACCTACGTATATAAACAGCAAGCTACACTTTCTAAGAGCAGGAATTAAGAACCTACAAGGCTAAGTACTAACTGCACACTGACAAGGGTTATTCCATTCCTTACCTAGCAAGCCAAAGAGCTGGCATGTGTCAGCAGAGACGTGACTGTCATAGTTGATGCAACTGGATGCTGCAAAGTGAAAAACATGTAGTTTACCATCTCAGCTGGGACAGAATGGGTTCAGAAATGGTTAGCTATGATGTCTTCATGTCAAGACAGACTAGCTCAACCTCTTGCAATACTGTGAACAAACCCTTGAGAACATTTCACACCTCACCTTCAAGAAGATGCACGTTCCTCCCATCTCCAACACCAAATGCAGTCACCTTGGTGTAGAATTTTCTATTCAGACGTTTCTGACCATCAAGAAAAGAAGGGCAATTCTGCCCATTGAAAAACAACATCAACAGCACATAAGTTAGAAAAACACAGCTCTTAGAGAGGTAGTTTTCTCTACTGAGAAAGAGCCATGCTGTGCTCATCTCTTATATATCTGCAGTTCTCAGATATCGGAGATGTGCTGGCTTTTGTGAATACTCCTGTCACAGGAGGATCATGGCCTAGCCATATCTAGTGAAGTAATGGCATGCAAAGAGCTGTAGATGACAGGGCAAACCAAAGCTAAGGGTGAGGAGCATTAGGACAGGCTGTGGGTTAACAATTAACAGGAGAGCAATAACTTAAGCTGCAGTGCCATGTTGTCCAGTGTTCCTTTTATCAACTGGTATGTTTCATTCGCAATGTGACCACCGAACAGACATGTAGTATTTAATTTGTTTGAACTAATCTGGTTTATTTTGCCCAAAACAGCTCGGGGAACACATCAAAGGCAACCTGAAGTAGTAAAAACCTTAAGAGGAGGAGTGATGAACAACTAAGGATCAGCAAACCTGTGGAGCCAGCACAGCTGGACCTCAAAAATTACGTTTAGACAATAGTTTTGGTTGTTATCCATCAAAAACGCCCAGAGAATGAATGTCTTCCTTACACTATAAATGAATTCAATTTTTTTCCTTACACAGCTGTATGCCAGTTTCTTTTTATTCATTTATACAGGAAAGAGGCAGTGCAACTTTAGATGAAAATAGAATTAAGCTGATATCAATAACTTTGGTGAAGCCAGACTTAGCTGTCTGACTTGTTTAAGAAATAGCCATTCCTGGAGAGACACCTGGACAGTAGAGTTGTCAAACGGGCTTGTGTAGCTTAGAGGTATTTACATAACCAGAGATGTCTTCAAAAAATCCTTATGCAGAGATCTACAAAAAAAAAAAAAGAATATTGCTATGAAGTTAATTTTAAATTTACATGGGCAATTGAACACAGGGATAGCACTTTATGAAGAGGGTGGTTTGCTGGAAACTCAAACCTTGGGAGCAACAGGAGAACACAGGTATCTGTGTGCCTATGTGTGTGTGGCATGAGTGGGACTCAAACTTCCTGGGATTAGTTGTAGAAAGGCAGATGGAGCACTGATAACACTCTGTAAAGGTCTGGCACTGTAGTTTATCTGTTGTATTACCAATTTGGACTTGAGAACATAGTTCACTGGTTGCCAGTTGATTACATCTCATTAATACTCCTATGAACTAATACATCGCAATTGTGGTTCAAACTATTTGAACTAAGCAGTTTTTCCCTGAGACACAATGAGAGCCAGTCTCAACTTTTGTCATGAACAGCTGGTACCCAGTAAGCCAAATCCTGGTATTTTATCTCCATCTGCTGGAGACAAAATGTCATTCACTTAAAAATGTGAATTTAATTTCAGCTTTAAAACTTTGGACTTCATGGGAAAATTATTCCATACCTGTCTATAAAGATTCAGAGCTCTCAAAGGCAGCGCAGACTAGTGAGACCTCCATGGAACTCATATCCCAAAAATTCATGTACGGAACAACCAGAAGTTACAAGATCTCCCGTATTCTCCTACAACTAATTCATTCTATCATTGCTAAATCTGTCAGGGATACACAGTCAGGTGCTGTCAGATATCACTGTCATAACAAAAGCTTCAAGGTTGTTGACAAGTGAAAAAAAAAAATCCCAGTGCAGATATTGATTTTCTCTCTATCACTGGAGAAAAAGAAAAGCAAAGGAAAAAAGAAAAGGAAAAAAAAAATGCAAGAAGCCAGCTACCAGACTAGTGATCACTTCTCTCAGTGGCTCAGAGGGTCATAAAACTGTTTCTCAAACCTGAAAATATGCAGCACCCTTTCCAATGCATTACTAGGAAGTAAATTATATTCTCCCTCCTTCCTGCCCCTTGCTACAAGCTGATGTCCTTATGGCTTCATTCCAGTCCCATCATTGCTTCTTTCTCCCTTTTATATCTCCTCTCACAACTAAACTTCAGCAGTGAGTGCGGGAGAATTGCCTGTATTAGTCCCATTTCCACCATAACTACGGCTCCTCAGTTAGAAAGCTGCTCTTCCAGAGGATCATTGCTGTCTTAGATGAGCCGCTAGTTCTAGAAAGAACTGTTATTAATTTGCATACTTCCTTCAGGTTGTTAAGTTAGATGGGAAGGCCTGATAATCCCTCTTGGTTTGGTGCTCGACTAAGAGGTGACTAGCGAGGTCGTTTTAAAATGCCTTAGTAGAAAGCATGTGGTCCACCAGTCACTTGGAGCCTGGAGCTGATCTCCAAGCTCCTTAGGCAATACAGAGTGGTAAATGACTCTGCTGGTACTTCCACACTTCCAAGAGAATTTTATGCCCTGCCTTGAGTCAACAGCCAGAAAATAGTACGTGCAAGAATTAGCCTTATTGAAGTAACACAGCAGCAATTCCTTTATCTGACTGGGATTCAACATGTTTCAGTGAAGAACTCGTGCAGATCAGCTATGTAGCAGAGTCTTGCACCAAGGGATCCTTCACAGAAAGCAAAGACCTTGTGCAGATCAGCTACATAACGGAGGCTTGTACCGAGGGATAAAACCAGGCTTGGTAGAGATGAGTCTATTGAAACGATGATGGGACTGGGGGTGAGGCAAGGGGCTCAGCTGAAGTGCACCTACACTAACATATGCAGCATGGGCAACAAACAGGAGGATCTGGAAGCCACTCTGTGGCAAGCAAACTGTGACTTAGTTGCCATTACAGAAACATGGTGGGATGGCTCCCATGACTGGTGTGCTGCAATGGATGGCTATAAGCTATTCAGAAGGGACAGGCAAGGAAGGAGGGGCAGTAGCGTGACTATGTTAGAGAGTGTTTGGATGTTGTTGAGCTCAGGGCTGGGAATTAAAAGGTTGAGTCTCTATGGGTAAGGACTGGGGGAGGGCCAACAAGGCGGACATCCAGTGGAGGTGTGTTACAGACCGCCTAACCAGGATGAAGAGATGGATAAGGCATGCTATGAGCAGCTGGCGGAAGCTGTGTGATTGCCAGCCCTTCTTCTCATGGCGGACTTCCACTTCCCTGTTACATGTTGGAAATACAATGCAGCGCAGAAGAAGCAGTGTGGGAGGTTTCTAGAGTGTATGGAAGATAACTTCCTGATGCAGCTGGTGAGAGAACTTACCAGGGGAGGTGCCCTGCTAGACCTGCTGTTCACTAACAGAGAAGGACTGGTGGGAGATGTGAAGGTCGGGAGCTGTCTTGAGCAGAGTGACCATAAAATGGTAGAGCTCTCAATTCTTGGTGAAGTCGGGAGGGGGGCAGCAAAACTGCTGCCTTGGACTTCTGGAGGGCGGACTTTGAAGTGTTCAGGAGACTGGTAGGGAGGGTCCCTTGGGATTCCATCCTGAAGCGTAAAGGGGTCCAGGAAGGCTGGTCGCTCCTCAAGAAAGAAGTCTTAAAGGCGCAGAAGCAGGCTGTCCCCCTGAGCTGCAAGATGAGCTGATGGGGAAGAGGACCAGCGTGGATGAACAGGGAGCGTCTACTGAGGCTCCAAGAGAAAAACAGAATCTACCTCCTGTGGAAGAAGGGATGGGAAACTCGGGGAGAGTACAAAGAAATTGTTAGGATGAGCAGGGAGAAAATCAGAAAGGCAAAAGCCCAGCTTGAACTCAACTTGGCTGCTGGAGTAAGAGAACAAAAAACTTTTTTAAAAAATATATTAACAGTCAGAGGAGGGCTAAGGAGAATCTCCATCCTTTACTGGATGCAGCAGGGAACATGACCACTAAGAATAAGGAAAAGGCTGAGGTTCTCAATGCCTTCTTTATATCTGTCTTTAAAAGTCAGACCAATTATCCTTGGGGTACTCTACCCCTGGCCTGGAAGTCTGGGACTGGGAGCAGAATAAACCCCCATGATTCAGGTGGAAAGAAAAAAAAGGAAGAAAACTCCTGCCTCAGCAAGAGCACATGAGAGTCCTGCTGAGCTCAAGCCTACAGGATGCAAGACAGGGTTGCCCTGTGCCTTTTAGACATGGTGCAATCTCAGAGGTCTATAGTAAATTGGCAATGTGAGATGAGCTCTTGCCTAATTAGCAGATTTCTCCTTGTGCCTCAGTGACTGTACACGAGAGAGAGCTTGGCCAACTTCCACTAATTTGCAGTATCTCAAGCTTTAAAGCACTTTCCTTCTTTCCAGTTCATCAGGGCCAGCTGGAAGAGCACCTGCCAAGTGGAAGAATTCTCTTGCAAAAGTTCAGATCCAAAATGAGACCTGGGACTGGGGCAGTTCTGCACCAGTGCCTTAACACTTCTCACACCCAGCTTCTTGCTAAATCTAAGAGGCAAATCAGGCAAATATTTATTCCATTATGCCTCAAAAAAAAAAAAAAAAAAGTGGGCCAGCACCACGATTTTCAATAGATCTTGCTTTCATAATTCCTATGCAAAAACACATTGCAATGCACAGGTTGGTCTCTCCATCTGGTAGCAGGCACCAGGGATTTTTATACTTTGCATTTTTTATGTTTTTAGAATGCTGAAAGGCAACACCACCCTTTGCTAATAACTCTACTGCTGCAAAGTTGGCAGCGATGTGTGCAGCACTACGAGCTTTGCAGAGAATGGTTCTGAGGGCCAGCCTATGAGCAGGATCTGTCCAGAATCAGGGAATGGCATGGAGCTGTATCAGGGGAAGGCTGGGTTCGGATTAGGGAAAGGCTCTCCACCAGAGGGTAGTGGGCAAGGAACAGGCTCCCCAGGGCAGTGGGCATGGCCCTATGCTGCTGGAGTTCAAGGAGCATTTGGACACTGCACTCAGACGTCAGGTTTGGATGTTGAATGGTCCTGCGTGGAGCCTGGGGTTGGACTTGATGATCCCTTCCAACTTGGCATACTCCATGGTTCTATGATTAAGACTGACTTGCAACAAAAATACTAAAACAAGTATGATTAAGATTGAAGCATGAATGATAATATCTGCATATATACCATAAAAAAAAAAAAAAACAAAAAAAAAAAACAGCAGAACAAGATTTAAAAGAATGGCTTCTACAAAAAATGCAGTCAAATCGAGGAACAACTTGTTTCCATCTAGCTCAGACAGCCTCTGGTATGACACCCAGGAGAGGGCAAGCAATGAAGATTAAGAGCTTCCCTGCATCAAAAAGGACACAGTTGCAGCTTAACAATTACTGCATTACTTTGGCTGAGAAATTCCCCATAAACAGAGATTTAAACTCAGTCTCTGTGAGCTGTCCCTTCTCACCCCTCCAAAGCTTACACACTCTTCATTTCATATTTCATTTTCTGTCAAGAGAAGGTGAATATCAATCTAAGACTTGAAATGTGTTTTATTTAAACATAATTATCATGTTAATCCTAAAGAAAATATGCCTAGACAAAAATTTCATTATCAGTCAACAGTGACAAACAGTAATAAGGCATATTACTGATCATATTATTACAGTGTTATAAATTCAAATGAGCTCATTCCTTACAAAGAAGAATACAAGAGGTGATGTGCAAGATCTAAGGGTGTACCTGATGTCTCATGATATTCTTTTCCTTAGTCTTGTTCATATGTAATTTACATCATGTGCCACATCTGTGACATTTTGCCCTTGTTCTATAGGCGGATCCTCTCCAGAGCACTAAGGAAAGGTGTTAAATGTTAGGTATTTTTTAGGTATGTTAGAGAAAGGCAGGGAATACCACATGCTAATTTCAACCCATAGCTCAAGGAGAGTGAGCAGACATTTTCAGCCACTAGAAGGTTCTCCCTCCTAATCTGGCACAGGGCTCCAGCTCTGTTGCTTATCTCCTCCGAGATGTAAA
The DNA here is from genome assembly GCF_002078875.1 of Numida meleagris. NCBI lineage: Eukaryota > Metazoa > Chordata > Aves > Galliformes > Numididae > Numida > Numida meleagris. Next base: position 188,483,996 of record NC_034409.1, on the reverse strand, counting down.
AATGTCTGTGAAATGCAAGAACATGTTCCCTGTCTCCTTCTGCTGACCTGTGCTGAAGTTTATCCTACTGCTGTCATGATCTTCCCCTATTTTTGCAAAAACTTGGAAGACATTGAGAGGCACTGGCAGCAAGCAAGGGGTGATGGCATAGCTTTGAGCTTGCCCACAGAGAACTGGAATTGTTCCTATCAGTTCCACTGAGCTGATGCATGATGCTAACCAGGGCATTAGACTGTCTGTGGAAGGTTGGATGTAGGCCTGGAAATCTCACTGGTGGAAGCTGCCAGCTTCTGCACTATGTCTGTGAAGACAAATTCAGTTTCATGTTAATGCACTACCATATACTGTTATGTCAGTATTCTCTCAGTGTACTTTTTGAGCATGTCAGCATGTTTAATTAGATTGGCTTTTTTTTATTATGCTTTCCTTCTAGATTTCTTAGTTTTCTAAATGCAGATTTTTATTTGCTTCTAATTGCTTTGGCCAGTTTTATCTGACTTCAAACACTTTGGATCTCATCTTTTACTTTCATAGCAACATGAACTACAATTTCTAGATACAGAAACAAGATAACAAAATTCCCCTCTTCACTAAGCAGAGCTCATCAGCCATGTTCTAACTCAGAGCAAAGAATGGCTCCCTTGATGAAATCCTAGTGCCTCATCTCCAGCCAGCAGAAATTATATACAAGAGTAGAAGCATAAGGTAAAAGCAGATTGGTTTGGAGTTGCATCCTCTGAAGTTATAGCGATGGTAGTATCATTCATGTAATCACAGAATGGTTGGGTTGGAAGGGACCTTGGAGCCCATCCAGTCCCAACCCCCCTGCCATGGGCTGGTTGCCACCCACCACCAGATCAGGCTGCCCAGGGTCCCATCCTACCTGGCCTTGAGTGTCTGAAGGGATGGGGCATCCACAGCCTCCCCAGGCAGCCTGCGCCAATGCGTTACCCTCTGAGTAAACAATTTCCTCCTACATCTAATCTAAATCTCCCCTATTTTAGTTTAAAACTCTAAGTCAAGTTGTATTTTTCTTTGAATACATGCAACGTTTTTCGAGCATACGTAAAATTCCCGTATCTATGGCAGGTAGCATCTGTGTCATGTGAAGAAATACATAATTTTACAGAACAACAGAAGCACAGGGGTTGGAAGGGATCTCTGGAGATCATCGAGCCCAGCCCCCTGCTAAAGCAGCTTCCCTACAGCAGGTTGCACAGGAAAGCCATCAACTGAGTTTTGAGAACCTCCAGAGAAGGAGACTCCACCATATCTCTGCAGCCTGTTCCAGGGCTCTGTCACTCTCACAGTAAAGAAGTTTTTCATCATGTTTGTACGGAACTTGCTGTGTTCCCATTTGTTCCCATTGCCCCTTGTTCTGTCACTAGGGACCACTGAGGAGAGCCTGGCCCCATCCACCTGACTTCCACCCAATCTATGAGCACTGGCAAGATCCCCTCTCAGTCTTCTTTTCCCTAGGCTGAACTGCCCCAGGTCTCTCAGCTTTTCCTCATATGGGAGATGCTCTGGGCCCAAATAATCTCTATGGTGCTCTGCCGGAGAGGAACCTGGAACTAGACAGGTGGCAACATGGCAACACCAGGGGAGAGCAGTGGAGGGGTAACCTCCCTCGACCTCTTGGCCACGCTCTTTTTAACGCACCGCAAGATACCACTGGTCTTCACGGCCACACGGACGCTATTTCTAACGAGTAAATTCATTTGGCGTACTAAACGCAAATCACCGCGCGTCCGCCTCCTGTGGCGGCGGACGCGCGGTGCGCCCTGGGAGTTGTAGTCTGCGCGCGCACCGGAAGTGATCGGGGCCCCGGGGGTGACGGGGGCACAGCCATTTCCGGCAGGCGCCGCTCATGGAGGAGGCTCGGCAGCAGCGGAGCGGTTGAGGGGGGCTCGGTGGTGGCCGCCGCCATGTTCGGCTGCCTGGTGGCGGGCAGGCTGGTGAGCGGGGCCCTCAGCCCCCTCGGGGCGGGTGGGGCTGCTGAGGGGCCGTGCCTCGGCCGGCTCCTGCCTCCCGTCCCCACGGGCAGCTCCGTTGTGGATCCCGTCGCTTCTGCTAACGAGCAGGCTGGGGCTCCTCAGAGACGAGCTGGGAGCTTAAAAGATCCATTTTAAGGCTAGAACGCGCCTTGGCTGCTGGGGTGATGAGGAGGGTGTCTGGCTCTAGCGTTCAGCTGTCCCCGTGCCGCCTGTCTGAAGGTCTATTGTATTTCCTGTGTGAACAGGTTGCCGTGCTCCTGGGGTTGTGCCAGCCTGGTGGTCAACAGCCACTGCTTATAGACTTGGCAACCTCTTCTGCACCCTATTTCCCTCCTACGCACGTGGGGAGTGAAGGTATTCTGCTCTTGTAGTCCTGGGTAGGATATACTTCCAGCGTAGGTAGAACGCTGTTGTGCCTTTGCGGTGATATTTCTTGCAGTTGTTCTGCTTTGTTTGACTTTCATCTGGCTGTTTGCTGTTTAGGTTAGTACGTGCCTCATTTTTTGTTCTGTCCGGCCATAGGTATGCTTCTGTAAAGGGTTATAAACAGTTAGCTAAAAATGGAATACGTTAACAGAGGCTTTGTTCGTTGTAGGTACAAGCAGCTCCCCAGCAAGTGGCTGAAGACAAGTTTGTGTTTGACCTACCGGACTATGAAAACATCAACCATGTAGTGGTCTTCATGCTGGGAACTATACCGTTTCCTGAAGGAATGGGAGGATCTGTCTACTTTTGTTACCCGGACCAGAGTGGGATGGCAGTGTGGCAGCTGCTGGGGTTTGTTACTAACGAGAAGCCAAGTGCAATCTTTAAAATTTCTGGTTTGAAATCTGGTAAGTATAGAGCAAAGTAGCAGTCAGCGAAATGGATGTGTTACTGCGTGTACGAGGGAGTAAATGTCAGAAGGTGGTTTTTTATTAGGAGGTTATTTACGGAGGTGGTTCTTTGTATTCAAGTAGTCCCTAGCAGATAAGTTACTAGAAGCATTCGAGCAGTTTTGTGAAGGTCTGTGCGTGCATTTCTGTTCCGAATGAAATTTCTCACTCGTCTTATCTTCTGTGCAGTGTCAATCTGGGAACTCAGCTCGACAGGTTTGGCGTGTTTTCCAGTGCTTCCACAGTGTCTGATTAAGAATGAGTCTGTACTTTCCTTAGTGCGGTTTTCGTGCATTCAGCTAGACAGTGCTGCAATATTTTTCTTCTTGCTCCAGCTTTCTAGCTGTTGTATTTTTTTGTAGCACAGAGAAAGGTTTTGTAATGAGCAAAGCGTGGCGCAGTGACTTCAGAAAGCTCGCTGCCTCTGGTACTGTGCGCTTCTTAATTGTCCAGTAAAGAGTATTGTCTGTGGAAATCAGTCTCCTAAATGTAGTGGTTTTGAGTTGAGTCAGAGAAGGCTGATGCTGCCTGAAGAGAGAGTGTGTATGTATATATGTTTGTTTCTTAATGCGTAATTATGTGGGTGTTTTTCGTTTTGCATGTTGTAAAAACGATGAACCACCCCCAAGACACAGCTTTCTGCCCCTAAGGGAAGGTATGTCCATCCAGCAGCTTTAAAGCATTTCAGTAATAAAGAATGAAGTGTATATCCCCTGTCTTTTCTGTCAGCTTTTGCAATATGCTCATCATGCTCAAAAGACTTCCTTAGTTGTATGTATTTTCAGAGAGCTTTGTAGGTAAAGGTAATTTCAGATGCTTTTGCAGAACAGTACCTTTAACCATAATTTTAAAGGAAGGAGTAGCCTGCTTTCTTGTGGATATCGTTAGTAATTGTAAGTGTGGTTCCTTGTGACCTTAATATTTTTAATTTTCTGTCTCAACATTGCAGTCACATCAGGGTGCAAGGGACTGTGCTTGAGGATGAGCTCTGTGGCATGGGTGAATACGTTATCCGTGGCAGTGCTGTGCTTGCTCTGATCAGCTGTTGCTCTTGTTGCCTACAGCTTATTTCAGACTGTAGGAGTCAGAATGAGCTGATTCTGTGATAATGAACCATGTTCACTGGGGAAGACTGAGACTGGAAAGGGGAAACAGAAGCGAGTAATTATAGAGAAAGGAATCAGCGAGGCATCACTGTCTTCTGAAATCCGTGTGACTGTCTCAGGCTAACTTTTGAAGCCTGCTGTTGATATATATGTATCTGAAATTAATGAAGAGGATAGATGCCAATGACACGCCCTTCAGCGAATGAGCGGGGTGCCAGGATGTCTCCTGGTTCAGAATACCTTTTTGCTTTTTGAACAAGTAGGTAGCAATGCTGTTCTGCAAAAAGATTAAAGAAAGAGGGTGGAGTTTTATCCTCTGTGAAGGAATTGCCAGGGAACTGCATAGCTTGGCTATTCAGGCTCCATTCAGGGAAAATAGCAGACTAAAGCTAACTGACTCTGTTGTCCAGGTGTTTCTAACATTACTTGCGTGGCTGGGGTTAGGAGAAGCAAGCCAGCCTGTACCCAGGTTCATAAGAAACATGCAGGTTGGGCAGATGTTTCTGACCTGCTGAGTGCATGCTGAAGCAAGGATGGTAAGGACTAGTTTGGACAAGAAATAGCGCAATGACGTTCATGTGGGCTTTGCAACTTGTAATGGAACAAAGAGGCTGCCTACGCTGTTGATGAGCTGGAACAGTTGTGCAGCTCTAGAAGCATCCAGAATATTTCAGCTTTTTATTCGGTTATGTTAGAAACGTGCATTTAACGCGATGAGCATACTTGTGTAATTTTAGTAATATCTCTGGAAGTATATTTTGTGACATCAGCTTGTTGCTGAGGATGTTACATAGCTGTATTAACAGCAGCTTTGTGGAGTGCTGTGTTGTCTTGAGCTTATTCCATGGTTGAGTGTGGGTGGAACAAATTTCTGTCCCTTATTGTTTGTCAGCTCCCTTTGAAGCAGTGGTTGTAGCAGAGTTTCTTTCCTACTGTGTGATAAAGGCCAGAGTGTTTTACTTCTGTGGATGTAAGTAGTCAGCTGAAGTGGCATAGGATTTGAATACACCAGCTTTGGGGAAGGTTAATTGCACAATTTATAGCTCTTAAGTGTGTTTAGTGTCTGGAATGTGCTGCAACTGTGCTGGTTTTGCAATGTAAGTTGCCTATGTTGCATGATCTAAGGAGTGGTTGTGTTGTTAGGAGTGTTAGGCACTCTGGACTGTGGGGGTCAAGGAAAGTGGTGTTGCCCCAGGTTTTCCAGTTTGCTTCTCCTTCTTTCTGTCCCCTGCTCACTTAGGTGAACGTGTTTCCCAGTTTGATAGTAGTAGTTTATCTGGACTGAACTGAAGGAGAAATTGCTTTTGGGAAGTGCACTTCAATATGAAAAATTCATTTGTGGAGTGAGGACTAAATCATTAAGTCGGACTGTTTTTCTTGATTACCTGAGTTTAAATAACACCTGTAACTTTTTTTTTTTTTTGAGTAAAACATTTCCAGATCGGGTCTCGAAGGTGTCTCAGAAGAATGCTGTGGTACCTTTAAAGATTCCTTTAGAGCTCCTCTGGAGCTGTGAGAAGTTGATCAGGCTGTATTTCTTAGTAGTCTCGGTAGAAACTAGTTAAGTCTAAAAGCAGAATTCTGTGTTGTTCCTCCTCCTAACTTTTAACACTTTCTTAAAAGCTGTGTTAAAGTTTCAATGGAACAGTGCTTGTAAGTGTAGTTAACAGTTCTGCTTGTAGACGTAGTGGAACTGAATCAGAAGGTTCTGTAGATTTCAGTTGGCATTTTTTTGCAGTTCAAGGTAGTATTTACAGGTCTGCAGGATAGCTCATGATTAGCTTTGCTCTCTACTAGTAGTAAGACACCAGAGAAAGCTTCTGAAGCATCAGTACTTCTTCCATTGCTTTTATTCAAATTTATTTAGGAAAAAAAAAAATCAACCTTGTAGCACTGTGCCCCCCTATAGAGGGTTGTATGATTAAAGCCACTTGTCTCTAGATGTTTGTCACTGTATGCAGAGATTCTAGCTGAAGCTGGGGCCAGAAGTACTGGTTAATACTCAGTTGAGAAAAGTCAGAAGTGATGGCAGGGGCTGGGATGATGCCTGCCAGAGCAATATGCAACATGGGGGTGCTTTTCTGCTTAATGCGTTGTTCTCCTTGTGGCTTCTGCAAAGCCAGAGAGCCTTCTGCTCTGTGGTTATTTCTTTGGCCTTTGCTGCCCTTGGTAGTTTTGAGCTGTTCTGATGAGATGTGGGGCTATGCAGCCCTGCACAGGGGTAGCTTCAAGTCAGAGTGATCTTGAAGGAGCACTGTCTGTTTCTCCATGCACAAAAGGGTTCACAAGCACCTCGTTTGAATGAGTGGATCAAGCTGTTGTGCAGCAGTGCTGGGTGTTTCCTGTTTTTTCTGTAATGTGTATTCTTGTGTGTATGTGTACCTGTGTTTGGACTGTGCTTTCTGATTTCTGTGATAGGGAGATGTGTTCCACACCTCCCACCAGGGACCTCATGTAGAATAAACACTGGAATCTCAGTAGCACTATCTTCAAACGGGCATCAAGTCTAACATGTGCTGTTTGTGGTGCTTTCAGGGAAGGGAAGCCAACACCCCTTTGGTGCCATGAACCTCCCGCAGACACCAACAGTGGCCCAGATCGGCATCTCCGTGGAACTGCTGGAGAACCTGGCGCAGCAGACTCCTGTTGCAAGTGCTGCTGTGTCATCAGTAGATTCATTCACAGAGGTATTGCAAGCATCCTGTTCTCAGAAATCCTCTGTGGTGCTAAGGGTTTAAAAGTACAGCCTCCGAAGAGCTAACTCAAAACACGAGACAAAGCTGGTGTGGGCGGTTCTAGGGTTGTAACCAACCTAATTGTCATCGTCTCCATCATTTGGATGGATACTTTGAAATGTTGAAATGAGTTTTCTAGAAGACACTAGAAGACTGTCTCCTGTAAATGATCAGATTTTGCATGCTCATTAGAATTGGGCCAGTGCATTCTGTCGCAGCCATGTCACTATCACAAAAAGTAGGTGAGACTTCCATAAAGGAGACGCCAAAGTGAAATGCATGTGAGGCAGTGGATCTTTGCAGATTTCTAGATGCTAGTATGTAAGCGCACAGATTTCTGCAAGGATTGTCAAAAACTACTCAAAAGTTAAGGCATATGTGAGCTGGATTAATATAGATATCTAGGTGTACCACTGACTCTAGAGAAGTCCTGATGTAGTTCTGCAGAATTATAAAATCCTGCCTTGTCCCATAGAAATGTGTTTTGTTTTGTTGTTTTTTCATCCTGTGGAACAGGATTTTTTTTCTTTTCACGTAAAGCAGGCAGGTGACCTGCAAAACTGGCCAGTTTTCACCTAACCTGACTGTTAGCCTGAACCTCTGGAAATCTTCAGCCAGAACATGCAGTTAGTCTAACAGTAGTTTAAGGCAAACTAGATCTGAATAGCAAGTCTTAATTTCTCTAAAACTGATGGCTCTGGCATTATCTTTTAACATTTCAGGAGCTGAAGAGGCTTTTCTTGAGGCTTTTTCTTCTTGCTCACTTTTCCTACAGACATTTGCTGAGGTAGACTGGTAATTGAACAGTAATCCTGATCGTGAAGCTGATGCCCTCTGACAGTTTATACAAATAATACCTTCACGTAGGTAAATGTCTCTTTTGGAGAAAGTTACTAGTTGACTACAGCTATTTTTGCATATAAGGGCTAACTGAGATTTTTGGGGTTGGGGAGGATAGGGGCTGATGACATCTAAGTAATATTTCTGATTCCATTAGTTCCTATAATAGTTAAGTCATAGAGGAATAAGGAGCGTTTCAGGTTTTTTGCATTTCAGCTGGTGGATTTTTCTGGCAACAGTATTTAAAGAAGAAAAAAACAACTCATGACTGCATCACATTAGCAAAAAGTGTTATTCCAGTTTGGTGGGTTTTCCTTTTTAAAAAGGAGCAGAATGTTAACTGAAACTTTTAAGCTAAGGGTTGAAGTAGTAATTTGGTGTATTGAAATACAGTACTTGCAAAGGCCAAGTTGGAGGAGACCTTTGTGGTACTAGGTAAAAGAGGTTAGAGTGTGACTGAGCACAGTTTATGAATGATCGCTGGCTTTTTTAATATTTAATATCAGCTCTCTGGATTGATACAAATGTACTAGTATTTTCTTTAAAGGTAAAAGTCATCTGTCAGTACTTTAAACTGTGGCATTGTTTTTCCACCTGCACTTCGAGGAAGATTTATGAAGTGTTATGTTTATATGTGGTTTTGTACGTAGAGTGAATTATCATATTAAAAAAAAAATGGAAAAAAGTGGGACAGTAGCACACTTCTGTGTGAGAGGGGTGAGGCTGAGGTTGGGCTCCTTGGTTCTCAGACATCAGCTCTTCCAATCCATTTGTGCCAAAGAAGGTGGAAGGAGGCTTTGGAGCAGTTGCATCCAGTTCTAGGGCCTCAGCATGAGAAGTCCAGAGGAGGGCCGTGAAAATGATAGAGGGCTGGAGCACCTCTCCTGTGAAGACAGCTGGGTTTGTTCAGCCTGGAGAAGGCTTTGCATAGGCCTTATTGTGGCCTTTCAGTATATAAAATGAGTTTTCAAGAGAGTCATTTTGCCTGTACTGAAAAGGCAAGTGCAGTGGTTTTAAACTGAAAGAGGGCAGGTTTAGATCAGAAATTAGGAAGAACTTCTCCATGATGAGAGTGGTGAGACAGGGCCTCCACAGCTTCTCAGGGCAGCCTATCATTGCAAGTGTTCAAAGTTAGGTTGGACAGGACTTTGAGCAACCAGAGCTAGTGTAAGACGTCCATGCCCATGGCACAGGCATTGAACTAGGTGATCTTCAGAGGTTCCTTCCAACCTAAACTATTCTATGATTCTGTATATCGCCCCAGATTCTGTTTTACTCTATCATTTTACTGTCTCTGAAAATAATTTGTTCTCCCACCAAAACAACACGTTTATTTTTCTCCTACAGCAAGTAGGGGAAAGAAGAAGATATCATAACGACGTAGTTGAAGGAAGTTTCCATGTTGCTGGAGTCTGGCAATGAGTTGTAACATAGAATCATAGAACCAAGGTTGGAAAAGACCTCTGAGATCATGCAGTCCAACCATCCACCTACCACCAGTATTTCCTCACTAAACCATGTCCCTTAGTACAACATCTAAACGTTTCTTGAACACCTCTAGAGATGGTGACTCCACCACCTCCCTGGGCAGCCCATTCCAGCACCTGACCACTCTTTCGGAGAATAAATTTTTCTTAATACCCAACCTGAACCTCCCAAGGGCAAAACTTGAGGCCGTTCCCTCTAGTCCTATTGCTAGTGAGGCAGATTGCTGGAGACTTCTCAGCTCGTTGAACAATTCCCTTTTTTGCTATGAGCCAGACTTCTCAGCTTTAACCTGGTCTGCTGTTTGTCTGATGGTTTGTCTCTGAATCTCTTCTTTGTCACAAGAAGAAAATGTTCTTCCTGGAGCTCTTTATCTGGTTGGATGAAATTGGCCAAGGAGGATGCAAGTGAAGACCTGAAAATGTTTTCTAAATGCTGTATGGATCTGAGGGCAAAACTAAGAGTTAGGATGTTTTTCTCTCTTTTTAAACTGACTTCTCCTTGCCCTGATGTTTGTACTTTCCCACTGGATGCTAGATGACAGTGCTGTTTTTACTTCATATAGGAGTTGTATATCTGCTGAAATTTTGCACAACAAACAGTATTAAACAAAGTACTTACTTAGTATCTTTCTTTTATTTCAGTTCACCCAGAAAATGTTGGATAACTTCTATAATTTTGCTTCCTCATTTGCTGTTACTCAGGCACAGATGACACCAAACCCCTCTGAAGCTTTCATTCCTGCAAATGTAGTTCTGAAATGGTAATGGAAATGATCTGTAGCAACTAGCGTGTGGTTTTTTTTCCTAGTCATCAAAACAGCTGTTCTCTAAGTATTACTGTCATGCTTTTCCAGTGCATGCAGAAATGCTGTTGTGAATCTAGGGTGTTCTGTCTGCTGGTTTTAAATTTGTCAGTGTTTTCTTGTAAATTTTATAGCGTGTGCATTTTGTTACATCTAGAAATGTCACCTTTACACATGCAGTCAGCAACACACTGCAAACCTACAAGTTTTCTGAGTCATGGGAAGATGGAACACTGCCTGTCAGTTTGTTGTTATGAATTGTTTCTACGCTTGTAATCTTTATAGACCTAGTGCCATCAGGGTTATGTTGCTTAAGAGGATGAGAGGGATGGAGGAATCATGTTCCAAATGTACCTGATTCTGCCCACCAGTATGAAGCAGTCTCCCTGAGAGTTGTTCCAGCGACTGGCTTAAAGGAGAATTCCTAGCGTGGATGGTTGTAGTCTGGAGGTGAACAGTCCATCAGAATGCCTTTAAAATTCTTTCCTACAGTTTCTAAGTTGAGCCTTTTTTTTTGCCTCAGTATTATTTATTAACCTAAGCCCTTCTTAGAACAGTATTTTGGTCCTTCTGGATAGTTGGGTTGTTAGTGTAGGTCAGCATGAGTATGTGAGCAGTTAACATAAGCAGTATGTTTCCTTTGGAAAGGTAATTTGATGCATCCCATGTGTGGGGAAGGTCTCCAGTGAGAGAAACCAAAGGGAAAACAGGCAGAAAAAGCAGGGTAATGGCTGGCTACTCCCTGAATAATGCTAAATTTGCTTTTGTTCTAAGCAGTAAAGTGAAGTGAGGTGTAACTCCAATAAAGCAGATACATTTGTGTATGTAAATCTGCTAAATTGACTACAGCCACAGGGGATTAAAAAAAAAATGTTTCATTTCATCTGTTTGTGAGTCATTATAATGTACTTAATTATACCTTGTAAATATAGAGTACCTTAGATCTCTGCAGAGCAACAGAAATTCACTAGATTGGCTTAGAATGTCATTCATTAATAAGCCTTTCTCTTAATTTGAGTAGGTTAAAGCCCTTCAGCATTTCTTCTCTAATTGGAAGTGGGTTAGAAATTTCCAGATGTAGACTTTTTTGGTTGTCTTTGTTTCAGCGGTAGTAGCTTGTGATACCTTACAGCTTGTATTCGTGATGATTTGAAGGGCTTTCCAGGCTCTTGTAGCTCAGAGTCTGCAAGTCACTGTTTGTTGAGAAAGTCAGGGAAATTGTACTTCCTTTCTTTTGGTTTTTATTTTTTTCACTGCTCTAGCGGATTGTAGTGGATTCCAACATCGTTTGCAAATCTTTGCTGGTTACGAAAGAGAGATTGGGACGGTGTGTTTGCATGCGTCATTCTACACTGTTAATTATTTTCCCTTATTAGGCTTTGCTAAAATGTTACTGTGGAAGTTAAAATTCTTTGGTTAGAGGAAAAAATAATGGGGACTAATTTCTCAAGATTTCTATTAGTATTTACTTATTTACTTTTGTAGGTATGAGAACTTCCAGAGACGCCTGACACAGAACCCTCTCTTCTGGAAAACATAAGCTTGAATCATGTCATTTGAAGTGCTCTCTAATCTGGAATATGCAGCAAATAACTTCATGGAAGAACTTTGAGGCGGGAAAAAAAAAACGATTAGTCTGAATAGACCAACTTGTAACTTTTATATTACTCAAATTATTTAAAATTAAAATCTGTGAAAACTACCTGCCTGTGTGGTTTTTTTTAATGGAAGTACTTGGCTGCAGCAAAAGTCAGTGATGCATGTGTAGAAAGGCTCTCCTGAAACCGTATTTAAAATGGAAGGAATTACAAGATGAAAAGTGTGAAGTTTTGACGTGGTGTTTAATTGTAAGTAAAATAAACATAGTTTTTCCCTCTTAGTCTCACGTGTATTCCCAACAGACAGTACGTGGACAGCTAAGATTCCTGTCCCCATCTTGTATATAGGTAGTACATCTCCCTCTCATTGCTGGAAGATGGTATGAAGCTTGATCTCAGGTATCTGTCTTCAACTTCTCCTCTGTAAAGTGTAGTTTAAAGAAGTCTCTTGGTCCTTTTTCCCTGCAGGCCAAATAAATACCTCTGAAACAGGTATTGGGGCTTATCTGGACTAACAGATTTGTATTTTGCAGCCTAGAACTGTGAGGTGACAGGTTATTGACAGCAGAGAGGTACCTGGTATATTTTGTCTCCAACTTTCTCTATTTATGGCATGACGAATGAGAAGAGGGAGAAAAATGGTTCTTGGTATGTAGCTACTTTTTTGAATTTGGTTACATCAGGATGTTTTAAGTCATTTCAAGGATGTGTGAGGTATCTTTGCAGTGTTTGAGGGGAATCTATTGCTTTCTGTGTAGAGAAACTCATTGATGTGAACTGAAGCTTGTCTTAAGGATCCTATGAGCCTCTCCATAGAACTTGTCTGTCATTCTACTCGGAACTTACAACAAAGCGTCTCCATCAAAACAAGGAATGTTGCTTCTGAGTGATTCTGGGGGTGGGGAGAGTTGTGTTGGATGAAGCTGGTGTCCTTTGGTATGAGAGAGCATCTTCTCTTCAGTAGTACCAAGTATTTAATGTTCCAGACAGCACAATGTCCCTAGCGCTACTGCAGTGAAGGTTTGTTTCTAAGCACCCTGGTCTGTTGTAGTTTGCTTGATGTTTCAAGTAGGCCTGCCATCACCACACCCTATTTTCCAACATGTAATATTGGAGCAGCCATATAAGAAGGAACTGGGGACAAAGCAGAACAACTCTTTGATACTTCCTCCACCCACCTGTCAGTGTGTGAGCGAGATGCTGGTCTTAATTCCTCAGAGGAGATTCCAGGTGTTGTTTTTGTGTCCGTCATCCCATTCTCTGCTGCTGTCATGTTCCATTTCCTCAGAAGCCGCTCGAAAGCTCTCTCTGTGGAAATACGCAGCGTTGTTGGGCTGCAGCTCACAACCTGCTTCCAGGCATGGTGAGTTTTGTATCCTACAAAACCTCCACCAGTGGTTTATTGTGTGGAAATACCATAGTGCAGAGGTGTGGAAGTTGTATTTCTGATACGCTGTTTTAGGTTTCTCCTTCACTGTGAGAGCACTGGGGGGTGGATTTTCACTCTGGATTTGCCTAACAGTCTGTGGTGACATTAATGGTGAATGGAAGTAAATCTCCCTCCAGGTGAGAGGTAACCTCTCTGCTCATTAAGCGCTCTGCTTTCTCCAGGCTCTGAAGAAGGGAATGCCAAATAGCACTCTACTTGTTCCCTGACAGCACAGAAACAACCTTCTCATTTATCATTCTCCTGAATAAAAGAACAAAATGTGCTCCTTCACTACCAGATGCTGTAGCCAAGTTTCCTACCTGTGGCACAGCCCTGGGGACAGCGCTGTCATCTAGATGAGGGTGTTTATAATAGTACAAAAGAGAAACATCTTTGAACTTTCAGGTCCAGGTGTTAACATAGAAGGCAGATATGACAGCCACAGCTTCCTTTTTCTGGCCACGGAAAGGTGACTGGAAGGCATCTGAAAGAGCTTTGTTTCCAACACTGATGTCTCTCACAACCAAAGGTAAGAGCACCTGGAGCTTTTTCGTGATACACTCATAATGGCTATTCAGTTGTGGAAAAGAATTACCCTGCTCAGTGCTGGTGCAGCTTTCACCTCAAGTACTGCATGTGGTTTTGGGCACTGCAATAAAGAAGGACATAAAGCTATTAGCACTGAAAGGAGGGCTACAGAGGTGGGGAGGGGTTTGGAGGGGAAGATGTATGAGGAACGACAGGGCCCGAGGGAATGGCATGGAGCTGTGTCGGGAGAGGGGCAGGGGGGTTACTGCCCCAGAGGGCGGTGGGCACAGCCCTGAGCTGCCAGAACTCAGGGAGTGTTGGGACAATGCTCTCAGACATTGGGTTTGGATGTTCCTGTGTGGAGCCTGGGGTTGGACTCGATGATCCTTGTGGTTCCCTTCCAACTTGGGATATGCTGTGATTCTAAGTACAATAACTGGTTTAGGAATGTGCTGCGTGGTGGTGAGCTTGGTGACATCGAGCATGATGTGTCTTTCGTTTGCTCTGCAGAGATCGTGCAAATTTGGGATCAGGTGTCTCTTCATGTTCAGCGGCAGCTGGCACTGAGCAAGGTGATCTTCATGCCTTGTGTTTTCTCTTGTACTCTGGTGGTTTGGTGGCCTGACCCTCCCATCCCCTGCCAAAGTCATTAAAAACGATTAATGTATCTAATTGTACTTCCCTTAGTTCCTTTGCTATTTTTTTCTGCTTTAAAATGCAGTTTACGAGTATGCCACAAAGTAGATTTTTCTGAATGTTTACAGAAAAAAATAGTCTGGTATACTTAAATGATCAATGCTTTCAGTTTCCATTCCACACTGCCAGGGTAGATCAGCCAGATCACCTGATCCTCTCAGGATGCATCAGAGATGTTGGAAACCCTCTAAGTGGAGGGTGCTTGCATTACTTTTACTTGAAATCCTTACTCATTTTCCTTTCTCCTCTTCTTCCTTCTAGAGCGTTGAGATAGTTGGACTGGGGACTTTTGCTGTTCATACACAAGAGCTACACACAGGAAGGAATGATTGCTTGCTCATTCAGAGACCTGTATTTCAACTGTCCAGCGTTATCAGAAGGATTTTCGATCTTACCTATGCTAAAAGAATTATTCCTGGTGAGAAGATGGAGTAAAATTGTATTTCCTGTTGTGGTTTAACCCAGCAGGTGTTATCAACATTGTTTTTCTCCTAGAACCAAAACATAGCATCGTATCAGACACGCTAAAGAAAACAATTCTGTCCCAGCTGAAAACAAGACATGTTCCTTTGAAACATTTGGCATGTCTGACTGGTGTCTAGCAACGATTGCTGGCCCTAAAAGCTGCCACATCTGCTCATAAATCCATGCTACTTTTCAGTAGTCTGAACAATTCTCAGAGGGTCTGAGCAGCTTTTCTGTTTTTCTTAATTGTTTGACAGAGCATGCTGCATCTCTCAACTCCTCAGTGCCTGCACACTGAGTGTGGGTACTTACAACAGCCTTATCATAGCACCTGGACTCAAGAAGCCCATTCTGTAACATGTCTGAGGGCCTGAAGACTGCTGAAAGCTGACTGCAATTAGCACCTTTGCTGTATGTCACTGTGCTCCTCTTGTGTTAATAGGTTCTAAACTAGCTGTCCCATTGGACTACGCCGCAATAGCCCTGGAGACATCTCATCCCCGGGATGCCGTGGAGAACTGCGTAAATGAGACTGTGATGTATCTCTCTCGCTGTATCTCAAATGGACTGAATGTTGACTTTGTTCTCCGGGACATGGGTGTCCTTCTTATCAGGCAAAAGAAAGTCAGAATGAGGTTTTACGAAAATTTTCTTCTCAGCCTGGATGGAGCGGGAAACTTGAAGGAAATTATTATCAGTGTAAGTCTTACAGTACAACTTAGAGGATTTCCAACTGAATCTCAAGGGCCGGTTGAACTGGTGCCCACTGGTGTGCCATGACTTTTCCGGCCACTTGGCCTAAATATGAAGTACAACAGAGGAGTTGCTCTTTGGGTTTCTTCTTATATAGTTGGTTGTCTTGCTGAAATGTAAGACATGAAAGACAGCTGTTTTGGGTCAAACCAAGGCTCACAGAACAACTGAGATTGGAACGGACCTCTGGGGGTTGTCTTGTCCAAGTCCCTTGCTCAAGGAAGGCCACTTAGACCAGGTTGCCCAGGACCATGTCCTGGTGGCTGTTAAATACTGATCACTGGGCTGACTGGTCCGGTCCAGTGTCCTGTCCCTGAAGGCTGAGGGAATGGACAGGAGACCCAGCCTGTGCTCGCCTCCACTGCCTTCTCTATTAGTCAAGAGTTTTCTTTTCTGGTTGAATCCGTTGAGTGTCACTCTTACAGAAAGCCTGGCAGTTTAAGTACCTAGAACCAATTGTTTCTAAG
This sequence comes from Numida meleagris, assembly GCF_002078875.1. Classification (NCBI taxonomy): domain Eukaryota; kingdom Metazoa; phylum Chordata; class Aves; order Galliformes; family Numididae; genus Numida; species Numida meleagris. The sequence continues at coordinate 188,468,217 of NC_034409.1, read as the reverse complement.
TTGTCTCTCTGCTTGTTGTAACGGGAGGCAAAATTTAATCAAGAGGATTTTGCTGGAAAGCGTTGCTAGGGGCAGCTGCTGCTTTTACCAGCTGAAAGGTTTGCTGCCTTGGTTAGCAACGTTAGTTGCCTTGGAATCATCTTGCCTATCTCTGTCCCTGTTGCAGAGGAAGAAAGGGACGATGAACTGGGTCATTTCCCAGGGAGAAAATGGAGTTTCTGATGTCTTTACTGAAGCTGACATCCTGTTTCCCAGGTGAGGCTGTTTCTGTTACCATTGACTGATGATGTGAGCAGCCTCTCGCCTCATGTTGGGCAGCACATTACTGTTTTTTTTTCTGCTGCTCATGTATTTATTGAGTAAGATTCACTCACAGTACACTCCATGCTTAATGTTCCTTGGATTGAAAGTTGCACGCCTTCCCTTGAAGTAATACAAAGAAGTGCATTCTCTTGCATTGCCATAAATCATGTCAAATAATCATCATTCATTCATTAGAGAGAATTTGTGGAGTACAGAAAAGAAGACAGGCAAATACTAGCAACTTCTTCAAGTTTCACCTGTTTGTTTTTCTTCTTTCCTTTTGATGAGATTGCAAAAGGAAAGGAAAACTACAGGAAAAATAATAAACATTTCTGTGTTGGACTTCACACCGAATTCTGCTCGTTGGAACTGTATATGTCATGTGACTGTGAAATTCCCATGTCTTTGTGAGAATTAAGTAAACAAAGAGCATCCTAAATGCCTTCTTCAGGAGTAGAGAAGTTATTTCTTGGGCAACAGGAAGCTTGTTTATAGTGGGATGGGTCTGAAGTCTAATGCTGCAAAGTAGCTCTATTTATGACGCAAGGAATGGAGTTCCCTCCTCTGAGATGCTGTGATATTAGTCAGAAAGCATACCCAGTGAATGAGAGGGCAAAACTAAAACTTAAAATGCTCTGGGTATACTGGGCAGCAAGAGACCTCCATGTTCTCCTGGTATGCTCAGGATGAGAGATGGTCACCAAATGGAGCAAGGAGGTTTTACGTTAATCCTCACTGTTACCAGGCTGAGTCTAGTGAGACCTTTAGGATACACGCACAGAGCTTCTCTTTCTCCAGGCACTGGAGTCCCTCCCCATGTAACCTGGTTTCCTCCTAAAGCCTTTGAGGGCATTTCATTCTAAGTGGTAGACTGCAAAGTACTTTTAAGATATCTCTGTGGCAGGATGAGGTCACTCACGAAAGCTGCAGAGGGAATGTGGTGCCCTTCTTGCATATACAGCTGTTGCCTTCTTGTTTGCAGCCTGCAGTTTAAGACCGAACATGGAAAATTCTTTCTTAAATCCCTCCGTGAAAGACCTACCAAACCCTTGCAGGAGAAGAAGACAAAAGATGTCTTTAAGGAAGAGATTAACAGAAAAGGTAATGTCAGAGCAGGCTCCTGATAGCAGTTGGTGTGTTCTCCTTTTGTCCTGATTTCAGGTGCTTAATGTGAATGCTAAAAGGCCTTGCGTGTCACAGCACAGCTCTGTTCTACCTTTCTGATGAATCCCAAGTGCAAACTGTTCTATTCCTTTGTAAGTTGCTTCGTGCACCAGGGAGCAAAAAATTTTGGGAATTCTCACATTTCTGAATAATGAATTCTGCCCCAAATTGGCTGTAGTGTTGGTGTTTCTCATGGAACCCACTTGTTTTGTTCTGAGGAGAAACATCATCTGGGGATGGTTTTAGAAGAGGCTCCTTATCTGTGTCAAAAGGGTACAACTTCACTTTTCTTAACTGATCATGAACTTTGCCACAATGTCTGTGGGTTGATGTGCAGACGGGGCCAATACAAAACACCCAGACTCTGTGAAGTAACGCTGCATCTCCAAGAGAGACTCCGTCAGGTTTCTGGCATCTCCCAACCAACCTTTCACAAAAGGGAAAAGATGAAGCAATGGGAAAAATGTTGCCAGGAGTAATACTCATCTGCAGGAAAAGCGTTGGACACAGTCCCAGTGTTCAGAACCCCCTAGGGCTAGGGGAGGATGGGGAATTAACAGTCTTAGTGGTATTTATGACCCGACTGAGTGTCTGTGTGTCATTCTCATGTGAATCCTCACCAAGGTGTTGTTCTAAGGGCGATGTTGTTTCACACCCACAGGGATTCTTTCAGCTCTTCCTCACAGCGGTCCTGTGAACGTCAGACCTGTTGACTTGAAGGAACAGCGAAGGGAAGAAATCAAGAGAAGAAAATCCCCCATTAGGTAAGTCTGCGGAGGAAATGGTGGAGGGCAACACTGTGCCTTTGTACTTGTGTGAGCAAGTTTCCTTTGGACATATGTGTGAAATTTGGAAGTCTGTGAGTTACAAGGAATAGCAGGGGGATGTGAGTAGCAAACTTTAAGACCTTTTGGGTCCATTTCATTTTACTTGAGTTGTCTTCCAGTGCATTCTATTTAGTAACTGAATGGGGAAAATCATTCCAGAAGTTGAGGATTAGTTTCCTATTCTCTTATTTGATCGAGCCTGTTCTTTTTGTCTTCTGAGAATAATGTTCAAGGTCTAACAATACTTTGTGAGACAGAGGAGATCAGATCCTCCACGTGTACCTGAAGTAGGTCCTCTGCTGTGAGCATCAGCTGTAAACAAACTTGTCCTGGCCCCGCTCAAACTCCTGGTATGAATCTTTAGGAGGCTGTATGAAGCTGGGGGAAGATCCTGTGAGGAACTGGATGGTAAAACACTTGAAGCTGAACCCAGAGCTGAGCCCCATGTTCCTGACCACTATATCAAAGCAACAGCGGTAAGCAATATGGAGTTTTGTATTTATAATGACAACTTTAATTGTAAAAACACTTAGTAAGATGATGTCTATCCTTTACAAATTGATCTGTCTTCACTATTGCATTCAATTGTATCTTTTGGATCTACATTGTAGCAGATCCCCATAACTTAAACTGGCACAGCCCCTAGATGCTTCCCAGAAACCTTGGGAGAGACCCAAAACCTCAGACTCCTGCTCAGCCAAAGTCTTGGTTTTCTCCAAGACTCATTTCTAAGATGTCCATTTGTGGAGAAGCAATGAAGGCAGTTAATGAGGCCCAGGCTGAACTGGGTCATAGCAATCATGCTGCATGACCCATCAAATCCTCCTGTAGAATTTGGCAGTTTGTTATCCAGATGGCAGATATCACATATAGCTGACAATGTCACAGGTGGTACTGGAAGAAGATGGAGGAACCAAATGGAAACTGGTGTAGAAGTGTTGAGACCCAGCACTGAAAGTAAAGTAATTAACACCTTCCAGGCCTCTGGAGGCCTCGCTAGTTAAGAACTGCATGTCAGCATGACCTAATGGCCTCTCTGAGTCAGCCAATTAATAAAGGAGCAAGGATATTTTTAATTAAAAAATGGAAGTATAGGGAAAAAACCAGCAAGGAGGAGGTTATTATCTAGAGCTTCTTTGGCTGATTATCTGGAGCTTTCTTTACGTTGTAATCCATGCGTTACCATTTCTTCCTGCATTTTTCTATAGTCCTGCTTCTGTGACTTGGTGAAAACTGAGTGTATAACCTAAAGGCAGATAAAACTGTAACAGCTGCATTCTGGCAGTTTGTATCAGCAGAGGAAGTCTTTCTGCTGCTCTGTCTTCTTTTCTAAGGCTGTAGTAACAAGCTGCTTCTGTTCTGACTAGGTCAATACAGCCTTCATGTTATTCCACAACTCTGGGCTTTTTATTGCTAGGGTTTTAGGAAGCCAGACTAGATGAGGTAGGTGGGATTGTTAAGTCTCCCCATCATGAGTTTTGTGGCCACTAATTTCAGAGTATACTCCTGTTGTCTTGGCTCCAGTCTTCAAGGTTGCAAATGAACATACGTAATCATATGTGTTTTAATTCAGCAGCATGCATTGAAAACATCTCCTCGGTACAGGCAGGTACTGTCTCAGTGACTTTAGTGATTATGGCATGTGCTTACATACATCACTCTAAACTACCTTCCTCTTCTTTCCAACCTGCTGTGGCTGAGCTTGCAGAACAGAAACCCGCAGAAGGAAGACTCCATCTCCCTTTACACTGTATCAGATAACTATCTTTCAAAACAACTATTAAAATAAGAACTCCTTTATGACTGCAGATTGCCACGCTGCTTTAGTGGAAGTGCTTTTTCTTGCTCTCCTGTAATGAGTATTGATTATGGCAGGTTACTGAACTTCACTAGCTGTGCAGCATTTGAAAATATGATCACTGTAGGATGCTTAGGGAAACACGCATTTAGTTCATCTATGGAAATTTTAACTTTAGACAATTCTAGGTGCTCAAAGTCCTGTCCAACCCAACTCTGAACACTGTCAGCGAGACAAGCTCTTTAAAAATAGTCAAGATGCTTGGACTAACTGCAGTCATTTATGCTGCAAGCATCTACACCTCATTCATTCCAAGCTACAGAGAGAAGCTGGTACTGCTGAGCTGTATGACATCCCCAGGAACTAGTTCAACCCTCTTTCAGAAGTACCCTCCTATTCTGCTGCCTGACGTATACTGTCCATATACTGTGGACATTTCCAGTTGGGTGAGCGGTCTCCTACACTATGTATTTTAACTTATCTGTCCTGGAGTAGAACAACTGCTCTTTAACTTTCTTTTTTTTCCAAGATTAGCCTTAAGTGCTTCAGTAACTGCTGTTTTTTTTTCTACTTCGCTCAACTTCTGTTCCATGTAGCTTTGTCCTAAGAGATATCAAAAGTCTTTAGTGTTTGTGTGACAAGCAGATAAATCTGACCAATGCTGTTCATATCAGAAGCCTAAATCTGAGATAGACAATGTATACCATAACAACCTGTATTTCAGAGGTGAGGCTTACGAAGTTTTTGTTAGCTCTTACATTTGTTTGCTGTGTCCCAAGAGTGAAGAGCTCCAAGATGCTGGAAGAAACTGCGAGTCCAGTCTCACTGCAGGAAAGAAATAGTAAAAACAGCAGCAGCACTGACACTGCAAGTCAAAGAGCACAGAGCTCCCACCAAGTGGGATATGGGACCGTGAGCGACCCAACTCTAAATTACGTTTCAAAGGAAACCTCTTGGAACATTTTCCTGCATTTTAAGAGAACAGTTGTCAGAACAGTATGAGTTGATAAAGCTAAAGCCAGCCCCAATTGTATTTAGGCTTTTATTCAAGTACCACCCTTCCTTCCTCTCAGAGCAACGCAGTGGTAAGAACATACAACTTAGAATACAACAACCAACCACGGCTGAAAATCACAACTGCTTTTGTGTCCTATTTCACTTTCAACATTTGCAGACACTACATAGTATCAGTCTCCAACCTGTGTGTTCTGAATAGGGTTTAGCTTATATCTGAACAAAGCCTGAGCACTTCCCCTGCCTTTGTGGAGTACTCTCCAACCCACTTCTCCACCTCCACGGTTTTTCAGACTACCAGCCCCACATGCATAAGGTACACAGGCCCACTGCTGCTGCCTAAATGCTAGTTCATGCTGTGCTAGCAGCTCAACTGAACTACAAGTTAAAACCTCCAGCTTCAGTTGCTATCCTTCCCCTCATCAGCTAGTTTTACTACAAAGGTACTATGGCTGTTTTCTAGGAGTAAGAACAATATATATTTTTTTTTAATAAAAGAGGGGTAATCATATATTATAGACTAACATTTGTAAACTACTTGCCAGCTCCAGATCTCGGGTTTTTTTTTTTGCAAATTTCTAAGTACAAAATAATAGAACTGGCTTAGTCAATACCACTTCAAGCTGAACAGGTAGGCCACCTTAAGCAGAGAATTTATGAGCTTCCCAAACTGGAACAAAGAGGCAAATGCAATATCCTGAAAGATAAAAGCCAGATATATACTTGAAAAGTCAGTAGAAGACAGGACCATTTCCTTAACTGAATCCACTGATCAAAAAAAGCACCAATACATTGCCAAAGACAGGGTGCTTATATGTATGTAATACCCTAATGCATTCTTTTCAATTAACATGGTAAAGGATAAGAGGACAGTAGGAAAAAAGAGCCTTAAATGGTTGATCTTTAGTAAATATTAACATTCCTGTTGTTCATGCAGGTATACACAACGATTCTGCAATGTCTTACACCACTTACACAGAATACAAACATTAACATTTCAATGATAAGCACACATGTTTTAACCCTGGATAATATTCAATCGCTTCATTAAGTTTCTAGTCAGCAAAAAAAAAGGATGAATACAGATTCAAGCACACCTACCAAGTGCCAAGTAAGTTACTATGTATTTACATTCTAGCTGTACACAAAGCAATTTCATGGGTCATAACTGAAAGCTTACTGCGGTAAATAATTAAAATGGACAATTCAGAAAACTTTACAAAAATACTTCTTTTTATTAAAAGCAGCAAAGTTCAAGCAGAACAATACACAGAATGTAAACATCACTAAGTTCAGCTCCAGCCTGCTGAACCTTCGAGAAAGTCTACGCTAAACGCATCTACCGTACTAGCAAGTTAACAGACTATAATATAATTTGAAAATATATTTTCTACTTTGAATTAAGAAAAAGTCACTTATCGTAGTCTGTCCCAGCGCCAGATACTGGCATCATCACACACAGCTATAAGGATACTACTATCCCTGCTAAAACTGGTTTGTCGAATGGCAGCAACACATTTAGGATGAGTAAGAGTCGTACACCTATAAATAAAAGAAAATTATTCAGCTGCAATGTTAAACCTGCACTTGCTACTACTACATGATGGAGTGCTGTTTCACCAGCTTCTTACTTGTATGACACAGAAAGAATTCAGAAGATACAGGATTACACCACGGAATATACCATTATTTTGTATTCCAAATTTGGACTTGGGAAAGCACTGATTTCTTGTTCACCCACTGCCATTTCTCATCCATCCAATTTTCATGGAAGCATGGCTTAAAATCTTATCGAATCTCATTATTTAGGACTTTGTAATCCATGCTCTTTTCCAGTTGTTAAGAATAAAATATGGCCACTGGGTGATTCAAGACTGCAGCGTTTTTCAGCAATTTTGAATATGCATGTCTTTGTATTTTTATGTATGCACACATACACATTAGTGGGTGTTCACAGATATATTGCACATGCATTCAAACATGCAATAAAAGCACCTGGTCACACGAGCAAGGAACTGAAAAGCCATATTGCTTTCTTCAGGCTATGCTGATAGCAAACCTTTGTACCCTCATTACTTTAGGGTACAAGTCTACTTCCATCCATTTCTCCTAACATCTCCTAATTGCTCCAAATAAATTTTCCACCTAATCAGTTTGCAAGCAATTTGAGGAAGACACATTCTTTCACTTTATCTTCATAAACTGCTCAACGCTATTTGACTGGTAGCTCTTGGCACTACTGTAATATAAATAATAAAACAGTTAAGTAAATAAATAACCTCCAGGGACTCAGAACATTTATTTACCATTAGTTAGAGTGGCTACCACTGTTCAAGAATTTCAGTAGTTATCAGTAAAAGAAAAAGGAAAGTTCCCTTACTTTCTGTCTCAACAAAAAGAAAATGGAACATAAAGTACTCACTTGGCTTTATGAGGATCCTCTATTTCTAAATCCCAAACATAAAGTTTGCCGACCTGATTGCCAAGAGCAAGCATCTTTAAAAGAAAGCAGAGGATACAGTATTATCCCAAAGATTTGAAAGTCATAGTTTTGTGAAGACTCTACAGTTATGTTTAAATGTTTGAACATTAATGGCTTAACAAGTTTGTTGAAGTGGACGGAAATGCTAAATAACTTGCTTCCTTTCTCCTACATTATTATCCATCTCTGCAGATAGGGGAGGAAGATACCAATAAATATAACACTTTCATATAAAGCCCCTTGCAGCAGATCATTCTGCTTCTCAGACACCACATCAGAGGCACCAAAACTCTTCCCATACACAGAAATATGGAATAAATGAAAAGCTACACACCTTCAGGTACAGCAAGGTCCAAGCTCACACATACCTTTTGCCAGAAATCCATTGAAAACCTCATGTACCATATATCACACTGGCTGTAATCAAATCTCCCAAGTATGGTCACATTCGACTCACTTGGCTTGATTTTATCGATATCATCTTCCATTTTGCCAGGTTTCCAGCACACAATGGCATTTTCACAAGACTAGGGGGAAAAACAGTGAGTAACAACAACAAAAAAAGTCAACTAGCTACAATGTATACTGTACAACATTCATTTTAATTATAACCCAACATTTCATCTCATAGCTTCCCTAACAACGTTGCCAGGCTGGATGGGGCTGTGAGCAACCAGGTCTAGAAGGAGGTGTCCCTGCCTATAGCAGGGGAAGTGGAAGTAGATGATCTTAAAGGTCCCTTCCAACCCAAACCATTCTATGTTTAAAAAAAGTAAAACTGAAAATTTTAGCAGAGCTATGACTGTAGTCATCATTTTACTTCTGAAGTAAAAGTTGCTTATCTACACACGCAAACAGTTGCAAAAATCTGTAATATAAAATCATTTCATGCAGCATACTAAAGTTAACCTACAATTCCTCTTCTAGTAAAACTACTACTGCTTAAGAGCATAAAAAAGCAAGCAGGATTATGGTAGCTGAAAAAGCCTGCACTTTACCTTGGAAAGAATTAGGTCGCCCAACCATCGTACACAGTCAACATAGTTCCTATGTATGTCTCTTGTAGAGAAGTCAGGAAAGTGGATTTTCTGGGAAATAAAAGGCCTATGGAAAAAAACGGCCACGTGAGGTTCAGAGAAACATTGGAATATCCAATTTTCAATGGACAGTTTTAACATATCTCAATGTTAAAAGGACAAGTCTGTCTTTTTTGTTAACAGTTTTGCAGCAAAGTAGATTTTGTACTTTTTTTTTTATTAAATAAAATGGGAACCGTCCATTTTCATCCTCATTGCTACTGAAATAACTTGTTTCCCAAAATGCTTAACTATGAAAGACTGTACAAAGACAGTGCTGAGCAAAACCACTCCTTCTGACTCTGAACACAGTTCCCAGTGCTAAGCACCTCAAGAACTAATTAAAGCTCCATTTTCCTGATGCTTATTCTGCAACATCTAGACTGTAAAATAGAAAAGTACACTGAAAAAAAAAAAACACACATTTTTTTTTTTTTTTTTTTAAAGCATCATTTAATATTTGGTAACATTACCAAAAAAAAGCGAGAGCATTTTCACAGCTAGTCTCACTGCTGAACATGTTCAGTGTGTTTTAGACTCTTCAATTCTCTCAATGGTTTAACTGGAAGTTAAGATTAGAAAGTTGATGAACTTCATACAGAGGGATTTATCTATCATATATCTAATCACTGTGTTTAATCGATAATTTACGCATATCTGAAGTCAGATAAGAGAATAATGAATATTAGTTATTACTACATAAGCAGTTGTGTTTTTTTCCAGCCCCAGAGTCAGATAAGAAATACAGTAATTAGAGATAACTAGACAATATAAAACTAAATTGTTTACTATGTTTAACAATTTGATTCCCTCTTAGAAATTTGGAAGTGAGAGGATAAAAAGCCACGGACACGTCTTAAAACATGACAGAATACAAGCTTTAAGAATGATAAAGATGATAATCCCAGACATTCCCTAGTCAAGTAGATAATTAAGCAGTAATTAAGATATTTAAAAATGAAAGTGTTAGGAATTTTAATTTAATCACATTCTATGAAATTCTACGGAAGCAAACAACAATAAGAGAGATCTTCAGAAGAGATTCAACGTCCAGCACAATCCCCAGGTCACTATCTCCAAGAATTCCCCATGTCTACAGGAATTAATCTGGGCCACTGATGAGATTTTTTATTTAAAAGAAAAAAAAAAGAAAAAATAGAAAACCAAGAAGATGAAGACTACATACCTGTTGGTTTTATTTGGATTGTACTCATAAGACTCTTTGATGGCATTTATCATTCTCTTGGAATTAATTCTCCAGAGTTTGAGAGAGTGATCCATTCCACAAGACATGATTTTTTCACCAAGAAGATCATAATCCTATGTATATGAAATAATTTTGAGCACCCCCAGCCTAAGCTGCATTATATCAACTCAAATTTTATTCCATCATTTCCACCAAAACAGCTTTTTCTGTGTAACGAGTGCAATAAAAACTGCATATTTCACAGAGAAAAATACTAATAACTTAATCTTGCTAACTGCAAAGAAACACAGTATCTTATCTACAGTTATTCTCCGTCAAGAAAAAGAGGCATATTCAGCAGCACTGACAAACAACAAACCTACTGCTAGCACTCCCTTGCAGTCAGTTCCCTAGGTTTCATTTTATGGAGGAATCTTGACATAGCTCCAGGGCTACTGCATGGGTATTGACTACAAGAGAATACAGTGTCAGGTCCTGAATAGATACATACCTCACCTTACAAATCCCACAGCAGAAAAGGAAACAACTGTTATGAAGAGTTATTAAGTTCTTAAAAGTCAACTATTCTAGTCAGTATTTACTGGGTAGCAGCATCTGTTTGTAGCCACTGAAAAGCAGCATAACTTACCTGAAAGAGCTTCTTTCCTTCACTACCATGCCTCTAAAAGATTTGTTGCTTTGGTTTGAAAAGACCACGAGAACTTCACAAATGGGATCATAATAAAAACTTATTACTCTTTGTAGCCCCACTGAGCTCTATTTTGTTTAGTTCTAGGCTGCATCGTGAGAAAACTAGTTACTGAAACAGATACAGAAAGTGAACACCTGTCCTGACTATGGAGAGGTGGCCAGATCAACGAAACCACTAGATGTAAACTTTACTTATGCACTTCTTTTTTAAGCAGGTATAATATCAAAACAGTGCACAGGAGGATAAAAAGTTGCATGTTATAGGCTTACTACCCTTCATAAATCTAAATCACTGCCCCACAGTCTTCCACTTACTGCACTTAACACCTCATCCCTGTGCCCTTCTACTCCTCCAAATATTGCAACCAGCGTGTCTGTCTGGATGTTCCACAGTCTCAATGCATGATCTATAAAGAACAAATAAAATTACATGCTGCTTTTTATATGTACATATGAATAATATATTTCAGCTTCACCACTTTCAATAACAGGTGTTCATGTAAACATTTAAAAGGCACTTCATTCTTCTGCGATTGTTAGAAACAATGGAACTGCATTAGCTAAATTGCCATTACAACTAAACTACTGTCAAAATAATTCTGTAATTGAGAAAGTGTGCCCATCCCCCTCCCCTAGCAATAGTTCCTACCAAAACATACTTAGGTCTTTAGATCATCTGAAAAGAGAATAAAAATCTGATCTTGGACACGTATGTCTTTATCCAGCCTTAACTCAAAAGCAATTTTAAATTTCAAATAAAGAGGTGTTAAAATTCTTTTCAGCCATTCTTACATCAGCATTCAATAAGTTGTTTTTTTTTATTTTTAATTTTTTTTAAATCTTTTAATAACTATTCTTTATGAGCCACAGACTGTAGGGATGGGAGGAACTGTTTCAATATTCCAAAGTCAGTCAGACTAGCCTGCTTGTTTAAAGACAGTTTTGACAGCTTCTAATTAAGGACTTCTACTCTATTTCCCATTTAGAAATGGGAACCTCTAGTGCATTTCTCACTTGGATTCTACAAGTACACTACACTGAATTACGGTAATACCAACTGGAAGGCCACTCAGTCCCAAGTATTTTCCACTTTTTTGACTCATCTCTCAGTCAAGCAGTTCTGAGACTCCAATACTCTCCTGCTTCATGCCCAATTATACATAGTATCCAGATTAAACCTCGTCAATCTATTGGCTGATGTCAAAATGGTATCAAAAAGACAAAATACACAGAACTCTTGAAATTCAAAAGTAGGCCCACAGCAAAAACTTGATAGTTGGAAGAATCAGAGAAGTTCCCCACTCCCATTTTCATGTACTTAATCAGTGACACTGATTACATTTAAGTTAGAAGTCCCCTTAAGTTACCAGCTCTAGTACTCCTGAAGCAGATCAAGTGTCCCCTTACTTAACAAAACAGTCAAGATGAGGAAGATGTGACTGTTTAGACTAGAGAAGCCCATGAGACACCACAGCATAAACTTGCTTCTTCCTTTGTTAATACCCTTTTCACTCAAAGTCCTATCAAAATCAGAGCTGCTCCTGAGAGACAGAAGTTGTCCCCATGAACACAGTGGTGAATGCCACCTGTAACATTAAAATACCCCCACTAGATGGCACCACACTTCAACAATTGAAAGAAATTTAAACCAAACCATTAAGATAGGAAAAAGCCATTCTAGTGCTCGCATTTCTTTCCTAAAAAAGCAGTGGTGTTCACAATCCCTTTGCACCACAGGTAGAGTTATTTTTATTGTAGGCCATGGATTTAATATGTATCTAATATATAGCCATGAAGAGCAAGATTTGCTCTAGACTTTCGAGGTAAATGTGTTCAGTACCACTAATAAAATTTACAAAGACTTGAGAAATTTTGGCCGCTTTCAAGATCAAAAATCCAATCCAAAGTATCCTGACTTATACACAAACATAAGGGTTTTTTTTTCCTCACCTTTGCTTACAGATAAAAGGAGATTTGGATCTCTTGGATGGAATTTCAGTTCATTGATTGCATTTCCATGGCCCACGTAGTGCTGGGATAGAATTCAGAGACCAAGTTATCATCTCCCCTCATGTTTACATGTACTTAGAAGACATGTTTCATGCCTTACTGAAACACAAGCTTCATTTCGAAGTTCTGAGCACTCACCTTTATGCACTGCATTGTAATAGGATTAATTATCCTAATAATACCCCTGGACCCTGCCACAGCAAGAAGAGGATGGCTTGTATTGCTATCGTATGTCCATGCACAGGTATAGAAGTTTTCATCTGCCTATATCTCATGTTAAGGAACAGAGAAGAAACGAGTTTTGTTTTGGTTTCAAGCAAAATAAACTTTAAATTTTTTTTTTCTTAAGTGCTTTTTCAAGCCAACTTGTTGCTGTTTTATACAAATGTCCAGGAATCTCTGCTGGATCCGACAATAAGAAGATTAATATTTGATTATACATCTGCAAATAGTCTTCAGCATTGACTTTTCTACAGGTTTCCTCACTCCTGTTTCATAAAACACAAAGAACACCTTTCTCTCGGCATCACTTTTCAATCTTTCTCCAAAATATCCAAAGACTGGGAATAAAAACGAGGATGAATCATGACCTAGTCACAAGTCAGTAACTTGTGAACTGCAACTGATCAACAGAAGTTATTACCACTTCAGAGCATGAAACATAAATCTTAGGCTTGAAATCCAGTCCCAATTCAGAGAGCTGAGACCACTGTAAACTTGTGAATGTGAAACACTGTACAGATATTGGTGTTGGGAAGATTGAACTGACAGAGAATTATTTGAAAACTGATTTAATGCAGCATGTTCCATGAGTCTGCATTTCCAATATTATTTCAATACAAGGGACTCGAGGATGTGGGAAAGAAGAAGGAAGGCTAAGACCTAACATGAGGAATGTGCCACGTGAGCAGAGTATTAAATCACAGAAAAGCCTTTATGTTCTTTTTCCTACAAAGCCTCCACAATTACGATAAAGAGAAATCAAACAAGTATATTTTTTACTTAAAAGGATACATCAGCATCCACGTAAGACTGCAGCAGACGGATTTCTCCTTGGGAGTGACATTCATATAAAGTAACCTGGGGAAAGAAAGAAGTGGGAGAGATTGCTACTTACTTGTGATAATTCAAGAGGAAATCTAATACACCTGTGCACTGAGCTCCTCGTGGAGTGGCAGTATGCTTCTATGGTTTAGCTCTCATCTCACCTGTTTCTTTCTAACAGTGGGAAGTGGTTTGATAAAACAACGCTCACAGCAGTTTTAGTAAAGCAGCATTCCACAACTTGTGAGCAGTCCTTCCCAGATATTAGAAATATTCAAACAGTACTTCTATTTGTAACTAGCTAGTTCAACCACCTCTAACCAGACCTAGCCTTTAAATGAACCTTTGATACACAGTTAATCTTAGTTTAGCACTTTTGGTAATGGTCAGGTGGGACAAACCTGGAAATGAGAGGCTTCTTGTTTATTTACAACACTTCCATAGAACGAACTTCAAGACTAAAACAACACAGAATCTTGTTCAGAAAAAGCCCATAAAGTCACTTCACACAGGTCATTAATTTAACCTTCTGGAAACAGTAACATCTAAGAAGAGCAATTTCAGGGAGAAAATACATTTATGCACCTGTCTTTCTTACCACATGTTCACATTGCTAGAGAAATTCATTACTGTAGTGGCTAATTCCCAAGCAGCTAAAGCTTGTACAGTAATTCAGAGGCAGCACTTCTCCCAGATAACAGACACTACATACACCAGAAACATAGCTTTCTATGTGAAGCTATCATGTGTCAGTACTACACACAGGTAAAGGGGTTCATTGAAAAAACAAATGCCAAGAAAACCACACAGGAGGGCTTATGGTTAAAAACAGGTTACTCACTCTGTTGCTGCCTACAGTGGCAAAAACAAGAGGATCACCTTCTTTACTGTGCCAGTTAAACTGGACTCCAAACAAAGGCTGACCATGGTCCTCCTGCAGAGGTAAAACAAGATTAGAAAGAAAAAATAAATAAATAAAGCCCACAAACATATTATTTCTGCGAAATTCAGCTGTAGTGGGAAACACTTTAAATTGTTATGTTTTCCTCCCTAAACAACTAGGTTCACACCCAACATAATTTCAGATAGCGAACAGTTAAAAAAGAAGAGTTCTGTAACATCACATTTTAACTTGGCTGTCTTCAGGGAGGATAAAGTAATATTTCTTTCCTCCCAGCAAAGTTTTAAAGACAAAGGGAAGAACTGTTGTCTCAGTTGAGGCCAGAAGTCAGCTGAACTACTGCTTTGCTTTGCATCTTTCAACAAGGAAACCTCTGCCCTTACGGTCAGGTCTATAAGCATTTTATATTGCTATAGTTACTTTCACACAAGGATTTACAACATCACAAAGGAGACTTATTAGGATTGAGAAGAATTATGCTGGTGTAAGGGTGGAGAACTGTTACATTTAACTACTACAGCACAGTTAGGTCTTGCATCTCTATCACAGACATGACTGATTAACTCCAGCACGTCACAAAGCTGCTGCAAAGTTCATGTCTACAAAGTGTTTTCAGATCTCCTTCAAAATAGTTATCAGAAGAATGTCAAGTATTATTTTTAAACATTTTACATCAGTTTAAGAGGAAAAAAAAAGAAGCAGATATGTTTATAAATTGCAATGAATATGGTGGTGCTTGTTATTAATTGATAACAGTATTTTGGCCTGTCCTGACAGGATGTTTTCAGTAAGAATAATGTTCATTAAAGTGCCTCCCCACAGGGGACTGTCTGGGACAGTACAGGCAGGAAGGAAGTGTCTCATGATGGCTGTTAAGCAGCCTTCAAATGGCAGTGCTTCAGAGACAACATGAGAAATATTAGCCCTGGCAGCTCTGACCTATACAGGAACCACAGAACAAATTTGAGGAGGGGGTGTGGGCGAGGAATTCAATTCTACTGAAAAAAGAAAAAAAAAAAAAAAAGGCTTGCTAAAAAGTAAGGAAGTCTGGAAGAATTGAAAGTAGGCCACACTTACTGGGAAAGACAGTATCTGTTATTACCTCAACAGGGACAGCTAGACAGAAGAAAATCTTTGAGTGAAGGCCCTCCTGCATCTTTTAAAGAGAGGAAACAATTTTCAAAGCTGAATACAGATTAAGAAAGCATGTTTGAAGTTGAACTCTAAGTATTAGCCATTGTAACATTAAAGAACAGGGCAGCCGTTTGATGGGGGAATATGAGAAAAGCAGCAAGGTTATTAGTGACCACAGTACAGAAGAAAAAAAGGGAGGTATTCAGCACCAGTAAAGCATTAAAATTAAATTAAGAGATGTAGAATTAGGAAAACACCAGGGTACGTGCCTAAAGTTACGCTTACCTCATTTAAACTACCATCATCCTCACTGGTCAGAAAGAGCACATGCTATTTTGATAACACTTATCTGTTCTAATCTTTGTTCCTGCTGCTAGCCAGGTTTTCAAAACATGACACTGTTCGGTGCTGCACATTATAGTTATCCTGAGAGGCCAGATCTCTCACAACAAGCTGACTCCCAGTTTTATAGACAGAAGTGTTTGACCCAGATATTGGTTCAAGAGTAGAGAGAAAGTCATCTTGACACTGGTATAAATAAAGGGCACAGACCCAAAGTACTCAGGTTCTTACTGCACCAGAAAGAAGGCAAGAAGACAGATGCTACAGTTGCTACAAAAGTAAATAGATAATCAGGGGTTGGTTCTGCCCTTGCTCACTAAATAGCAACTCAGCTCCAGACAGACAAAATAAGCTCAGGCCGGTTTTTAGACAGAAGGCAGTGAAAGCCAACAGACAACGCACAAAATAATCACCTGCAAGTACATGAGCACATTTCAAAATGCTGTCACCCACGCTGCTAGCGAGGCACAAACTGACCACACGTGCATTCCTGGTTTCCTGAAGGGGAAGCAAACCACCACTGGCAGCAGTTTTAGTTACTTCTCCCTTGCCCAGCACTGAACTAGAATCCTGCATGCACTGGGTTACCAATTCCCAGGCCTTGGGACAGCGAGTAAAAGCTGAGATACAGCATTCAACAGCTAACAGCTACTCAACCACACCCTGAACAAGAGGGAAGGGTAGGGCAAACAGTGGCATTGTTCTAAAGGGAGCACATCAAAGCAGAATTCCTCTTTGCTGGAAGAAAAAATTATACGTAGAAGTGAGGATGTATTTCTGTTAGTTCTTTGCGCTCATTTATAAACTATGTTGCCACTCAGCCCACAGACAGCAAAGACGTTTTCGGTATACCTTACAGTAACACAGTACTGTAAAACGCAATAAAAATAAAGCACTTTTTGATTTCCTGTCATTTTCCAAGTTATATATTTGTTTGGCTGATGCTTAAATTTCAGCCAAAATAACTCCCACGCTAGTGTTTAAAAAGCATATTTAGCAAGCACTGTGTTTTTCAGGCTGAATCACAACCATTTGACATTCAAAGCAGTCGGCAGTGGCCATATTTCTTTGTCTTCAGGAGGAAAAAGGCAAAGACAACGGAAAGAGGAAAACCTAAGAACAGGAAATTGAAAAAAAATTTATACATCTCTAAAGAATATTAAAATACATTTCGACGTCTTTAAATCATGTTGGCTTTTCGTTAATTTCAGTGCATCCATCTTACAGCGTGGTTCAAAGACAGCACGAGATGCACGATGTGATATCCCGTGAGTTTAATGTCTTTCAGAACAACACACAATATTCAGCTGTTACAGTTTAACTTCACAGTATCTGTGATATAAGGGGGGGAAAAAAAAAAAAATGACGAGAGGCTTCCTCAAAAATGAAGTAAAAAAGAATTACCCAACCTGGCCACTATCTGTTCTTTAAACCAGTTCAAAGAGAAACTGGAAGATTTAAGAATAACATATCTCACACGGCTGAAATGCTACATTTACTCTCTGTGTTTGATTCCACTTGCACAGCAATCTTTTTCCAGGCCCTGATCCAGATCCTTGAAGTTGGGGATTAACCACACAGGGCGATCTTTTGGGTCACCCTCGAGTAGGCAAGAGGGATGTTCCATTCTCACAGAGTACACTTGAAAAGTCCTAACCACTTTGGGACGTCTGTGGAAAGAAAACAAACATGCTAAGCATAACTCAGATATTGCTACATGTTTGGGTGCTGAAAGGCCCACGGCCCTGTTTGAAGCAAGGCTTGAAGCCACAGAAAGCACCATCTGTGGGGGAGAGTCAGGCGAATCACACAACTGCTGCCTACCTAGGTGAAAATGAAAGAACTCCTCCACCCTGAAAGAACTGGAGATCATTTTTATACTTCAAAAAACACATTACGATCAACTGGTTCCCCAGATACTTTTGTCAGAGTAACTTCATATCACAATCTCTTCCATGGCAAAGCTCATTTAGGAGGTTTCCATGATCCTAATGTCTCATCCCCTCCTACGTGGCTAGCCTAACATTTCAGCGAGGCAGTCTGAAGCCTAAATTCAGAAACAGCAACATCAGCAGAACCCAGCAGTTAAGTGTGGGAGAATGACGCGAACCTGCTAAAGAAATTTTGCGAAAAACACCCGCTATGGAGCTGCACATAACCTCTTGTTAGGTAAGTGAAAGCGTAATGCAACCCCCATCATCTTCAGGATCCAATTTTTCCTTTTTTTTTTAGAAATCTTATAAAAATCAGATCTGTTGGCATATTTACAGCTTTTGACACATAAATATGCTACACGAGGCTGGGGAATGAAAGAACATGCTGACACTGTACAAGAATCAAAGTGAGAACAACTCATTCAGCTCCTCACAGTCTTGTGCCTAGCACAGAAGAAAGCAATACCCTAAACACAAGCACAGGGAGTAAAAACCATGAACCCACATCCCTTCATACCAGCAGGCATTCTGTGTAAATACAAGCATGACCCAGCTCAGGTACAAACACGGCCCTCCTGACAAATTAATCAAACTGCATGATGTGATTCATGACGATTAATGACAATGGTCTGACGACAGAAAAAGAAACTGATATGAAAAACGTGAGGAGCAAATCATTCCCAACGTTGTGATTTTTTTTTTTTTAAATACATTTCAGCAGGTAGAAAAATCTGTATGATTCCGTGGGCAAGCTGTCACACATTTAGTTTTATTTTGTTTATCCATCATACCAATAGCTACAGCTTTGATAAAATACACAGTTACAAAATATCATGCATAACTTTGTAAAATAATTGGACTAATCGCAGCATTGCCTACACTGATTCCTACTTCTCAACATCCTTTTTTTTTTCCAAAACTCGGGCAATCCCAAATAAGAAAAGTACTTCCTTCAAATGAACAAAGAACACAGATATTTTTAAATATTCTATGATATGTATATAATTATCTTGACTGTCTCACAGTCTGCATTTACATCACTGACAGCAAACAGCATCCCACATTCCCATGCTGAAGTTTACATATACCTACCTTTAGGCTATTTACACATTTGAAGGAATATTTGCACTTCTTTGACTTCCATTTTCCTTTTCCCCAGCTTTTTCTTCCCGGTGCATTAGGAGTGTTTGTTGGGGTATCAGGGCGTTCTGTGTTAGTACCACTTTCGATACTAACAGCATCATCCTGAAAGCATTCAAATTACATAGAATGGAATGAAGATATAATTAACTGATGTATAAATTCATCAGCTAACTGCAGCACTTAGCCTTTTCACTTTCCTCTTCCTCCTCCATAAGAACAAAAGATCCCCCAGGACTTGGTTTTTATTTAGATTCACATACTTAAATCTGTTACTAACATAACAGCATTTCTCTCTAGAAACAGAGCATGAGTCACACAAGGACTAAAAGGGTCACACATGAACTGTGATACAGTGAAATTTCTTTGGAATACAGGAAGCTGTTCGTAAGAAATATCTGAAGACAAAGTGATTGCCTTCCTAGAAAGTATCTTTGACATAGCTGAAATGAATAGTTCTGAACTAATGAATCAGGACGATGTTTGTTTAAAAACATGTTTACCCACGTCAGGAATCTAACCATTCCAGAAAACCTCTGTAGGCCCTCAGCAGCATCAGGCACAGCACAGTTCTGCAATAAGCCAGCAATGCCACTACAAGAGGAAGTTTCACCCCTCCCTCCTACTCTTTCTAACAGATTCCCACTTCAACTAAAAAAAGAAAATATATATATATATATATATAATCTGCAAGAAAAATACGAGTTTCCTATCTGATCAACCGGCTCGTCTAACAGGCCCTCCAAGTACCAGGAGCCAGAGCCTAAGTATGCCAGGGGAGGACTGAAATAAGGGGAGGGCAAAACCCACCCCACAGTCACTGGGTAGTTTTAGATAAATTTTGGACAATCTGTTAAAACTAGTGTTTGCTCTAGTAGCCAAAAATGCCAGCTGCACCCTGAGGTGCATCAGGCCCAGCAATGCCAGCCAGGCTCTTCTCTCTGCTGCTGCTGCCTCACCTCCAGCACTGTAAGCAGGTTTGGGCATCACAACATAAGAAGGTGATAAAACTATTAGAAAGGCCGTAGGGAAGCACACTTCACCTACATCATAACAAGTAAACCCACGTGAGAAAGTTCAGCTTGTTAAATCGACGAACTTCATTTTTCCCCTGGCAACTTTGCCTGTAAATTTTCCACCAGAAAACTGGTGGAATACAACTCATTTCACAGCCACATGATGATGAGATCCAAATCTGGGGAGACAGAGGCAGACAACAAGCAGCCTGTCACTGCAAGACATGAAGTGTAACAGGAAGCTGCATCAAGAACTCCACTAGGAATATGGAATAAGGTCAGTCATTTCCTTCACACTGCATCCCTAGCAGAGCTAACTTTCCCCTAACAAGCATAACCAGGTTTTGCAGTTTTTATATTTTGCTACTACTTCTCCTTTACTCTAAGCAATTTCAGAGCCTGCCAAACTCTGGTCTCCCAAGAGCACTTGCTAGCAAGAGTCATAATACTTCACAGAACTAAAGCTTTCTCTGGACTAGTCAGATGCAGTCAATACAAGAACACTGAGTACCTGGTATAATGCAATTACGCCAGGTAACTACAACTACAATATAGCCAACAAACTTGCCTTCAGGATACCTGCAGAACACCTGGTGAGGTGCTGCCACAGGCTGCCCAAAGCAGCTGTGGATGCCCCATCCCTGGAGGTGCTCAAGGCCAGGTTGGATGGAGCCCTGGGCAGCCTGACTTAGTGCCCTATTTATCATAGAATCATAGAATGGCTTGGGTTGAAAGGGATCTTAAGGATCATCAAGCTCCAACCCCCTGCCCCCAGGCAGGGCTGCCAACCTAATACTAGACCACACTGCCCAGGACCCCATCCAACCTGGCCTTGAGCACCTCTAGGGATGGAACATTTAGTGGCTAGCAACCCTGATCGTGGTAGGGGGAACTAGATGATCGTTGAGGTCCCCTCCTACCTAAGCCATTCTATGATTCCATGGAAAAAAAAAAAACAAAAAACAGACTTTCTGCAAATCAATACTTTTACGCCAACTTTTAAGGAGAATCTAGGCCTTTCAGGAATAACAAAGTTCATAACAAGATTTTGGAAATAGAGTCCTTTCACCTTTGAGACAGCCTATAACAGACACCAGAGAAAAATCTGAAAGCCTCTGTCACCACGTTACACTCAAGATTCACAAATCACATGATCATTAGGGTTAGAAAAATCCTCTAAGATCATCTAGTTCAACCATCAACTCATCACCACCATGCCCACTAACCACGTCCCTCAGTGCCACATCTACTCTTTTACTGAAAACCTTGACGGACAGTGACTCCACCACCTTCCTCAGCCTCTTCCAAACACTGAAATATTCCCTAACATAGAGAGTTACCCCACTGCCTCTCCTTCCTTGTCTATCCCTTCTAAAGAACTTATAGTCTTGTTCTGCAGAAGCTGAATGACAAACACATGGTCTGCATGTCCAGCTGCCCAGTGCCAATGTTCAGTGAATAAGGCCCAGCAGCAGTGGCACACAGCACCTCAGAGCTCTTCCCTAAACAGCAGCACTGGCACAGGTTATGGGCAATGTGATCCAGCTCCCTCACTTTCAGGCTGAGTGCTCTAACCAAGAAAGACACCATGCAGAACTTCTATGTCAGTAACTCCCCCAATTCACCGACTGCACAAACCCACTTTCAGATTGCTCAGATGATCTTTCAAGCGTTACGCTATTCTGTATCAATCACAGGACCTCTGGTTTGAATGCTCTATTTTAGCACAACTGTGAGGTTACAGCCCTCATCCCTTGCAGCCACTTCCTGCTGACAGCAGCTTACGAGCATGCAACCTACTTCAGGGAACGTGCTTTAGCAGAGGGGTCGGATTGGATGATCTCCGGAGGTCCCTTCCAACCCCCACAGTGCCTTGATTATCCCCTATTCCTTCATCCCCCAAAGCACCGCGTGCACAAATTAGTACTGAATGCTTCTCCACAACGTGGCAGTGATGAAAAACGACACCAAGCTGCACGAAAAGCAGGGCTTTTTCGATATTTTGCAAGAAAAAGTATTTAAGAAGTGACAGAGGAGACCGCTCACACCTCAGGGCCTCCAACTCTCCCTCATGCACGCGGGGAAAGCGGGCCCCTCGCCTACAGAGCTGCCGCACGCTCCCGCCTTACCACCGCCGCCCCCCCCTTCCCGCTTCACCCCCATTCGGCCTCACGTTCTCATCGCCAGAAAGGTCCCCGGGATTGCTGTTCTCATCGCTGCTCAGCTTTTGCTTCTTAGCCGGCATCTCGCCCCCGACTCCCGCCGATGCCGCCGCCGTCGGGGCTTCTCCCCGCTCAGACATCTTCCCCGCCCCCCGCCCCCGCCACGCAGCCGTAAAGCGCGGCCGGGGATGTCGCAAAGCTTTGCCGTAAAGCAGCGCCGCGCCCCGCGGCACCTCAGCTGCCACACTGCTGAAAAATCCGCCTTCCCGCGTCCGGCGGGACGTCAGCGGCGGGCTGAGGGCTCGGGGACAGCCAGGGTGCTAATGCCCTTCGCGCCGGACCTAGCCATTAAATTAACACGTCTTATTCATTATTACGTGATACTGAATTAACAATGTATGAAATTAATAAAGCATAAGGGCACTTCGTACCGTTATATGTGGCCTGTATCCTTTTGCCAGTACTCTTGAGCACATTTGTGAGGTAGAAAATAGCCCGTGGCCCTTGTCTCCACGGTGCCTGCGTCCTGTTAGGTCCCTCTGTGCACCCTCACGCTGCTCTTTCTCGTCCACGGCCTTTTTTGGTTCTCTTGCTCTCCAAAGAGCTCTGCAAAGAACATGAGGTGTCTGTTCCCTGCTTTGTCACCCAGGCAGGGCTGGAATGAGGGAAAAAAGTCCTTTCATCTGAAAAATGCTGTTGCCAGAGAAGAAAAATTGCCCGTTCCTGTGCCCTCTAGCAAGTTTCTACCACTTGCAGATTACCACTTGTAAATTAAATACTGCAGTTGCCAGATTATGATTTATTTTTTTTCTAAAACCACACATCCCAAAGTCATAATAATAATGAGCAGTAAAAAAAAAAAAAAAATCTGCTAAATGGGGGAAGTAATCTGCCCGCAGGCACAGTGCCTTATCAGCTCTTCTTGTAGGGGCAGAACCAAATCTTTCCTCCCTGGAGGAGGCATTCCAGTCTTGCAAAGTGATTTCTTGGAGGGCAGTGACAGAGGTGAACCTTGCCCTGTATCTAAAATTTAATCTGGCGTGAACTTCAGAGATAAGGGGGAGGAGAGGTGCTTAGACTGGTGCATGTGCTGTAGCGTTTTTAGCAATAGTCTCTCTTCTCTGCTGCAGAACTGTAGGCTCCATTGGAGCACTGTATAATATAGACCAAAAGGCTGTAGATCACAATTAGTAAAAGCTCTGGGAATTCAAAACTGCCCAGATTCGTGCACTAAGATCAAGGTTGTGATAAAAGTGTTTTACGCCTTTGTGAGAACATACACAAAGAATGAACTGGCTTGTTCTTAAAATATGACAGGATATTTTTAGATTGGCATCTTAATTAAGACTAAATCGTGACTGTGATTTAGAAATGAAGGGCAGGCATGGAGTTTTCAGCAGTGAGCGTTTTTAACTTCTCATCATGAGTGACCTTGAGCTAATGGAGAGAAGAGTGCTCCCCTTCATTTTGCAGCTGTCACCTGACATCTTCCAGATGGCCTGCTACGTAGTCAGCTCCGCCACGTTTCACTAGCTCATCCCAAACACAAGGAAAGTGAAAGCCTCAGCCAGCCTGTGCTTCTTGGCCTGCACACAGGAAGGTTTCTCACTCACACCAGAATCAGCCAGTAAAACTGTTCAGTCTCCATCATCAACTTGCTGGGCCCAAACTGGTCTTTGCCTTCCCTTGTCTGAATTCTAGAGGACTTCTTTCACAGCATGACAATCCTCCTGCCCTCTCTGTCTAGTTCTTGGTCCAAACCACTTGCCTTTCCTGCTATTTCAGGAGATACGAAGGGCCAGTACACCAGGGAAGATGAGTTTCCAACAGTCATAGAACACTTCATCCGGCTTCTATTTAAAGAATTAGTTTGTGGTTAAATACTGGCTTAAAAGCTCAGAGAGTTAGCTTCAGTTTGTGCTATGACAAAGTTCTATTTGGAAATCCTCTGAGCTTTTCTGTACCTCAGTTTCTCAGCTATGTTGTGAAAGTAGTGTCTCACACATCCTAGCAGGGGAGATGATTATGAAAATATGTATATCATGGTTTTTTATTTAATTAGTATGATACTGTTATATTAACATACATAGATAAACTAAGAAGTAAAAGGGCCCTTGGAATAGCATATAGAGGAAAATGGAAGAACAATGCTATTAAAAAGAAATCTGCATACTTTCAATTAGTGATTATTTGGTGGTATTTTATGAGCATACAGTCTGTACTTTGAAGGACTAGATTTGATATATATGGGAGTACTTAGCCAAATTGAATTCTTATAGAATTGCAAAAGTAAATATTAAATATATATATATAGCCATTGAGTCTTCAACAGATTGGATTTTTTTTTTCAAGATAGCAGAATATTTCTGGATCATACAGGGACACTGAAATACTTTTTTATATGTGGGTGAAAGTAAACGAGACTCACTCCTTTCATTCATCTTCTTCAAGGTACATTTCTTCACAGGCTGATCAGGCCCAGTTCTTTCAGGTTCTTTTCTTACATCTTGATCACCACTCCCTAAACAGCTTGATGACTCTCCACAGGGCTCAGTTTAATATGTCAGTATCTTTCTTGTACTGAGGAGTTCAAAACCGGAAACATCTGAAATATCTTCTCACAAATACCAGAGAAGAAACACTTCCCTCAACTTGCTGGCTACACTTCTGTCATTGACAACTTTTGGTTAATCTTTACTTCAAGAGCACTTTATTGATTCGTGTGCAACTTGCTGTCCATCACGACCTCCAAGTCGTTCCCTGCTAAGATTCTTTAATCCTAGCCTTTAATGTTGCATAAGGCTATTTCTCCCCTGGTGCAGAATTTTACCAGTATATCTTTGTAGAACTGCATGAGATTCCTGTGAATCCATTTCTCCAGCCTGTTTAGGATCCTCTGCACAGAAGTCCTGTTCTCGAGCTTATCAAATATTCATTCAATTATTCATTCAATTATCAATTATTCATTCAATTATTCGGGTGCATTAAAAAAAGCATGGCCAGCAGGTCAAGGGAGGTGATCCTCCCCCTCTACTCTGCCCTGGTCAGGACTCACCTGGAGTATTGTGTCCAGTTCTGGGCTCCCCGGTACAAAAAAGACAGGGATCTCCTGGAGAAAATCCAGTGAAGGGCCACAAAGATGATAAAGGGCCTGGAGCATCTCCCCTATGAGGAAAGGCTGAGCAACCTGGGTCTGTTCAGCCTTGAGAAAAGAAGACTCAGAGGGGATCTGATTAATGTTTATACATATCTAAGGTGTGGGAGGCAAAGGGACGAAGCCAGACTCTTTTCAGCAGTGTGTGGTGATAGGACAAGGGGAAATGGCCACAAAGTGAAGCATGGGAGATTCCACACAATTGTGCATAAGAACTTCTTCACAGTGAGGGTGACGGAGCACTGGAGATGTTCAAGACCCACCTGGACGCCTACCTGTGCAACCTGGTCTAGGGAGCCTGCTTTGGGAGGGGGGTTGGACTCAATGATCTCTAGAGGTCCCTTCCAACCCCTACAGTTCTGTAATTATTCATCAGCATTTTAGTATTGTTTGCAAATTTGCTGTGATTGCTCTTCATCCCATAGAATCATAGAATCGTTTGAGTTGGAAGGGACACAAAGGTCAGCTAGTCCAACTCTTGCAATGAACAGGGACATCTGCAGCTAGATAAGGTTGCTCAGAGCACCATCCAGCCTAACCTTAAATAACTCCAGGAATCGGGCATCGACCTCCTTTCAGGGCAACCTGTTCCAGTGCCTCGCCACTCATATTGTGAAACACTTCTTTCTTATATCCAATCTAAGTCTTCTCTCTTTTAATTTCAAACCATCTCCCCTTGTCCTGTCACAGCAGACTCTGCTAAAGAGTATGTCCCGTTCTTTCTTACAGCTCCCCTTTAGATACTGAAAGGCCACTCTCAGGTCTCCCTGGAGCTTTCTCTTCTCCATGCTGAACAGTCCCAGCTCTCTCAGCCTGTCCTCATAGCAGAGGTATTCCATCCCTTGGATCATTTTTGTGGCCCTCCTCTGGACACGCTCCAACAGCTCCATGTCTCTCCTGGACTGAGGACTCCACATCCAGACGCTTCCACATCTGTGAGGTCTCACCAGCACAGAGCAGAGGGGCAGGATCGCCTCCCTTGCCCTGCTGGCTGTGCTTCTTTTGATGCAGCCCAGGATACAGTTAGCATTCTGGGCTGTGAGGGCACATTGCTGGCTCATGTCCAGCCTGCCATCCACCAGTGCATCCGGGTCTTTTTCAACAGGGCTGCTCTCAATTCTTTCATCCCCCAGTTTGTATTGGCGATGGGGGTTGCCTCAATCCAGCTGCAAGACCTTGCACTTGGATTGTTGAACCTCATAATATTCTCTTGGGCCCATTGCTCGAGCCTGTCTAGCTCTGTCTGGATGGCATCCTGTCCCTCAGGCATGTCAACCACACTACGCAGCTTGGTGTCATCTGCAGACTGCTGAGGGTGCACTCAGTCCCATTGTTGATGTCATTGATGAAAATGTTAAGAGCACTGGTCTTAGTCCTGATCCCTCAGGGAAATGCTTGTCACTGATCTCCATCTGGGTATTGAGCCACTGATCACCACTCTCAGGGTACAATATCGTAGCCAGTTCCTCATCCATCAAACAGTCCACCCATCAAATCCGTATCTTTCCAGTTTGGAGAGAAGGATGTTATGGGGGACCATGTCAAATGCGTTACTGAAGTCCAGAGAGATGACAGCAACAGCTCTTCTGTTGTCCACTGATGCAGTTATACCATCGTAAAAAGTCACAAAGTTGGTCAGGCAGGACCAGACCTTGGTGAAGCCATGCTGATTATCCCATATTACCTCCCTCTGTTTCACGTGTCTTAGCATAGCTTCGAGGAGGATCTGCTCCACGATCTTCCCTAGCACAGAGGTGAAGCTAACAATCATCCAGGTCATCGATAAAAGACACTGAATGATACTGTCCCCAGTATTTGTCCCTGAGGGATGCCACTAGTAACCTTCTACCAGCTGAACTTTGTACTGCTTGATCACTCATTGAGCCAATGGCCTAGCCAACTTTCCATCCACCTTGTAATTCACTTTTCCAGCCGTTTTTCACCAATTTGACTGCAACAATACTTTAGGAACACATCAAAAGCTTTGTACAATATCCATAACTCCCCTTTTGTCCACGCAGCCAGTCATTTCATTGTAGAAAGCAATCTTTTTGCCCTGGTAAATCCATGCTGGCTGTTCAAAATCACCTTCTTGTCCTTCATGCATTTGGACATGGCTTCTAGGAGGATTTGCTCCACCACCTTCCCAGGGTCTAAAGTTAGGCAGACTGTTGTGTTGCTTCACAGCCCTTTCTTCTTGCCCTACATGAATGTAAGTGTGATCTTTAACCATCTTCACTCATCAGGAACCTCCCAAGATCACTGTAACCTTTCAAATGCAATAGAGAGTGGCCTTGCAGTGACATTGGCCAGCTCCTCCAGTAGCTGTTGGGGACTTCTTTATGTTCAGTTGGCTTCAGTGCTCCCTTTGCTGGATACTGCTTCACTCCCACACACTCTGCTAGTTGGCCTGGGGAACTAGGATGCCTAAGAGCAGAATGAATCTGAAAACCATGGTAGAAAAGCACTGAGTATTTCTATTGAGCCTTTTCCATGTCCTTTATCATCGTCTCCATTGAGAAACTGGCCCATATTTTCCTTTGGTAACAGTGTACCTACAGAAGCCTTTCTTGTTAACCTTCCCCTCCTGTCTGGTTCCAACTCTAAGCTGAGATTTGACTTTGCTAACATGAGGCCTGCATGCTCAAGCAATGTCTTTCTATTCCTCCTGGGCGGTCCATCTGTGCTTCCACTTTCTGTGTACTTTTCTTTCATGTTGGAGCTCAGCTGGGATTTTTTTCATGCATCCATGCTGGCCTTCTTCCATACTTCCTTGAGTCTCTGCACATCAGAGTGGACAGTTCTTTTTCTTAGAGGAGGTTGTCTTTGAAGATCAACCAGCTGCCCTGGGCCCCTTATCTTCTAGATTAGTCCCTCGTTGGATCCTGCCAAGAAGACCAAGTAACCCAATATCTGCTATCATGAAGTCCATGGCTGTGTTTCTACTAATTGCCTTGATCATTTCTCTCAAGATTTTTAGCTCTATAGTCTTGTGTTTGCAGCTGCCAAGACTGCGCCTTCACATCTTTTACCAGTTCTTGTTTGTAATAGGTCCAGCAAGACATCTCCCCGGCATCTTTCTTCCTTGATATGCTTCTGATCCTCTACATAAAACAGAAGGATCTCCATCTTTTTTCATCCTTTTGGTGGTGATTTTGACAAGTATTTGGTCCACGTTGCCCGGTATTTTTTTCTCCAAGAGAAGGCTGTACAAGATACTTAAGAGAAAATCTAAGAAATTGTGATGGTTTAAAAAGACTAACCTTCTGAGCAGAGTTATCTCAGAGTTTCTCTGCTATCTAGTTAATACTGAATTTTGCAATCCCAGAGATGAAGGGGCTGCACTGCGATGTAGATTGCTCTGGTATTTATGTTGGGCCCTGGCCTTGTGCTGCCGCTGTTTTTACAATGTCTTAGTTAACAGATATTTTACCTATGTACAGAGAGAGCTCTGCTTCTAAATTACCCAGTAACAGCATCTGCTGTATAAAAAGCGTTCTTTCTTATTAATATTAACTGTTTTCCATGGGCACATTGGTAAGGATTGCTGAATTAACTGGCAAAAGTAAATTTTTAATTTTGTTAGCTCAATGGAAAAATATAGCCATGGCAACTGAGGTGGATTCTGTTCCACCTCATGTATTGTCAAGAGCCCCGTCAGTTAAGCTACAATTACAGAGGCCGTTTTACTGGTATTTTTTTTTTTGTTAAGAATCTGAAAACACAGCTGGATTTTCAAACACCAGTTGAGTTTTTAAGTCTGACAGCTAATACCATAGTTTTTGACTTCTGAAAACAGCATATTTAGAAGCCGGTGAAAAACCATTGACACAGAAACCCATAGCATCGCTTTTGCATAATGGAAATGCAACGGCCAGAAAAGGCTGCAGTGTTTTTCCCCCTCTTGCTTTTGAAAGATTAATGGGCCAAACATTTTGCTGACTCATGCTCTGAAAGCAGGGAACAGCTCACACATTTAAATCTTCCTGCATAAGTTTAGGATGATATGGATAAAAGTCATATATTTTTTTCTTCTGCTAGAGCTAAAAACCTTCATGAAAGTGGAAGGTGTATCTGAATCATAAGATGAGACAGCTGAATTGATCTAACAGCTCAACACTGATAAAAGAAAGACATCTCTCTCCTAATTCTGGTCTTCCATCACTCCTCTTCCCTGGGCTCTGCTTTTCAAAGGCTATCAGTGATCCAGCTCAGCTCACTAACCCAAAAGAAAATTGATCAAGAACAAAGCAACTTGATATTTTCTCTTTAGCTAATGAAGATCATACTTCTGCAAACTTTCTGATGACCACTAAGATCTCCTCCTGATGTTGGTGGTGAGCTACAGATCAGCAGTCTCCTTAAACTTCACCATGTGCTCTAGTTTGTGGCTTTATCTTCAAAGGTGAAAGAGTTTGACCCAAGATATAGGACGATTTGTGCTACTTTAATAACTCTACCGCCATGATGACGGAGCAGCAACAACATGCAGTTAGCAACAAGAAAGCCTAAAAGCAAGTCTGTGGTTCCTCAGTCAGCAACAGTGGTGCTCAGACAGTCCCATCTCTGCCCATCTAACTAATTTCTTCTTCCACCTGCCCTCCTGTTCCGTGCCACTGAGCGATCTGTGTAGTTGTGTAATGAATCACACAGGCCAAACATTCCGAGTGAAGAGAACAAACAGTATTTCTCCATTTTTCCGAGTTGTATTCTATCAGCTCGCTCATTTGTTCACCATGCAGCTACACAAACAATTCTGCTGGCACAGTGCAGGGAGTGGCACGCGAACTGTCAGTGGGAAGAGAGGGAAATGGGAAGAAAAAAGCCAAGATTACTTAAGCCAGTATCATCACCAAATAAATCCTCATGGACCCACAGCTCATGTGAACAGAGCCTTTCATTTAGTTTATAGTGACCTTTCTTCCAGAATAACTTGTTCTGCATGTGAAGGAGCTTTCACTGAGCCAGAAAATCACATTTTTTCACCGTACGAAGCCTGTTTACAAAGGGATTTGAGACGCCAGTTTATTGAAGAAATCTGAGGGATCTGCAGCCCCACGCTGGCTCTGCATGAAGGTCCAGCAGCCATACCACCTCCGTCATCAACAGGAATTCAACTGCTGGTTTGGTATGTTAATTTTTTATCAGCAACTGTTAAAAACATCCTAATTGCTAAGGGCTAATATCTATCCTTTTGGACATCCAAGAACTTGCTCCTATAAGTGTGTATGGTGAGGTACTAAATCTATCACCGAAGCATTAAAGAATCTGAGGGGCCAATATAAGAAACTGATGTTCAGATAAACTGTATTTCACTTTCCCTGTCTGTACTGTGAACAGAAACATGTGGAGTTACCTTCTTAGAATCTTCCCCACATCTTCCCAAAAAGCACTGCAAAGATACTCCCCTCCAAAATTTGCCCTCAGCTTGGGAGAGATGCAACAGGTCAGGACCGTCCTCTGTGGAAGCCATGTGTTCCCATTACCTCTTGGTGCCTCTAGCGTAGAGTACTCATGGCCTGGCTCAGTCCATAACACCAGCAAATTCTCATAAATAAGCACCCCCATTATAAACACCAGGGAATTCTCTTAAATAAGCATCCCAGACCGTCTCTAGGGAAGTCAGTACAGACTCGGGCTTTGAGCCATGCTATCTGTTCTGCGTAATCAGCACTTGACAAAGGAGTGCCTCATGTGAAAAATATAATGGAATCAAATTTTACAAAATATGACTTTTGCCTTTTCCCATTAATATGTAACTTTTGCCTTTTTTTCCCAGGCCCCACCTTATTTTTACCATGACAATCCACTTTCCCTTAAATATTTTTCTATTGAAATAGCCACGCCCAACACTTAATCCAAAATGTTTTCCACTGAAACACACTCAGCCATGACTGTGTTGGCATCAGCTCCAGAAGCTGCAGTACTAAAATATCAGTGCAATGCTCAGCTGCAACAAAATCTGATGATTTAGAAACGTCTTACAGGCATACTTATTATTCTTTCTACTTCACGCTTTCTTTAGCTGCATGGTGCAGGACTTGTTTGCTTGGAAAAATGGTCTGGCTCCTAAGGTTAATGTATATTTAAATAAATAGTTTACTCTCTGCGCTCATATTTTGATTTCATTTTTCAGTAGTTACACTGGAAAAATTCCAAAGTAACCACAAAACCTTGTAACAGGCTGAAGGCACAGATTTACCACCGGTATTGAGCAGACAACAACCCAAAGCAGCAGCTGCTGGAGCAGCATCTATATCCTATCAACTCATTACTTTTCTTTGGCTCTTTCTTCTCCCAAGAATCCCATTCCGCAAGCCAGGGATCTACATGGAAACTTTCTATTCCTGAACAGTTCCTCTGGTTGCACCAGTCCATGTAAACTGTTAACTCTTCACAAAGAGGAGAGTCTTGAGTATTAGTGGCTTTTCTTCCCACTTAGTTTCACCCTATCCCAAATCAATGTAGCTGCAGGCTGCCACCAAAAAACGTTACCATTCCACAGTCCTTGATTCAATTGTGTGTTCCCTCCTGTCTCT
The DNA here is from genome assembly GCF_002078875.1 of Numida meleagris. Classification (NCBI taxonomy): domain Eukaryota; kingdom Metazoa; phylum Chordata; class Aves; order Galliformes; family Numididae; genus Numida; species Numida meleagris. Next base: position 188,436,280 of record NC_034409.1, on the reverse strand, counting down.
TACACGCAATGGCAAGCCTAATTTATATTCATTTAAACTGCTTGGACCCACACTCTTAAATATGAGATGCACAAAACTAGTCAAAGACAGTGTCGATGCTAAAGAAAAGAGGCTGTTGGAGGATTCCTGCCTTCTATGTCATTTTCCTGTTGTACATAGGATGTGGACACACAGATTTATTGGGGCAAAGATTTATTAGCAGTATTTGTAGCTGAGGTCATACATATAATTGAATTCAACAGTGCAAATAAACTGGAGAGAGAGTGAGTAAGAGAGAGAGAAAAGGGGAACTCTTTGAAGTGGGCAACTTGGAAAAAAAATGTGGGGAGATAAATATCATCTCTTGGACCCCTTTCTACACTCCTCTCCACCCACTGTGGTGCTTTTCTCATAGTATCTGTACAGTTTTCATCAGTACCTACTCGAACTCTGTGGCTTGTAAGTGCTTATGTCGCAGGTGGTGCATGCTGGTTGGTTGTTAATCTTTGTGCCCCCTCTAATATAAACTAGAAGCAACAAACAAGGGTAGGAAAAGTTGGGGGAAAGGGCGATTCTCATGCTCGTAGCAATTACTTCCCATAAGGATCTGCCAAGAAAACTATCAAAGTTTGCAGGTGCAAGGTCATGAGAGTAACAGCATGAGAACAACATGAAAATGATAGAAAAAGATACTGCCCCAGAAGCTCTGGGAAACATTGCCAGGGTATCTTGGGCGAGAAGATACAGAGCTGGGGATGGAAAGCAGAGTTACAGGTGGAAGGCCCTTAGCAATGTGGACGGCTAAGGAAGCAAAGTCACTGATATAAGAACCCCAGTACACCACTGGTGTGTCCTTTTTATCAGTCACACAGCAACACACCAAGGTGATGGAAGGTATGATAAATGAGGCCAAAACATCATCCTAGGCAGATGAAAGCCAGTCATGAAACTACTTTTTTATGGACCCCTTTCATATGTCCAATACTTATCTTGAGCCAAAATTGGTGACCACTTAGATGTGTGATCAGCCAGATCAGGGATCTCATCAGACTGAAAGCTAACCAAGCCAAAAGGAATGTGGTATTTTTAAGAATACGTCCAGCATCAGGTAGAAAACTAGAACATGGAGGTGCACGGGGTCATTCCTATGAGCAGCAACAGGGGCTTAGTTTGTCTTAAACCTGTTGTGAGCTTACACTCCCAGCCATACTATTCTGTCCTCTTCCTTGTGTTGGCACAAGCTCGCATGGTGAATTAGCACAGGGCATGCACCCAGCTTTGGACTATACCCCTATTTTTGTTGTTTTAGTTTTCTCCCAGCCTGGTTTACCACTTCACCACGCAAGTGGTCGGTGGTGTTGGCTTGACAAAAGAGGCTGTGCAGGGGTATGAGTGAGTGTCAAATGAAACAAACTTCATGGAATGCTAGAATGGAAAATGGACCCATTCCACATGCAAATGACAGAGATAGGAAGGGACTGAAAGCACACTGGTACATAGGATTAGAATTCCAAAAGTTCCTCATATATTTCTCAAAGGCTCTGAAAATGGATTTTTAATGGTGATAAATTCAAGATAGTACCCTTAGGCAGAAATGGTCAACTGCACAAGCATGGGACAGGGAGCACACAAGTAAGGACCAGGTGTCTGGAAGGAGATTGAGGAGATTATAGCAGATATAAAGTCTTCCACTGCAGCTAAGGTCTCAACTGTTTATCCAGTTTCAGGCACTACAGATCCAGAACAGTATGACTCAATTTGAGAGTACCCAGAGAAGAACCAGTAGAAACAGTGAGAAGGTTGAAACCGTGACCTGCAATGGGGAAGCTGAAGGAATCGGAACTTCTTCCCCTAAACAACAGAAAGCTGAGATGAGATGTGATCATAGGGCATGAAAGAAATGAAAGACCAATGAAAAGAAGAAGTAATTTGTTTTTTATGGGACAAGAGGCAGTGGGCTTTAATTATAGTAAAGAAGATTCAGTTTACATATAGAAAACTTATAAGAATAGCCTAGTGCACAAATAGCATACATGCTAACTGTTCCAAATTAGGGTTTCATTCCTATATTCAGATTGCACACAGGTATCTAGCTTCATCCTTGCAAAGCAGCTGCACAGCTGCATGCTGAATTTCAAGCTGCGCTTGAAGTACTTCTTATCTTCTTATCCTCTCTTCTCCCACCTGACATCATTTATTTGTCAGTGTGCTGCACACTGCTGCACACGTATATGTGTGATCTTGTGAGATACTCATCTGAGATAGAGACAGCAGGATCACTGTCACGGGTTCCTGCCTAGCTTTGGACAACTCATTTTTTCACTTCCACGTTTAAAGCTGAAGGAAATAATAGTGCTCACTTCTTTACTAATGAACTTTGGACCCTACTGAGGAAAAGAGCTCTTTCGAGAGCTGCTCTGTTATTTTAATTTATAAAAAAAAAACAAAAAACGCAGATTTTTAGAGGCTTGGAAAGCTTTTGACATGACTTGCTGAGAAAATTGCAGATCTAAGACTACGTGAAAAGCATTTTACTCAGCCTTCATTCACATGTAGCATCTGTTCTATCTGACTAAATATGCTTCTTTCTATTTATCCTTCACTTGGTACTAAAGCATACTTTCTCTTCCCCTGATTTGTAGTTCTTCTTTTACGTAATGTAATCTGAATTAAACACAAAGAATGTTGAATTGGAGGCCGTCATAGTAAGAAGCTTCAGACAGAGAGAGACTGACCCCAAAGGAGAGTTCAGCAGGAGAGGACATCAGATCATCTGGAGCTGCAGTACTCCAGACAAACCATTGCCACAAGACACTGGCAAGGAAAGAATATGAAAGCATACCCTAAACATTTCCACAATGGAACTTTATAAAAGATGTTTCATTTATACTTTATCAATTTTTAAGACTAAGAGGAACATTATGTCATTTACCTTGACCTCCTTCTTAACACGCGCAACAGCATTTTACTGAGTTCGTTAGTGCTGAGCCCCAAATCTTGTGTTTATTGAAAGTATTTTCCACTAAGGCATCCAGCCCTGAGCTGAAGACTTGAAGAAATGGAAAACCTACCCGGGGCAGTCTGTTCCACCAGTTAATCACTGTCACAGTTGAACAATTATGCCTTATTTCTCATGTGAGTTTTGCCTGGCTTCAGCTCTTAGCCATCTCTTGTGATGTGTCTCTCTGCTTAGCTAAACGTAAAGAGGCTCTTTATTTGTTCATTTCTTCCCTGTAAGAATAAATGTTGTCAAGCCACCTAGTAGTCTCTTTCTTTATTTTCTTGTTTGTTTTTTTCCTGAGGATGAAACATTCACCTTCTTGAAGGGTACAAACAGCCGTGCATACTGTAAGTCGTTGTGGCTACAGGGGTTCTTGCTGTGTGTACCCATCACACATCTTGCCCTGTCCTACCTCTGGAGCTTATTGTCTGCTGGTCTCACAACCTAGTTTGGTTAGCTTAAGCTCATTAAGAGTAAGTGTCTGTCATTGAATGGGGCAGCTAGGCTGGAAGATCTCAGCAGCGCTAACCGTTCTGTGATTCTGCCAGCATCACCATTAGGTGGGTGGAGGAGGCTGGGGAGAAGCAGCTAGCACAGCTGAGTGCGGGAAAGGATGTCCATACCCAGCCACAGGGCTCTGATCACAGTTCTCTCACAATTTAAATCAGGCTGCCACAGCCCCGATCAGTCCATGGCTATATGATCCCACCCTGTTCCTAGCACCAACTCACGTACTCATGGCCCTCAGTGACCCAGTCTGTGGCACAAAATCAGCAGAAACTGTTCACTCCCTTTTTTTTCTTTTTTTCTAAAGTAGTTTCCTGCCACTTTGATGCCTTGAACCAAATCAAGGGACTGGACAAGTTCCAGTGTCGGTGCAATAGAGGACGTTGAAATCTGTGTGCATGTTATAGATGTCATCCCCTGCAGCCGTTTTTAATCTGCCATGAGTCACAGCCCTAAACACTCTTCTCACAGCTCATCCACAGAGCTAAAACCACCTTTAATCTGACCAGATTTCTTATAAAGTCAGGTTTCAATACAATACAGATGCATGAAAGAGGTAGTATTAAGACTGTTCTTTTTTTCAGAGGAGTGCTGCCTACACCTTGGACTACAAAATAGAGGAGAACTGGAGATCAATGTATTTTGGAGATCCCTGAAGATACCCAGTGGAATGCAGCCACTTTGTTAAAGACCTGAACTGGAGGCCAGTTTTCCAGAGGTCCCGGTTGGCAACCTTGACTCCAGCAGCTGCATATTGGGATAAGGTATGAGCTTCCGCAGGACAGCGCTGTTTTATTCTTGGCTCAACAATGAGATATTTAAGTCCTGGAAGAGCAAAGAAAGAGTCATATATTTTGTTTTAAGATTCGAAACAATGGCGATCGCCTGATCGAGCCTTTGTTTTACTTTATACAGAGAATGGAACTTCACAGTAAAAAAAGATATAAGAACATATAAAAGAGGTCTTTTCCAACCTTGGTGATTCTGTGATTCTATATAGCCTCTTAATGATACTCACGTTCACATACAGACTCCCACAGCAGATAAACAGGCTCTGGCTGTCAGGCTGCTGCTCACGATCATCTTCCCCTTTTGCACGTTCATGTCATATGCACTATGGTACTGATTCATAGCAAATTTCAAAGTAATAAATTCCTTACAAAAATCTTGTGACACATCCCACAGAGGGAGTAGTCTTTAAATCTTTTGAGCAAAGAAGTTAATTCACATATCTGTTTTTTGATATAATTCCAGGAATTATTATGGTTCATATTGGCATAGCTTTATTCTTTAGATAGATGTTGAAATATAGCCAGCTGCCACCAGCAATCTAAACAGAGTTATCATAGAGTTGTAGAAAGGCTTAAAGATCAGCTAGTTCCAACTCTCCTGCTGGACTGCCAGCCTCTAAAACAGGCAGCAGCTCAGGCTGCCCAGGGCCCCATCCAACCTGGCCTTGAAACCACAGCTTCCCTGGGCAGCCTGTGCCAGGGACTCACTGCTCTCTCGGTGAAAAAATTCCCCATAAAATCTAATCTAATTTTTCTCTCTTTTAGTCTAAAACTGTTTCCCCTCATCTTATCTCTATCAGACTGTGTAAAAAGTCAGACTCCCTCCTGCTTGTAAGCTCCCTTAAGTAATGGAAGGCAGCAATGAGATCTTCCCAGAGCCTTCTCTTCTCCAAGCTAAACAAGCCCACCTCCCTCAACCTCTCTACATGGGAGAGGTTCTCCAGCCCTCTGATCGTCTTCACAGCCCTTCACTCCATCAGCTCCGTACTGTTTCTGTGCTGGGGGCTCCAGGCCTGCATGTAGTATCCAGATGGGCCTTTACAATGGCAGAGCAGAGGGGGACAATCCCCTCCCTCTCCCTGCTGCCACCCTCTGTTGATGCAGCCCGGAATACTGTTGGCTTTCCAGGCTGCAGGCACACACTGCTGGCTCATGTTCAGCTTTTCATCCACCAGGACTCCCACCCCAAGACTTTCTCCGCAGAGCTGCACTCAGTGAGATCTTCTCCCAGTCTGTACACATACTTGGGATTGCTCCAACCCAAGCGCAACAGTTTGCACTCATGAGGTTTGCATGGGCCCTCTTCTCAAGCTTGTCCATGTCCCTTTGGATGGCATCTCTTCCTTCTGTTATATTGATGGCACCACACAGCATGGTGTCATCCACAAACCTGCTGAGGGTGCACTTGATCCCACTTGTCTGTGTCACTGATAAATACTGTGAAGAGCACTGGTCCCAAGACGGACCCCAGGGGGACACCACTCGTGACCTCCCCCTGGACATAATGCCATTGACCTCAGCTCTCTGGCTGTCCACTGAAGCTGTCACTCCATCGTAGAAGGCTATCCTTGTTTCTAGATTGAGAACTTAAAGAAGGATTTTCAGTACTAAAATCTAGAATTTTACAAGTTCACAGCAATTAAAGAGATGCCTAACTTTAAATGCATATGCACATACTGTTATCTAGCAAAGTATTTCAGCACCTTCACAGCTGTAATTACATATCATAGATGTATCAAAGTGTTTGACACTATGCTGAATTAGGACTTGAATTTAAGATTGCAAAGGAAGGAAGGCTAGAAGAAGGAAATAAAAAAACCCAGCAAATTTTGCCTTTGGAATCCTTTTTTTTTTTTTCAATTGAGAATGTACAGTTTCAGAGACGTCTGAGGACAGAAGTTTTACTACGCCCACTTTCCCATGTAATACCTACTCACTTGCATGATACACTGCAAGTGTCAGTGCAGTGAGAGGGAGGAATTGAAAGGATCTTTTATGAAGGATTTGTGGACATCACATCATGATTAATCAAATCTTGCTACCTCACGCTGCTGGCACTAAAAGCCAAACAAGGTGATTCAATATAGATGTCTAAATTTTTCTGGAATGAGTCATTATCTTTAATCAGGATACCCACCAATGTCTTGGTGCTTGCATAGGAATGAATCTGAATTGTGTTCTATTTAGTTAAATATTCTGTCCTGGTAATGGCCTGACCCTACAAAGCCAGGTGCATGAGTGTTTGTGGTAAGTGGTTTCCTCCTAGCAGTATAACTTACAGTTTGGCTACGTTAATGCCATGGAATTTTGGGGCTTATCTCTCTCCTGTACAACAATTTGATCTCTATTCCTTTACGTTTGCATATTTCATGCAAATTTTTCAGCACAGCTAATCTCTCACCCAGCACCCCATCAATCAATGGAGGTTGTACAGTGTTTATAATATTTCCTTCCATCCCTTTCATGCTGACTGCTGTTCCATTTCAGTGATTGTTTTCTTGTGAAAAGCACGTGCATGGAAGATTCCTTGTGTGCCTCTTTTGAGCGTTCATTTTATGCACTTCATCTTAGCCTCCCTTTTTTGTCCTGTTTCTAAAATTAACAGTTTCAGCTTTTTTCCTTTAATATTCACACTTTTCCATTCTTACGTGAGTTTTAATGCCCATCTTTCAGATTTTTTTTTCCTTCAGCTACATCCTTTTTTGCACACTGTGGCCAAGCTGAGCATATTATTCCAGAATAAAACCTTCAGAAAATCTTTGCAGTGTCTCCCGGTCTCTCCTTCCTTAAATAATACTGATTAGCCTGCAGGTTTTGCCTCCATGCTTCTCACCTCTTCCCCAGTTTATGAACATTTATAAATAAATCCATAGACAACACTGCAAACAAGGAATATAAGTAGGACCCAGGTGGCAATTGTACAGATAATAATAGAAGTTGTTTTTCTTATTATGCAAGCAAGATTTTAGTTTGGGTAGAAGATGCTTTATTGCTGTCTGTTTTATGACGCACTTCTTTCAGAGCAGTCGTGACACGTAGCAAGAGCATTTGTTCTCTCATTTGATCTTTCTCATCAGAAATGATCTCGGAACAGCATTCAAAAGCTCATTCAATTCCAGCTCCCTTGTTACCTGGCACAGGTTGCCCAAGGAGGTTGTGGATGCCCCGTCTCTGGAGGCGTTCAAGGCCAGGCTGGATGGGGCCCTGGGCAGCCTGAGCTGGTGGGAGGTGTCCCCCCACACCACAAGGGATTGTAACTAGATGGGCTTTAAGGTCCTTTCCAACCTAAACCATTCTATGATTCCATGATTCTAGTCTACGATTCTTCACTTCCTATTTTATCGGTGAATTCAGAGTGCTGCAATACAAGGGTGAGGCGTAACTCTCCTTTTTAGATGTGAGAGAATCTGCCTTATTTTGATCATCTTTCTGGTTTAGCTTTCCATTTTTAACTGTAGCCCAACCAGTATCCTAGGCAAAAAAAAAAAACCCACGGCTTTGCTACTAGCTGCGTACATCAGCTGCCCACGTTCTTTCTGAACAGTAGGCACTTTCAGTCTGTGACCTGATACCTCCCTCTGCATTCAGCTGCAACACTGGAAAGAGTTAGCACTCCCTACTGTTTTTTGCTGCCTCTCTTCCATGGATTCCTGACCTCTTGTATCTGTCAGCTGAGTTCTTCATGTAAACATTTTTAAACCCTTCTCAGGCAAAGTAACCTAGATTGTGAAAGTGAATTATTTAAGCTCCCTAAGCTAAGTTGTCTGTTTTTCATTCAATTGGGTTAGGAAGCATTCCGACTGCTTCAGAAGAAGAAATCTATGGAGCAGGCATTTTAGAAGGGTAGAAAGCATAGTAACTTACGGGGTACGGGGCTCAGGCAGAAGTGGTCACACCTTCCGCCAGAAGCTGGCTCTGGAGGAAAACATCTGTCTATAGGCTCTGTCTGGTGGATGGGCTGGCGTTAAAAATAGTCTTACAGGACCATACAACAATTCAATTGAGGGCCTTGGAGCGGGGGTTGCAGAAAATCTTCAGAAATTTCAGAGAAAGGATTTGGGTTTTTTTAGATCTTCGATAAGTTTCACTTTTTGTACTGAGACAGGAATGATCTAGAGGCTTCGTGCTGCCTTACTGCTCAGGCACAAGGACTCTCAGATCACAGCAGGGAGGGTGTTGCTTGGGGAGAACATTTACAATCAGACAAAAGAAATGCTTTCCAACTTTGCTCATTACACAGTAGAGTACTCATTGCCACAATATATCTCCTTGACCAGTGCTTAAAGATGGTTTCATGAAGAATTTGACTTGTAGATGCATTTCAAGATAATCAATACTTAGCACTGGCAAGTTTTCTGGAAAGAACATAATATGTTACACTTCACATTTGAACTTTGCAATGGGTCTACCAATATGACTTTCACACTGAGTGCATTTTCCTCCATCTGCTTTCTGCAACGCATCCTCTTCTGAATCTTCTGGAAATGGCTATTGTCAGAAACAGAACAGTGCATGAGATCAAGAACATCTCTACTGCATGGATTTTCAAGTATGGACGACCACTTACTATGAGATGTTCTCGTAGATGAGATGCATTGTGCTCATCTGCACAATGAAGAAATCATCAGGAGGATGCTTGACCTCTAACCTACCCTTAGGGAAGAAGAAAAGAGTTAAATGAAGCACCTAGTATTGATGTTCCTTTTTAAAGGCAAACACCAGAAAGCCCAAACACAAAATAAGCGTGAGTTCACCTCTTCTCTCAGCACTAAATGACTGAATGATCTTTTACAAGCATGCTCTGTAGTTTTATTGGCATTTCGTTGAGTCTTAAACCCTTTCAAAGTTCTGCAGTATCTCCAGTTTTTAAGATGTTATAATATTATTTTACACTGCCATATCTTCCTTCCTTAGTCTTTGATAGTAACCTCGTTTCTTTCCCCCATACTCAGCAGTTTCCTAGCATCCTTTCTGAAGAAAACTGATGCTAAGAAATAGCCTCATTTCTCTGCCTTGTCTTCTTTACTGTTCCCTCCATATCCCAACCACACTGTCAACAGGATTCACAGGCCCTTCTCCATTGCATTTTCTGTATAGCCCATGCAAAACATCATGTATATAGGCTGGAAAGCTAAGCAGATGCCGGATGAAATGTTGTCCTAATTCTCTCCCATGAAATCACTCTGCGCCCTGTTCCTGTGGGGCAGAACAGCACACGATTGCATAAAGGTGGAATCCTGATGTAGATGCTATAGATGAGCAATTAATATTCTTATTTTGCGGTTACATAATCTAAGCTGGAATACAGAGCTGCACTCAAATACCTCTGGGATTCATTTCCCCTGTTGTCCAGTTTTTATAACAGAGGTGACCATCTCAGCTAATCACCTTGGTGTCTACGTGTCGTCAGTGGAGGAGACAGCACCATTCATTCTGTCCTCTGTGTCTTGCTAAGAGTGTAGCAAAGGGATGCAATGCAATTCAAGATTGAATTGCTATCAATCTTGCAGTTAAGAGAAAAGGATAGGTTAACTCAGGGCTTAATATTGCAGTCTTTAGTTCCGCTCAGACAACGTTCATTTCTGGCATCTTGTTGAACAGTTCCTACTGAATAAGGTCTGAAATTTTAAAGTACAGTTCAAAAGATTTGCTCTTTGGACCAGTGCTGTGTTACATAAGGGCGACCAATTTCAAGATACTGTGCAGACTCCGCATTGTATCAAAACATTAGTGAAGAGGAGGAAAATGACAGTGCCTGGAACTGAAATCAAGTCTTGTGCAGATGTTACCAGAACATCAGGATCAACGGATTTGAAGTAGCAGCAATCGCTGCAATGCAATGACTGCCATCAGATAAGTTCACTGCCTCTCCTGAAAGTTGCTTGTGTGGGTGGGAAAACACTGAGCTGAAGATAAGGTCCTCCTGCACAGAAGTAATGTTGGGTACAGCACAAGTTGTTGCTGCAGAGCACAAGGGAGAGTTAGAAAGTCTGTCAAGCACATCCGTTGTCCTTGAGAAGGAGATGGCTATTTCCATTCCAACAGGTATTCCCCTCCCTTTTTCTTTGCACACTAAGAACTGATATTCTTGTATCTGGAGTCCTATTTTTTTTTTTATCAGAATAAAACATTCCTCACCACCTGCAAAAGCTTTTGGGAATCGTGCCAACATGATCAACAGCAGTTCCCACTGTCTAAAGCATGCTTAGCAGAGAACAGAAAGCAGTTATCTACTGGAACAGGCTGCAGAAGACGAGGCCGAGCTGTGGATGCGGCCTACAAAGGGCTTGGCAGGAGTCAGTGGGACTGCTGGCTGATTGCACCTCACTGAAGGTGGATGTTGCGAGGATTTCCGTTCTTGATGAAGCCCCTGCAGTCCTGTGTACCCATTTCTGTTCAGCCTCAGCCTACATCCACCCACATGGATGCATACTTTTGCCCTAGAGCACCCTAGGAAGATGTTTAGTGGGGATGTGCCCCTGAGCCAGTTCCCTGATCACCTGGCTGCGCCTTCTGACCCTGCTCATTTTTCATACGTTTGGGAAAAAGAAGCTTGGTGAATGCTTAGTCCTTGCCTCTCAAATTATTAATTACTGCCTTGTAGTGGTTTGATTCTTCCAGCTATGCCCAGCTAGATTTCACCGGAGATAAAACAGAAATGAGACACCACACGAAACAAAGACCTGAAGAAACTGCATCTCTGTAAATGACACCCTAGTTTCAAATGTAGAGAAGGGATCTTTGAGGAAAGGATAGGAGGCCTAGAAGGATCTTCAAACTAGTATATTTATCTCATAAGGCTGTAATCACAGCTGTGACTGCTCTACATGGGTTCTGTGCTAGGATGGTATTTGTTCACTGCTCTGTAACATGAGTGGAGGTTTTCTTTCTGATCTGAAGTAATGCCCTATGAGGTATTTAAAGGCCCATTGCAATAACTTTATCTGCTTATGTAGAAAAGCATCCTTTGGTAAAAATAATCCTTAGATTAATGACATAGCCTGACTGTGTTCTTCACAGACTAAATGTAGTCTATCGCAGGGCATGGCTGTATGTCACATCTTTTCTGGTGTGTTTTGTCCGTTTGTATTTATTTACTTCTGTGTTTGGTTTTGTTGTCATCACTATGACATGAGATATGTTAGACTGTGCATTTGATATGCATTCTATTTGGGACATATTCCAGACATGAAGGCTTGGAAAACTGTCTAATTTTACAAGTTATACCAGCCGATCTAATAAGAGATTACCAGTAAACCTTATCTCACCAGTACCTGCTTGAAGAGTAACCCATTCTGTCTGAACAACAGATGGCAGAAATCTGTTACAGTATGGAAGTTTTCTGCCTCCCTTGGCCACACTCTGAAAGGTGGTGACCTTTCTTTCCTAAAATGTGACCATGCACTGACACAAACAGAAAGAAAGAATTTTACAAAGAAGAGCACGTGTTTGCAGCAGCCTTTTGGCTTCAGAACTTAACTGAAGTTTTTCAGCTTGAGACATGAAAGAATCAAAACCAGAAGAATGAAGAATGTGTGACAAAAGGAGCACAGTGTTAGTGTTTATGAGAAAGGATGCTGGGAATCTTCTCAGCAAAGTTTTTTTGTGAAAAGTTACTTACCCCGAGTTTTCAAAATTTGTTTGTCTGGTTATTATTATTTACTTGTTGTTGTATGGTGGCCTGGGAGCAGTTGAGTTCAGCACTGCATATGCACAGGCAAATAGCTTTCCACTCTAAATTCAGGTCAAAAAACAACAGGCTTATATGAAGAGTAAAGAAACGATGCAACTGCATTAGTCAGCACGACAGCAAGTATTGCCAAGTATTTTCTAGGCATCGGGGCCAAGACGAGCTTGGAGAAGGAATCTGAAGGAGAACAATGATCTTGGCAGATAGATATTTAATGGGAACATTTTTTTCTGAAAACATGGCAAATGGAGTATCAGACAGAAGCAAGAACCACATTTTGGATGATATGAAGAGATGGAAAAGAAAACTCTGAACATCAGTGAAGGTTATACAGCTGAAATTTTATGACCACAGAAGGGGAATATGATAAAAAATATGGTATATGTGGCCATACATATACTGTATAGATTGTACATAAAGTCATAAACGAGTATCATACTCATAATTAGTTTTCTTGTAGATAATTTCTCCAGGTTGCTCATGAAAAAGACTTTAGGCTTGCACAGAAATGTTGTGTGTGGAGATGCATAGGAAAGGTTTTACTTTATCGTTGAGGAATCTAAACAGTTGAGACAGTCTGTATTTAAATGAATTCAAAAGAGGTCAAAAAATGTCAAAACTGATACCCAGCATATGGGTCTGATTGACAGGCAAGATCGTTACACAGTGCAGAGTGGCTGTGAAAGTGATGAGCAGGTTTTGGTGGCCAAGGCAGAAACGTCTCCCTTGGTTTGAAGGAGTATAAACCCACCACACATCCAGAGAAGATGTCAAACAAGGCTGAGGTTTTACACGGGACAGAAGGGATAGAACTCAGACATTACTATCGCATATAAATCTATGTCTGAGTCAATTCTGCAAGCAACTTCATAGACAATGAAAGTTTATTAAGTAGATTTTAGGATGCAATCCAATGAATTCAGGTTAAATATCCAACACATGCCAGTTCTGAATGAAAAGGTCCTAACTTTGGTCCCTGAAATGCTCATTTCTCCCCACTGACTACAGAAGACATGTGAGACATCTACTTTAGCCATGGATACCTGTGCTATGGATGCCTAGCATGAGGTGAGATTATTCCCAGCCCTTGAGGCAGACCTGGAGTAGAAGTGGAAGTCTCCAAGGTAGAGCTGGTAAATTAATACCCATGTGAGTGTGAGAATTCCCAGAAATAAAGTGCAAAGAGAACAAAGTCTGTGTGTTTGTGTGTGTATGTGCTGTTCAAAATTGTTGCTTTCAGAATGAACAGAAAAGTCCCTATTCTGAACGGAGGCTTGCACTGCATTTCAAATTGGATGCACCAACATAAGGAAAGCAACAGTGATTTCCCTGATGATTATAGTTAAACACTGTTCCAAGTACACTGTCTGCATATCCAGCAAATTCTCTTGGACATGGACATTTCCTTTGGCTCTAAAGTACTAAAGTACTAGGGCTACAAAGTACCATATAAGTGCATGAAATGTTCAGGCTTTTTCCTTTGAAAAGAAAGCTTTCATCATTGTAAAGCTCAGACATTAACGTATGTTTCTTTTACTGCTGGTAAGGACAGGTGGCTACTCTGTGCAGATCTGCAAATAGAGCAGATCTGGTATGCAATTTTAAGTTGTCTCCCATTTCCCACTCAGATATCTCACAGCTGTGGGTGAAGGCTATTTGAAGATAAGCATGTTTTGAAAAACAGTAACTTTGATAGAGAAAGGCAAAGCTCAACATTTGTATTAGAATCTCACCAGTACAATAAGCTGAATTGTACCAGGATCGATCCTCTGAGTGAATAAATAAGAATTGTGTGAATAAATGAAAGAATAAATGGTGTGAGGGAATAAATCTAAAGACTCTGGTCGTGTGGTAAATCACTGAGTTGTGCCTGGTTGCAGCAAAAGAATGGAAGAACTTTGTGACTTTCGACCCCTACAAATAAGTAGAGTTTCAGGAGAAGGGGAAAAATAAAAAATAAATAAATAGGATTTGTAGCTGCACTAATTCCTGTGGTTAGAAAGTATTTGGATAATGATGGGAGATCATTAATAACAACCAGGAAGCAGAGCGACAAACAACAAAAAATAGCAAGCTCAAAGGCAGTCAGCCCAGAGTTTTCCATCAAAGCTGGCTCAGAAAAAAACAGGCACATTCAAAATAACTATTGTGGATGAACTTGCTGCTGTGCTTCCACGGGCCGATGACTTTATGACTGCTTTGATTTCAGTGTGATGGAAACCCAGAGCAGCATGCTGTTGACACAGAGCCATTGTTTCATACCAGTGGATACACAATTGGATTAACGGGACAGGTCCAGACTGATTCAGATCAGAATCTGAGATTGGAGTACGCCAACTGGAGCAGAGTATTTGATCCTAGAGGAGACCTTTACCCCTGCCTAAGTCGCATCCCGTCACAAGTTTCTTGAAATAGAAAAAGCCACGTATGTAAACATATCCTGCTAGAATAGCAGATTCTCTTGTTGCTTATGTTTTAGTACCCACCTACAGATTTGGAAACGTCACAGGAATTTGTCCATACATCAAAAACTACCCAGAAGAGTTTTCTTTCCATGTTCTCACCAGTCATCTCTGCCCTTGTCTGAAGCTTGAAGAAAGTTTTCAATACAACGCTATCATTTAATGATGCATTCTCCTGCATCGGGGCCATTAGCAGACTGCGTAAGTACCCCGATGAAGTTCATGAACAGTTTGAATTAATTTAATTAACACTTGTTTCAAACTTTACGGTAAACTGTTAAACTGCAGAAATAGGAATGCCGATTCCTCCTGCGCACACTAGGAAAGCACTAGCTCCCTTTCAGAAAGGAAATCTAAATTCATCCTGAGCGTCATTTGGACGTCTGACTCAAAGGTTTAGTAGCATGTCTAGCCAAGCCACAGAACGCTTTCACATCTGGATGTGTCCCATTTGCTAAACAGCTTCAGTCTGCGAACAATTCCAAAATACACTGTGCTTTATTATTATAAAAGAATGTAATGTTATATAACCAAACGTGAAAGCACATATTGTGGGATATTTCAGAAAGAACAACATGTTAAAACTGCACTTTTAAAACAAGGTTTGAATTTAATGGAGAAAATGGCCTCAACTGGTCTGCATATGTCAATAGTTTACTTTACGTAATGGGCTGAGGTCAGAGCAGCCTGCCAGCAGAACTGTTTTTAAAATTAAAATCACACTGGTGGGAGGGGAGCAGCTTTCTGACCCTCAGAGCAGGGGTGGACCTGAGCCACAAATGTCAGAGTTGGGTTGTTCAGAAGTCCGAAGCACTGAGACCCCGGGCTATTGCCTCGATGCTTCTCTGAAGCAGACCTAGAAGTTATCCTCAGGTAATTGGGGCTGTGTCTCTCTTTATAGAACACTGCTTCTGCGTCATTCCCTTCGGAGTTGAGGGCAGCCGAAATATTGGCCAAGCCCATTCCAGGCCAATGTATATAGCTGTATATGGAGGTGGGATGTAGTAAAGGGGAGGACTGCTAGCTCAGACCTTTCAGAGGCCTTTTGGAAAAGCCTTTAATTTACCCATGACTCAGATTCCTGCCTATAAAACAGAGAAGCAGCTTTCACTCTAGAAGAGTGTTGTGAAAATAATGGAGAAATTAGTCTTTACTTGCAAAAGGCACCAGTTAGTATCACGACATTGTAGTAGAAAAAGCTTTTAAAATGTTCAAGCAGAAACTTTAAAGTAAAAGAGAGACGTGGACACCAAAGCAGACTCCTTCTTAATTCTTTGAGGTTTCTTTTATGTATCATAAAGACAGATAATTTACAAGCCAAATCGTTTGGTTTGGAGTTTTTGTCCTTTATTACGCTGCAGGATTGCCTTTCTCTCTCTCTCTCTTTTTTATTTGGTATATAATAGTTCATCAGCTAATCACAGAATCAGAGAAACCTTAAGGGTGGAAAAGACCACTAAGATCATCCAGTCCAACCATCAACCCATCCCCACCATGCCCACTAACCCATGCTCCTCAGTGCCACTTCTCCACAGCTTTTGACCTCCTCCAAGGATGGTGACTCCACCACTTCCCTGGGCAGCCTGTGCCAATGCATCACCACTCTTTTTGAGAAGAAATTTTTCCTGATATCCATCCTGAACCTCTCCTGAAATCATGGTCCTTTCTGTGCAGTTCTAGGCATGACTCCAGTCATGAGTGGTGTTCCCCAGGGGTAGGTACTGGGGCCAGCCCTGCTTAAAATCTTTACTGATGATCTGGAGGAGGGAACTGAGTGCATTCTCAGTAAGTCTGCAGATGACACCAAGTTGGGGGGAAGTGTCAACCTGAGTGAGGGTAGGAAGGCCCTACAGAGGGACCTGTACAGGTTGCATTGATGGGTCAAGGACAATGGGAGGAAGTTTAATGAGACCAAGTGCCAGGTGCTGCATTTTGGCCACAACAGCCAGGCAATGCTACAGGCTTGGGGCAGAGTGGCTGGAAGACTGTGTAGAGGAAAAGGATCTAGGGGTGTTGGATGACACTGGACTGAACATGAACCAGCAGTGTGCCCAGGTGGCCAAGAAGGTCAATGGCATCCTGGCTTGGATCAGAAACAGTTGCCAGCAGGAGCAGGGAGGTGATCATCCCTCTGTATTCAGCCCTAGTGAGGCCCCACCTTGAGTACTGTGTTCAGTTTTGGGCCGCTTACTACAAGAAAGACAGCGAGGCCCTGGAGCATGTCCAGAGAAGGGCATCGAAGCTGTGAGGGGTCTGGAGCACAAGTCTTATGGGGAACAGCTGAGGGAATTGGGATTGGTCAGTCTGGAGAAGAGGAGGCCCAGGGGAGACTTTATTGCTCTCTACAAATCCCTACAGCTCCCTGAAGGAGGTTTTGGCGACATGGAGATCAACCTCTTCTCCTGGGTAACTAATGATAGGACGAGGAAGAATGGCCTCAAGTTGAGCCAGGGGAGGTTCAAGTTGAATGTTAGAAAATATTTCTTCTCAGACAGAGTGGTGGGATATTGGCACAGGCTGCCCAGGGATGTGGTGGAGTCACTGTTCCTGGAGGTGTTTAAGGAAAGGGCAGATGTAGTACTTAGGGACATGGTTTACTGGGCAATAATGGTGGTAGATGGATGGTTGGACTAGATGATCTTAGAGGTCTTTTCCTACCTTAATTATTACACAGTTCTATGACAAAAAGAGCCCTTATTTTCCATACAAAGAACAGACAACTCACAGTCCTTAGGATAGCAATGCTCCCCATTTCTGCAATACTATTGATAAGAACACCAGCATGCTTAATATTATGGGTAATATTAAGCCTCCTAGATTTGCAGCTTCTCTTAAATGCATTTATAAGTATGAATTCCATTTTTTTTTTTTTTTTTTGCAGACATCCCTCTCTAGTTGCACTGCAGTAGCAGGCAGTACCAGTGGTGGGAAACACAGCAGCCTTTCCCATTTTGTGCTACCAGGATTACACAAAGGAAGGGAAGTGAGGAATACGTCATCCCCCTCAAACTACACAGAAAATTCAGGAAGAAAGAAAAACATCTGAGTTGGAATGTGGCCATGTCTTAAAGGTTAACACCCTACTTCTGTGAAAAGTGCCATAGTCATATGGGTAAAAAAAAAAAGGATAAGTCTTCATGTTTCATTCAAAGGAACGTATTCAGAGCAGCCAGGTCCTTTCTAGGCACACTAAAGTGCAACAAGTAGGATACCTTTTTTGGTTAAATCTTTACGAAAATGTGTGTGTCAGAATCCAGTGAGGAAATCAATGAATAATTCTTAGCCTATGGCTTAATTGTGAATCATTTGTTTGCATACCTCACTATCCATTACTCATGTCATTTGGTTGATTGCTTGGGACTTTGTTTTCACTGCAGAAAGGGTCTAGTTTTGACTTGGGATTTTCTTCCCCAGCTTTATTATAAATTGAGTTTACAGAGATAGGAACTGTCATGCCCTGTCTCCATTAGGATTTATACTGGGATAGCCAGCTGGAGAAAGACAGCTACTTTAATGGAAAAAAACACTGGGCTTGTGTTTGTTTTTTGTTTGCTTTGCAGCGAACGTGTCATTTTTGTCCAAGACATTGTTTCAGCTCCCTAATTGAATGACGGAAATTTTTAAAGGAGAACAATGAAATGCCATTCTTCTGAAAAAAGATCTGGTTGTCATCCAACTATTTGCAAATAATTCTGATTGCAGAAGGCAGAGTAAAGAAAACTCATTTTAAAGTACTTGTGCGTACATTCAGTATTTGGGGTTTTTTTTGATAGATTCTGCCTGTTGCCACTCTTGGGCACTGCTCAGCACAGAGAGGGAAAGGCCGCTTCCCTCCCAGCGCCACCAGTTTATGACTAATTCAATCCCACCCAGTAAATAGAGCCTTGTGCTGTAGCAGTTCAGCTTTCCTCTATCTTATGCTCTATGAAGCTTTAACTAACTCCAATTAGATATCTAGGGGCAAGCAGGAGGCCCGGCTGACAATATAAGTGCAAATTAAACGCTCACTTTTTAAATGTCTTTCTTGTTTCTTAAGGTCTGCTTGCTAAGTAAGGTAGCATTCAGCACTGAGGTAGATGTCAGAATCTCAGCCTTAGTCATTTCTTCTTAATGCAATAACCTCTTGAATGAAATAGTTTATTTCCTGGAAAAGGGCTTAACAGAGAAATTAGACTGTGCTCTGGCATGGCACTTAAATTGGCTTCCAGAAAGCTCGTGATTATCTTCTGAAGCCAGCTGAGCCAAGAGTCTGTTCTTTATCACTGCTTCTTGGTCTGTTCTCTCCTTCTCATACCAGTTCTGCACAGCATTTCAAGCTGATGATTGGGTCTGGCTGGGAAACTGCTCTAATTCAGTTCAGGACATCACTTCTGTTCTTTTTGTAGCTTCATTTCATCGCCAAAGACATCTTGTGCAGCTGCAGGAGCCCTGCTTCTCATCTTCTGAAAAAAACGTCTCAAGTTCTTAACCAGCTACTAGTAATATCACTGATTGTTTTTCTATCCGTCTTTCTCCTTCTATTGGTCCATTTAGTTTCTTTTCCAAAATGAAAGAACTGAACTTCACAATTTTTCTCTAGTATAACTCACACTGAACCCCATGGAAAAATTCATATCGACTTCAGTGCTCTGGTTTATGGTCCAGGAAGGCATTTTCAGGTTGTGATACTCCTTGCAGCTTAAGAAATAAGCTCTTAGCTGTGGGAATGTAATTCACAGTGCTGAGTTTGGTACTTACGTTCCCTCTACAGTAAATAGCAGAAGTTTAAAGTAGGCACTTAACTTAAAAAAATTTAATTAACTTTCTCAGCTGCTACAAAGGGAGTCGTGTCTCACTGCTAGCAGTTAGCTACCATTCTCATTCTTCCAGGACACTGTAGCATCTTAGCACAGAAGCCAATACTCAGCCAGTGTATTAAGGAAATTATCTTCTCTCCCTGAGAGGTTGCCTTTCCAGGTAAAGACTGGCATGTGGGGGATAGAGGGGACATTAGAACTTCCATTGCTGCTGTCTGTGCAGTTCTTGTTTTTAATAACATCCAGAAAGACACATTATTCTGTAAGCATGAGTTTATCAGAAGGGCAACCTGACTCTAGAAAAGAAAACAACTGTCACTATCGATGTAATAGATGAATCACAAAGGACTAAGTGGTGGTTTTCTCCTATCCTTGAGACGCAGCCTCCAAAGGTAAGGAGGTGGGTCATCTCCCCGCCCTTCTGTTTTCAGTCTGTTAGTTTGGAAAGTGCACAGAAAATGTCGGGCAGCATGAGATTTGTGACAGATGTTCCCATCTATGGAAACAGGACTGCAAGCGTGAAACATTTCTTTGGTGTGCTTTGGTCCTCCTTGAACTCATCGCAGCTTGCAGCTTAGAAGGGAGCCACAATGAGGTGAAAACTTAAATCCCTTCTTGCTAATCCCTTGGGCTGATCAGTCCCTTTCCTCTCTTGGGCATGGGTGAAAAAATGTGACTTTCCAGAATGCTCAAAACATCTCCATCTAAGTATTTTTGCATGTACGGTCAAAATATGCAAAAGCCTTAAAGCAACAGCAGAAAATTCCAGAGGAATGTGAGTTATTTTAAATGACAGAATGTTACAGAGATTCCTTCTTGAAATGTGTGCAGCCCGCCAGAGAAAACGACACTTTCCATGGTGTGATCCATGCTCTGGAGAACCCTACAACGGGAGCAAAAATCTGTTTAACTCCAGAGTGATCCAAAGTAGGAAGAAGTTCACAGGAACAACTTTTTGTCTACAAAAGAAATAGACCTTTTATCTATTGCCTAACAACAGGACAGCGAGTTAAGGGAATAAAGCAGCAGTAGCCACTGCCGGCATGGTGCCATCAAGTTCTGCCAGAGGAGGTTCAGATTGTATATTAGGAAAAACTTTTCTCCAAAAGAGTGGTCAGGCACTGGACAGGCTGCCCAGGGAGGTGGTGGAGTCACTGTCCCTGGAGATGTTCAAGCACTGCGGAGATGTGGTACTTGAGGACATGGGGTAGTAAGCAATATTGGTGGCAGGTTGACAGTTCAACCAGAGGATGTTAGAGGTCTTTTCCAGCCTCAGTGATTCTACATTTCTATAAGAAGTGTGCTTCAAACCCAATCTGAACTGCTGACAGTTCCCAACAACTTCCCAAGAAGTTTTTGTGCAGTTGGTCAGCACCAAATCCCCAAACTAAAACCTATGGAGAAGACACTGGCACTGTGCAAGGAGCTTGCACTCCTCTCCCTTGCTTGCCAGCCACCAAATTACTTTAAATGAGAACCTAAAAATACATCAAATGCTTCCCGATAAATATTTTTCCAGGTATGCCATTGCTGTACTTGTCACAGGGCTGCAGTGAGAATGAAATGCTCTACCAGCCTGCGTCCATTAAATGCCCAGCACATCACGGCTATGTCTGAGAGCCTGGGGTTTGAATGTCAGCAGCTGCAAAGCAGAGGAAACCCAGAGAACTTCATAGCTCCAACAGCGATGTGGAAAAGCTTCCTGGTTTGAAAAAGTAGCAATAATAAAGCCTGTGAAAACTGGTAACTCCACATTCATGCCTGGTGTTATGTGATCCTTCCTCCCTTTGAGTTACACTGGATACCTTGTTCCACCTTCGGAAAACATCCGGCGCAGGGGAAGGAGAATGTTTGTTCTGTTCTTCTGAAGAAGTCTGAAGCAGAGCCCAGGCCGGGCCCCTGATGAAAGGCTTCGTGATGCCGCGCTCCCTTGAGGAGATTTTGAAGGAATCCAATTTGCTGCGAGATACAAACGAAACTGTTTGCTCAAACAGGTTTTTTCCCCTC
This sequence comes from Numida meleagris, assembly GCF_002078875.1. Taxonomy (NCBI): domain Eukaryota; kingdom Metazoa; phylum Chordata; class Aves; order Galliformes; family Numididae; genus Numida; species Numida meleagris. The sequence continues at coordinate 188,415,047 of NC_034409.1, read as the reverse complement.
CGTGTGTAATGCAATCTTCCAAGTCAGTGGATTCCTGTCGTACAGCTCTGCTAAGGCACACACTGCCTCGTTGTGCACATCCAGTTATAACATTACAGAAAATACCGAGGGCTCTGACAGTGCCGCAGGGTTATTTGCAGTTCTGAATGGCCAGAATTGTCCCATGTGCTGGCCGAAGTTCTGGTCCCAAAGCAAGATGTTTCTCAGCAGACAATCTAGGTCACCTGGATATTTTTAAGGCTTATGTCATTCTTTGCGATGAACGCAGAAGACATAGAAAAGGTGTTTGTCCCTTTGTCTGTTCTACATTTATCCTGGAAAAGAGATCGGAGAACTTGCAAAATTCTTCTGTAAGTAACCAGAAAAAAAGAGCTTTAATGAGACAAAGTGTTTTGTCCGCTGTTTAAAGCGTAGAACTGCCATTTGTTTCTGTTGTTGCTATTCATTAGTTCCAATTTCTGACACGCACTCTGAAGAAAAAGGCCGTATCTGATCAAGATCCCGTGTCTTATATTTGTTTAGCTCAAACTGATGAAAAATTTGCTGCTAAAACAAAGAGGGGAAAAAGCTGATTTCCAGATTTTTGCAAGATAAACATCAAACAAATTCCCAAGCGAATGGATTGCAATGCCTCTAAAAATAAGTACGTGAAACCATCCCAGATGCCTGGTTCTTATGTTGCAAAATCTACCTTTATACACTGGAAATTTCCCCAAAACAGCGCTCTAATTTTCATCTAATAACTGGCCGACTGGGGCCATCCTTTGCTGCCGTTGTTAACAGTGACTCTTGTGAAGGGACTAAACAAGCAGCTAAATGCCTAAAAGTGCTCGCCCACGGAGAAGCAGCTCCCCAGTTAGAATCACTTAGTGTTGTGGTGGCATAAATGAGGTCTGAAAATTGCCTGGTATCGTCGTGGGTTGATGGTTGGACTGGGCGATCTCAGTGGTCTTTTCCAACCTCTGTGATTCTGTGATTCTCAGCTGTGCTAATGACAAGGCCAGTGAAGATGGCAGCTTCTGCCCCTATATGCAGGATGGAAATAAAACTGAAATCCAGGCTCACAAGGGTTTTTTTTTTTATCTGTTTGTTTGGCTTGCAGTGCTGGTCCCATTCCTCGTGTCTGCATGCTCTGGTCTGTTCAGTAGATGCCAAACCCACTGCTTCAAAATAGGCAAAAGTTCTCCATGCTCTGCCAGTAAAGCCCACTCCTGCAAAGCTACTCTGGAGCAATCTTGCAACTACCGCAGAACTAGAAAGGCTTAGGAGCATTTATATCGGTAAAGCTTCTTGTTTGCTAAGTAGCAAATGAAGTGGATCAGATTGTTTCAGTTCCAGCTCCAGTGGGTACAGCTGCTATTCGATCTTGGCACGCTCCTCTCCATCCACGCTGCGTGAAAGTGGTGACACCTTTCTTTGTTGATTTGCAAAAGCCCGGCTGAACACATCCACTGCTCTGCTTGGGGGTAATTTTGTGTTGTTCCAATAACTCTGGTTTTAATCCTTCTCTCACTGCAGCGCATGAAGCTGCGGAAAGCTCTTCTCTCTTGTGGCATCTCAAGCAAGAGCAGCCCCCATCTGGGTTGGAGTTCTGATGAAATTTGAGGAATTCTGTTGCTCTTGGAGTTGTGCAAAGAAATACATGGAAACAAAATCCCCATTACATACCGTGTGGATCTGGATATCTCGGGTGGTGGAAGATAGGCAGAAATACTGATTTTGGATGGGATGGCCTTTAAAGGTCGCTTCCAACTCAAGCGATTCTACGATTCTATTTGCTATCTGTGTCTTCTATGACTGTGGCTGCTATGTATTTACTATACATGACAGATTCAGACCCCTTGAGTTCCACTGATTTTTAGACCAACAGAGGCAACACAGGCATGCTTCCTATAAAACTCTCAACTCTAAAAGCAACTTGAGCCCATCTGGCGTCCAGCAGAAAAGGAAGCAGCCTCAGAGAGACATAAGTGCTGCTGCTCATTGCTCCAGCAATACAGCCTTACCAGCAAATTTCAATGTTGAATTGAAAAGATTATTTGTCAAGAGCATAATCTTGTCCAAGTGGTGCAAGAGCATCTCAGTGATAGCTGCTATGCATTAAATAGGATGAAAACAATTGAATAGATACCCTACGTAAACATGCTCTTGGCTTTGTGGTTCATCCATTACAATACCAAAAAAAAATGGTAAGTGAAAATTCACTTTAAAGATTTCATTAACCTTCCTGACTCTGACCCAGCAGGATGATACATGCTGAGAAACTAATAATATACTTTACATAGCAAATATATGTATCTGTCCCAGTCATTTCTGAGCATGGAATAAACATACATGGATTTTCCAGCTGTACCAGCTGAGGAAATTAAGGACCCTCCTCAGTAAAGCACTTAGCATCTTGCTAATTTGCATAGCTCCTAGGGAAAGCTTCATGCAAAATGATCCCTTCCCTTAACAAGAAGTTAGGGGCAGCAGATACGCATATGGGAAATACTTATTATTCACCAGCACTAAATGCTTCCTACTCAAATGGGCAACAGAGATTCTAATTCTCTAGTGGTTTATTGAGGAGCTGTGGAGTTAGTGGGAGAGGGAAGATTCTGCTCATGTCTACCTTGGAAAAGAGGCTAAAGCCAACACGGATAGCTCTCCAGTAGCACTCTCATGTCTTATATTAAATGGGATCTTATATATTTGTTGAAATCCACATCTAAATAAAACAGGTGCCTGAGGAGCGTTCAGGATAAACCAGGTCGATTCTCATAATACAAACAAGTTTGCAGAGTCTTTTTAAAATAGATGTAGTAACTACAAAGGCAAATATTGACTTTGCCAAGATTGTCTATGATTTTGGTACTACCAGTTTACATTGTGACAGCTCAGAAAAGCTCATTTTCCCAGCTGAGGAGCACAGCTTTTCCAAGATCAGATACGTCTTTCTGAGGTATTTCTAGGAGGTCACTCAATATTAAAGATGTTAGCACATTCAAATCATCAGTATCTTTTGGAAAATCTTAGCCGCAAGGGAACAGCCTTCTTAATAATATTCTCTGCAGTGTGAGATAACCAGACTGGCTTTATTTCTCTAGCTAGCTCATAATGCAGCCTCTTCTGAGAAAAGCAACAAAAACACAGTTTACTTGAACCTCTGCAAGTGGCCGTACCATTAGAGAAACAGAAAAATCACGTTTCTCTCCTCACGCAGCAAAATCCAACAAATAACGCTCAGATCTCGACTTTGAGCGCCCTAAGGAAAGCGACCTCACCATTTTGGCAGCCAACCAGACTGTGAATTTTGTGTCCAAAGCTGGGAGAAAAAGGCCATAGAGGCAAATGATTTTGCAGAAAGTTTGACACAAAAAGCAGTCTGGAGTATTTTTAACAGAAGCAAATATTTCACATAGTTCTACTTTCAAAGGCCTGGCTGTGGCTTTTGTTTAGTTTCTTTTGTACTTGGCTAGATCCCAGTTTATGATTGCAGAATATGATTTGCCTTTCCTGCACCTATGGGCTCTTTGATCAGTCAGTATGGGGCTCTGAGCAACCTGATGGAGCTGTAGGTGTCTTTGTTCATTGCACAGGAGTTGGACCTTTAAGGGTCCCCTCCATCTCGCAGGATTCTACGATTAGTCAGTAGGTAGGTTTCCATCAGTGACTGAAGGAGAATATCAAACATAACAGCAGCCAGAATTCAGCAATTTTTAGGTTGGGAGCTTTTGTCTGAATGGATGTTTAAATGGCATAAGTCTGGCCCACCACAAAGATGGGCCCTTGAAAGCCTTCCCTAAGAAATGGAGAAGGCAGAAGGAAAGTAAGATGGAGGGGAAAAGGAGAAACCAAATGACTACAGGCCATCAACCCATCACCACCATACCACTAAACCATGTCACTCAATGCAATATCTACCCTCTTCCTGAAAACCTCCAGGGACGATGACTCCACCACTTTCCTGGGCACCCTATTCCAATACCTCGCCTCTCTTCCTGAGAAGAAATTTTTCCTAATGTCCAACCCGAACCTTCCCTGGTGCAACTTCCAGCAATTACTTCCTGTCCTATCTAGTCCTGGTCAAGTTTCCTCCACCTGCTAGCCCAGTCAGGGTCTGAAGGAGGTAGATGAGCAGAACCTACAGTGTTGTATGTACTGAATTAGAACTAGTGTGAATAAAAAAGTGAGGGCAAACATGAAGCCTTAGGAAGAGATTCTGGGGGAGCTGATAGAGGGAATACTGCCTGGAAAACTTGGCATCCATGCGTGTTAGGCCTCATCTTGTGAAAAAAAACATGTATCAGGAAACAATTTGGATGCCTCTGTGAACATATCTGGGTCCACTGGGGAGCTTTTCCAGTTTATGCCCATAGAGGTCAAAGGGGTTAGATCAGAATATATGATAGGTAAGGGGAAGGGAGGGGTGAGACAAAGCAAGATCTCACTCTCAGGCCAAAACATTTTGCCTGATTATTCCTCTGGATTTAGGAAATGGAGGCACTGAGATGCTAGAATGATGACTGGATTCCCTCTGTGTGCATTTTCTGTGGAGACTGGCACTGTTATCATTACAGTTTTGTTAGCACTGAGAAGTCAGTGGTCATGGTCACAAGACTGTCAATGCTGTATACACCAGAAGGCCTTAGCCCTTGAGCTCACCGTGAACACAGGAAAGAAGATAAGACAATAAACATACAGCAAGACCTTGAAAGGAAATGGTAGGTTAAGGAGGGAACACCTATCTATCTTCTCAGAGACATTTAGAAGACATCAATCACCTTGTTCTCTAAACCCCAAACAAAATTACAGAATGTCCTAGAGTTCAGAAGAATCACATATTTCTCTCTGCTCCTGTGGAATGACAGCAGTAGGTGAACTGAGTCCTAAACAGATGATGGATAGAGGTATCTCCTTCCTTTTCCGGAAACTGGAGTCATTATTGAGACAAACAGCTGGATGGAGGAAGGCTGGTTTGTGGCATAAATTTAACTACAAGAACCATAGTTTTTTTGCTAGGTACCAGCTGTTTTGGAGACTCAATTGAATAATTTTAAGTATAGGAGTTTCTTATCTAACATGGAATTCATAATTCTCTAGGGGAAGCCTATTCAGCTCCCACAAGAAATGGCTTGTCCTAGGGGAAAGGAGCAGATACCTATCTATCACTGTGACATTCGCCTGAGAGGGTATATTCTTTCTATTAAGTTAGAGGCCCTGTTTTGGCCTCCTGTACTTAGATTACACATCTTGTTCCCTGAGAGTCAGCCTTCGCAAATGCATTCCAAATTCTGCTTGATTTAATCAGCATAATTTTCTCTTTCTTAATGGATTGGCCTTTCCCTCTGGGAGCCAGGAACACTTCAGCTGCAGTGAGAGCAGGGAGGGCTCACAGCAAACCTTCCATAGATCTGCTGTTCAAGGCATTTGCTCCCCAATCCTTCACCAGGAGCGCACTTCAACCCAGCAAAGCCTACAGGAGGTCCTCTCCCTTCATAAGGCCACCTCACTGCTTTTGTAAATATAGGCTCATTATATACTCCATGTCATTTACTGCCTGGCTCCCATTTCTGCAGTGACCAGCAGCAACCTTCACGTAGCAGTGTTATTCACTCAGACTGATGGAAATTTCATACTGTCACAAAACTCTCTCTTGGCTTCTTTCACTTTCTCCAGGACCTCACAGAGATCTGTCCTCCAAAGGCTGTAGCAGAGCTGCTTTAACACTCCAAGCAGTGGAAGGACCTTGTCCCAGATGTGGCCCCACCTCCTCATTTCTCTCCCACAATTTGATAAATTTGGCTCTTTTACAAGAATAGAAACAAAGAAGAGAATATCACCCTTAATCTCTGTGTCTTGGGTTCCCCACCAATAAAAGAAGAATAACTACAGACATTTCATAGAATCAGAGAATCATTAAGCTTGGAAAAGACCACTAAGATAATCAAATCCATCCATCAACCCATCCCCACCATGCCCAGTAACCAAGTCCCTCAGTGCCGCATCTACACAGTTGTTGAACACCTCCAGGAACAGAGACTCCACCACCTTCCTGGGCAGCCTGTTCTAATGTTTGATCACTCTTTCAGAAGAGAAATTGTTCCTAATATCCAACCTGAGAACCAGCTTGCATTTGCACGCCTCTGAGGGGTGTTGTGTGAGATTAATTAGTGAATGCTTGTAAAGCATTCTGTAATGGCTTGGAATGTTACAACGAAAAGTTTGAGCAGCATAGGAAAAAGGAATCACCCTCAGAGGCAACGTGATGCTGAGCCTAAATCTTATGGTAAAACCTGTTTTAAGAGCAGCAGGGCTGTATTCTGAGCTCACTTCTAACACTGATTAAAATGTTATATTGATGAAAACAGGGGAAAGCCACCAGCTGTGGGAAGTGCCATTCACATTGGCCTAAAGCTCTTCCTTTGCTCAGAAGGAAAATAACTAGCTGTGGTGCAAGCAGTGCCTGGCTGACATGACTTTTGTGATGCAGGCAGGGAGCAGGAAACCTGCTTTGCTGCTATTACACAGCACAAACAGTGCATGGGGTCTGCGGGCAGCTGTGGGTGAATCTGCGGGACTATGCAAAGAGCATTCAAAGGGGCACTATCAGTGGCCCAGATCTTAAAACGTCATGACTCAGGTTTCATTACCATGACATTTGCTTAAATGCTCTACATTTCCTACAAGTAGCAATTGTGGTGAGGGGTTCCCCCTGCCTTCTACTTTTGGAGTCCTGACTCAGTAAGTCCTTTATTTGCAAACGTGAACACTGAAAAACCTTCTAAAGAAATAAATGAAAGTTGAATTTCTCGCATAAGCACCCAATGTCAGAAGCTGGGCTTTAATGCAGAGCACCAAGAATTATAAATATCAGCAGCAGAGCTTACAGTTTGGTAAAGTATCCCCTTCTCCTGGCAAAAGCTTTGTACAGGTGACAGGTTGGGCTCTGGTCTGTCCCCTTCTCATAATGCACAGAAAGGGGCAATTCAATGGAAGGACACCCCTCACATGTGAAATCACCTCTACATAGCAAGGATTGCTGCTCAGGTCTAAAGCCAGCGCAGACTTGTATTGATTTGCTGAGCAAGTAGCTTCAGAAATAGGTATGGCTTCCATCTGTCCTCACATTTTTGTAGCAATACTGTGGCTCGATTGCTTTCCTGTTACAAGAACAGCAATATTTACAGCAGCCAGAAATAGGCTGAGGAGGTGAGGCACCCAATCAGTCTGAAAGCCAAAGAGCTTAATCTGTACTGTAATTATGTTTTAAAATACGTGGTCACATCTGGACAGCAAAGCAGGGTGTGTATTTTCCTCTCCTTCCCTCCTTTCCTTGTGACAGGTATGGCTCTGTGATGCACTGTCAGAGGGCTAAGGTCATGTTTGCTTTGATCTGATAACAAATTGTATAATAAGAGCTGCTTGACATTCAAGAGAAAACTTGCTTGTTTTAACTTGTGGTTTCTCGTCACAGGTGGAAACAAGGATTACTTCTGTTCAGGAATAAGACAAGTGAAGGACATTTTGCAGGAGCCAAATTCCAGACAACTGGTCCACTCTGCAGCAACAGCAAAGGGCTTTCAATATAGCTTCCAGCTACCTCTGGCGCAGGAGATTGTGAAGGTTGTGAGGTGATGTGGGCTTGAAACCCAGCAAGTCCTAGGATATATTCTTACTTCTGCTACAGGCTTGCTTTGCAACTGCTTGTTATTTCTGGAGAGGAGCGGAAGAGTTTGATCTTACTTAAAATAAATTCCACAACATATCACCTTAGGCAAGCTTCTGTATAAAGATAATAATGTTTACTCCTTAACTTTACAAGGGGACTGGGGCTGTTATTACAGCTGTAGCACTTTGACCGTGTAAATGCTGCGTTGTCATAATTTTCTCTGCTTCACTCTGCTGTGTCTACAGCAGGACTTTGAGATTTATTGCTCTCAGCCATCCTTCTTTCCTGGGTGTTGAAGACATCAAGAAATGGCGGTTGGACTAGGTGATCTTAGTGATGTTTTCCAACCTTAATGATTCTGTGATTCTGCACTTCTATGAAATCATGCTCACCTGTTCCAAAAGTTTGTGGGGGAATATTAAACACAGTTCAGGCTTTGACTCCCCGTTGGAGCATGTTACTACAACAGTGGAAGAAAAGGTAACCGGGTGAGAGGCCATGGCTCAAGGACGCACGATCCATTGCCTTTCTCTGGGTACCAATGGCACTCACAGAATCGTGTTCTTGGAAAAGCTGTTCCTCTGAGGCTGCTGATTTTCTCTATTTCAGGATCAATATTATCAACAAACCGTTATTTCCTCCTTCGGGGACAGATTTCTACTGCAAATAAATATGGCTCATATTCTGTCATCTTTAGAAGTGTAACTCACATTTTATTGCTCGGCATAAAAGTGCTATTTTCAACACTAACACCTTAGCTAAGTCAGAGCTTGCATTTATTTCGTGACTACAAACTCCGGTGCCAGTACAGGACTTCTATACAGTCCCTTTGAATACTGCCAGAAATTCTGATAGATAAAACAGTCCCCCAGTTAAAAGATAGCTTAAGAATTCTGGTTTTCATTTTAATGTTTCAACTCTTTCTTGCTATTTGAAACCCTCAAGAGTCTCAAATGAAAATCCGGCCTGAGCAGAGGTCCTGTTGCCTCGCTTTGTCACATTGGAGCATTGAATTGTCATCATTTTTTAATTTTTTTATTTTTTTAAGAAAGGAGAGAAAAGCGATGGGACATTCTGCTTCCCATTTGTTAAATACATAAACGAGATGGTCAGCCACAAGGGACTGGAACGGGAGGAGGGCTGGAAGAGAAATCTCAGTGGAAATTCGGTAATCACATTTCTCTTTTAAAATAGGCTCGCAATAGTTTCAAAAGATGTTATTTATAGAGCACCACATGTAGTAAGAGTTTAGCAAGCAAGGCAGACGGAAGGCTTCAGTCCCAAAGCATGGCTCAACATTCAGTCAGCCGACTACTGAAGACTGCCTGCAGCGTTTCAGCATCCCTGAACTCCCACTCTCACCTGCACGTTCTTACCCTCTCATCACCCTTGCTCTGTGCCGGCAGATCAGACCGAAAAACTAACCCCAGTGGTGTGTTTTAGTGAGAGAAGTTCCTCGGTCTGATTCACCACCCAGAGGCACAAGCAGTGGCACGAGGAAGGGGTGGCTGTAGTGGGAGCGAGGAATGTCACGGTGTCTGCTCAAACTGCCGGCGATGCTGACAGGCTGGTCCCGCCGATTTCTTCACCTCAGTGATGTGAGGGCAGGCTTCACTTGGACACGGTGAATCATCCCCTTCGCTAAATGGAACTATTCACAGCGATGGGAGCCTAAGGTTGTCCCCAGTCCCTGTGATTCTTGTGGGAAGCATGTAACCCACGGGAGAACCTCAGCATCCTTTTGGAAAGGTCAAGTTAGCTTGAACCCCTCCTCGTTGTGGTGGAAAAAAAGAACAAGAGTCAGATCCTCACAGCTCAAAAAAGCTGAAAGCAAACAGAACCTCTTGCCCATAACAACAAAATTACTTCTTAGCCTACTTGCTGATTTTTTCTTTTTCGGATCTGATTCATCACTTGGGGTTTGGGATGGCCAGGATGCTATCACATATATCATTAAAGATCCAACTCTCTGGCTCTGATCAAATGGCAAAGAGCTCAGCAGGAGAGGATTTCTGAACATGGGTATCACACCAGGGCTCTGATGGGACTGTGCAGGATGGAAGAAGAAGAATGGGTAAGATTTGACAAGCAGATGAGAGAGCAGGGCTGTTCAACCAGTGCTATGCCACATGTATTGCATGTTTTTTTTCATTAGTCATATTGTTTGCTGTTCATGAAGGGAAAAGCAGATTTTAATGGGACTTACCTAAAAAAGCATGTGTCTCAGGAGGAGAGCAGCACAGCGTAGGTCAGGATTAGGAGAACAAGGAGACCGAGGGGCAAATAGTTTTGATAGGAAGGTAAGCAGGGGAGAGGGAAGGAAAAGAAGGGCACAGGAAGCAAGGATGAGATGGAAGGAGAGAGGCAGACAACGCCTATGGGTATATTTACATCATACCAGCTGGGTTGCTGTAAACAACAATGTGAGTATTCTAGCTCAGCAATCCACCTCATTGTTACACCTACCTGCTTAGCAGGCTGCTATGGTGTGCTCTGTAGGTGTAACCTGAATTGTGTTGGCCTTGCAAAGAAAAACAAAGACCTTCAGGACGGTGCAGGAGGTGAGGGGAGAGCAAAGAAAGGCATTAAAACCTGATGAGAAGTAAATAGCTGGCTGAGAGATGGATTTTATGGCGGGTCAACCTTGATTACGGAGATCAGGAGAAAGTTTGTGTGGCTCAAGACAAAACTTTTTTCTGATTTTTTAATGCATTGGCCACCCAGAGATCACGGCGAGAAGCTCACATGTTCCAACCAATGGAACGTTTTAATTAAACAGAAGCTTGCTTCGGCATGATGCTGTGCAAGCTTCAGTTTCAATCATCAAAGCTCCTTCTGTTCCCGTGCTACAGCAAATGCCCTTGCAGCTTCTTAGGGCTGGGAGAAGTGTCAGCACAGTTCTAAGGCAGAGCATGTGACTCCTGAGACTTGAGTCCTGCATGAGATCAAAGTCGTGTTGAAAGCCCTATACTCATGGGAAATCCTTTTCATAATTAACATTTACATAACAACTCGTTTACTGGCCAAACACATGTTTACATTCCTCCACTCTGTTTCTTTAAGAGACAGTGTAGGCCAGAGGTTTCTCAGAGCACTGGAAATAGGTCTGTGTTTCCAGCTACTCTCCATCTACCCATGAGATGTTTACTAAGTCTCTAAGGGGACAAATGCTCCTGCATATCCTTTTGTCTGCCAAAGAACCTGGGCGCATTCTTCTTTTGTTGAGCAAATGTATTGGGGAGAGGTGACAGAGAACATATGGAGTGACAAGCCATCCTATCTCCTCTCACCAATGGGATATGGGGTTGGAGTAGAAAAGAACCTTTGAGGAAGGGTGCCTTGCAAATATTTGCCACCTGAGGAGGTCACAGCTCAGTGGGCTGAGCTGCAAACTGCATCAATAGCTCTGTCTTGAGGCAAGGCAGGATTTCTGCTTCCCACCTCACATCTTCAGGGCCTTTCCTGTCTTTGTGCCTTCCACTTAGGTGTTTCTTGACTATAAAATGGGCTATAACAACCTTCACCTGCTGAGTCTCAAATACATCTTGAAGATAGTGTCATGTGTATAAACACCAAAGTCTTAAAGCGTGGAAGCTAATACATGAGTATGATGTGGTCCAGCTTGTTTCCGACTGCAGGTTCTCCCCAGCCTGAATCACAGCCATGATCACTCAAGAAGGCTACAACCTCATGGAGGATCCAAAACCCTAAGAGTGCTCGTGTTCTACTGCAGTTTCTGAAGGCCAGCTTATTAGAGGCAAAGCATTTGTGCAGGGGAAAGTCAGCCCTGTGAGATGATGAGCTGTCCTATCGAAGAAATGAGATGATGTGGATTAGAGAAGCACTGAAAGATACAGCAGAAAAGATCAATAAATAGTAAAGTCCTTAGTTGGCTGTCTGAGCATTGACCTCCTCTGTAGTGTCCAGTGTTCCTTCCAAACTGAGTTGATCTGTCTATGGAGAAGTGAACGATGAGAGTATCTGCCACGTGCACTAATGTCTTGTGTATCCTTCATGACAGGAATCCAAATTGCAAGTTAAAGCAGTGAACCACAGGGAGGGTAACAATGCTCACTTCTAAAGGTGAATTTCTCAGGATTCAGCCCCTACTGCTCCACAGATAATCAGTTTTACCTTTTCATACCAGGACTGCTTTGAAGCCAGGATTTTCTTATTGGGCTTATTTATTTTCAAGGATGTTCTTATTGGACTCGGGAGAGTCCTTCATAAATTTTTCATCACTCTTGGGTGTATCTCCATTTAAAGACGTCATTTTGAGAATGACACAAGTTGCAGAAGTTTTGCATCCCTCAGAATTCTGCCCTCCAATTTGCACAAGAAAGCAGTTGCTTAGTAAGACACTGCAGTTCCAACATGCAAAGGCAGGGACTACATTTAGGCTAGACATTATAAGCACTAATAAGTGTTTACTCAGTTGATATTTGTTCCTGTTTAATAAATAGTTTATCCCATGTTAATATTATACATCTAACCTCATGGAAAACCATCTGATGCAACTGGGCACACAGCAATTTTTGGTGGCTTTTAAAATCTAAACATTTAAAATTGTGTGTTCAAGTTGAAATACTTTGTGATCGCGTTCTGCAATAGAACACTGGATTCCCAAAGCAGCAGAACTACTCGCAGCATATGATGTTACTGTGTCAGTAAGAATGCCAGGATTTGGCAAGAGTTTCATACTGATTTCAATACATAAGTAGTTTTCCCCCAGATTTTCATATCGCCGATAATCACTTTCTCTAGATTTTGTTTCTTTCAGTAGCCCACAGCTTTGAAACTGGGCTCTTCTGTTCTGTTAAAATATGTGGACTAATCTTTGGTAAACCAACATATTTGATTTAGTCGACTATGTTTTAATAACATTTTGGGTTAGCATAGTCAGTTCATCTGCCAAGCATTACATTTTTTCTTTCCCCACAAAATCAGGACAAACTGTACGTCTCCTGCTGCGTCCGAAGCTGATTTGGCTAACTTTCAGCTACGCTAATTAAAGAATACAGCAGTCCTCCTATTTTTAACTAATTTCAAAATACTACAGATAGATACACTGCTGGCGACTGTACTTGGCTTGATGCAAAGCAAGTAAATTGTGCAAAAAGGTTTGTGGTTTGTTTTCTGTCGATTCACTTTCACATGGCTGCACAGACTCACATTCAGATACTTACCATAATGCTAAGAGATGCCAAACAGTTACAAAGATCTATCAAATCCAGTTTCAGGATAAGGATTAAGAATATAGATTTGCATAAATTGCTGTAAACAGAATGTAATGGAACAGAGAAGGTGAATGAATAACAACACCAACGCTTAAAACCCTTTTCTGGACAAAACACTGTGCAAGAAAGATCTGTTTTGAAAAAAAAAAAGTTTCTGCTATTTCCACTTTATTTAATCATTTAAAAAAAAATACTTTCTAAATAAAGTTTATTCGCCTTGAGCACTCCAGCCATCAGGCTTTGAAATATTCCAGACCTTAAAATATGAGTGGTACAATGTCCCAAGTGTGAAATGGTTTTCTTAATTGGAAAATAAGAGAATCAAGATCCGGCAGGCACTGATGTTGCAGTACCAACTACCTCCTTCTCACCTACACAGTTTATTTTTACTCTGCATTGGCATTGCTGGCCATACTCTTAGCTTACAGGGACAAAACCAATTCTGTTTGAAGTCAGCGGGCATTTTGCCATAGATTCAATAGGAACAGAATCTGGCATCTGAAAACTTCACCGTGTGCGATGAAATATGGACCTGCAAAGTATTTGATCTGTGGTTTTACCTGCCTACATTGCTCTCTTTTCCTTACAGCTGTTCTTAGTTACATGTTCTTTTAGGGATCTGATCTTTCAGGTCAACAATATGTTGCATAAAACGACTTATCTTTTCCCGTTTCCCCCAGCTGGGTTATGTAATGTGAATCACTTCGATGCATCTGATAATCATTTTTGCTCTTTATCGTTTGCTGGTTTTTTGGATTGTGAGGGCTGAAAAACACAGGTGCACGGAGTGCTCATCAGCATTGCTTTTGTAGCTCTTCCCAGGTCTCAGCTGCTGTTGCAATGCCTGAAGTCTTTAACAATGAGCAGACTCTTGGAGAATGTTAAGAATGAACACCAACACATGCAGGGTTAGTGTTCAACTCGAGTGTATCCCAGGGCAATGTCAGAGACTATAATCCTTTCTTTTGGATCATTATTCCTTCTTTATTCCTACAGTAGCAAGCACTGCCAGTATGTCTGGCTTTCCAATGAAAAGAGACACTGTATGAAAAGACAAGGGGGGGCTGAATTGATTACCAAAAAAAGACAGGAGAAGTGGTCCAAAGAAAAACTGGATAGACGGTTGCATCAATAATGAGTTATGGATCCTCTGCCACTCTTTGCTCCTTTTTCTCAGATCAAAATGGCCAGCAAAGATTCCCAAGATTTTGTGATCCATGGGAATTGACTTTGCTGGCCTGCAGCCAGTTGCCAGTGCAGAGGTTCTCATCACACAACTTCCAACACAGTAGGCATCTTCTGATCTGAAGTCACATAAGTTTGTTGCCAGATTCATTCCTGGCCTTAAACTGATACGAATTTACCAGCTGATTACCAAGGGAACTTTAGCCTTACTGGAGCCCCTCTCGCACTACTCTGCTGTAGAGCTGGCAACTCACTTGTTCCCAGCATATCACCTTCTCTATTTTCTGGTATCTCAAACCCTTCTGTGAGCTGTGGGGAGCCAGAGAATATGCACAACATGAGGCAGAACCATGAGTATGTGTTCCCCTGATTTTCTTCCTCCATTGTAGCATCCCATGAGTGGGCAGAAAGGTGTGTGCCTGCCATAGGATTGCGAATGAAGAGCTGTGTTCCCAGCATTAGCCACAAAGGCTGATGGCATCCTGGCCTGCACCAGATATAGCGTGGCTGGCAGGACTAGAAAAGTGACTGTCCCCATGTATGTGGCACTGTTGAGACAGCAGCTTGAGTGTTGTGTTCAGATTTGGGCTCCTCTCTACAAGAAGGACAGAGAGTTTCTCAAGTATTTGCAGAGAAGAGCAATGAAGCTGGTGATGGAATTAGAAAGCAAGAGCCACAAGGAGTGGCTTAGGAAACTGGGGCTGTTCAGTCTGGAGAAGAGGAGGCTGAGGGGACGCCTCATTGCTCTCAACACTTCCTGAAAGGAGGTTGCACTGAGGAGGCTGTTGGTTGGGCTTTTCCCTCAGGTGACAAGGGATAGGATATGAGGAAATGATTTCAAGTTATAGCAGGGCAGGTTCAAACTGGACTTCAGGAAGAATTTCTTCATGGAGAGGGTGGTCAAGTGTTGGAGTGGGCTGCCCAGGGAAGTGGTGGAGTCCCCATCCCTGGAGGTACTTAAAAGACAAGCGGACATGGCACTAAGGGACACGGTGATGGGACTCAGTAGGCCTGGTTGATGGTTGGACTTGGTGATCTTGAAGGTCTTTTCCAACCTAAATGATGCTATGATTCTATGTTTCTGTGATTCGTTCACATCTGCCCTGCATCTGTCCCTGGCCTCAGTGAAGGAAACAAGCAGAACATATAATCCGATTACTTCTGGACAGGGGTCATGGCTGAAGCACATTATCAAGACAAGCCTTCACTGCTGCTGCTCAGAAAGCATTGCTTTTTGGGATCTGAGAAATAAAACTAGGAAATGTAGTATGACACAGAAGGCAAGAACAGTCACTCCTATATTACTTCTAACTTTTTGTTTCTCGGATCATGAAAAACAAAGCAATGTAAATATCAAGATCATTTCTTCTTTTATGCATTTCCTTCACTTCACTGAATGAAAAGCACTTTCATTTATGTACGACTGTGTGCTGGAATGACTTAGGACAAATCCTCTATTGATTTTACGATTCAGAATAGCTTATACACCATCAGGACATTGGGAGGCATTTAGTTAATGTCCTTTTCAGTACAGCAGTTTGATTTAATCAGCATGAAGCCTGCCCACGTGTAAATGCAGTCACTGACCTCTGAAGCACAGAGCCAAACACTGATAGCCTCCCTCACTACAGTGAGCAAGATTCAGATCTCACATCAAAACTGGGCAATGGAATCTACCTATACAAGGCTTGAAATCAACCCACTGGCATAAATGGCTTTATTCATTTGAGGAAGAGAACCACGATTTACTTTTGCTGCATAGGCTTGGACCTGAGAATACTTTCACACGTAGGTTTTCTTTTGGGTGAGAAGCCCCATTCAAGTCAGCATTGGCAGGACTGGACCCAGCTATTTACTCTGTATAGTTGGCATTGCCAGCATCAACATTTTTGTTTCAGCTCCACATCAAAATTCATGTGGGTGTAAAGCTTTCCCAGACATAGAGCACGAGCACATGAGTCTCAACATTAATGAGGGAATCTATTAAGCTCTGCTGCACGTATGTGTGTGCAAGAGTGTGAGCTTAAGTACTAATTATAGCTTGGCAGCAGGTTGAAGTGGCTGTTCAATTCATACCCTGTATTTTCATCTGCTTATAACTTTCCTTAAAAACGTTCCTTTGGGGCTGAAGTGTGTTAAGCTTGCTTTTGGCTCAGAGGTGGCTGAAGAAAATGATAGGAGCTGCTTCCGAGTTACATGAGCCTGAAAGGAATGCAGTTCCTCCTCTTGCACTCGCCCTGCTGGCCTGATGCTTGCGAACTGGCAGGGGAGTGAAATGAATGACAGTGCCCTCTCTGAAGCGCCCAGAGAAGGATTCTTATCAAATGCTATCTCCTGCCAAGTCTCACGAACACTGCCAGCCTGGAATGATGATGAGAAGAGCACTTGGCAGTAAGGCTCTAGCTTTCAACATGAAATTACAGGGAAGGGATGTCACTAGCTGGGGCCAGGACACTAGTTTTTTCTGTATGAAAGACGGTCTCCATAAATTTTTTGGAAGTATATTGGTGCACTTATTACCGTGTGCAAAGCTTGTTTTCCCCTCGGAGCATCTGAGTGAGTTACTATGAGACTGCCCACTGCCAAGAGAGAACGTGTAAAAAAAAGTCTTCAGGAAACAGCAGCAGGAGCGCATTAGGAATGCTTGCTGATGGGCAATGCGTTGCAGATACAGGGGACAGCATACCTCTCACTTTACAGAGGTGTCAGTGTTTAACACATCCACTGGAAAGTGTGAACAAAATGTAGGGCAGCTTGTTTCCTTTCTATCTCACACTCCAAAAGGCATTTGTTACATGCATTTGTCTTGCAGGTAGCAATCCTGGTTTTGCAGACATTTGCTTCTAGCATTAATGACATGATTGGTTTTGCAGTGTGTTAAGTTTCAAGTCAGGGCAAGGAGACAAAGGTGCTATAACGCGCAACAGAATTCACAACTATCAAATTTGTTTTCCAGCTCTCTACTTAGATTATATGGCAGGGGAGCTCCTACCTAGATAATTTACTCCTGAATGGACACAGTAAAATTAGCTCTGATCACTCCTCTCCTGTGATACAGCACTGACTAACTTTTCTCCCTTTCTACCTGCTTTTCTCATGTCATAGTTATGTTAGCTCTCTTGCAGCTGCTTTCTTCCTCAACAAAGTCAGCTTCCTTTGGGGGAATTGAATAGCAGGGTCAGTGGCTACTGGTTAACTGGAGCTGCATGAGGAGGTGGCACAAGCCGCAGGGCTCAGAATAGCATGCATGAGGAAGGATGTTGGATATCGGTCTTACACGGAGAAGCACAAAGGGAGAAATGTGAGAGCAATGAAAGAAATGTTAAAGCCGGCACCATTTCCAGGAAGAGTAAAGTATAGAGAAATAAAGATTTGCCCGGTTCATAGAGTCATACAATCATAGAATCATTAAGGTTGGGAAAAACCACTAAGATCATCTAGTCCAGTCATCAACCCATCACTACCATACACACAAAGCCATGGCTCTAATCTTCAACCATGTCCCTAAGGTCAACATGGACTTGAGGAAGTTGGCTTTGTCTGCAAGGACAAGAGGTCTGAACCAGATGAGAGGCTAGAAGAAAAGCAGGTGCTGTGAGAGGAATGCAGAGCAATGGGCGATTTCAGCAGGAACATTTTGGATAGGCTCAAGAGCAATGTTTAGGTAGAAGAAAGTGATGGATTTGAAGCAGGAACAAACTGAGCATGGAGTAACGATCATTAGGATTGAAAGGAAGGAGATGAGTACTTAAAATCAGAGGGATTGGAAACAATTTCATATGGACTGGACATAAGAGAAGCAAAAAGAAAAGCTGGTGGGCTGTCACATTATGTGTGGGCGGGAGGAATGTTGCGGGTGTAAACAAGCACATTTAGAGTAGTAGAAAGGGGTATCAATTTTGCAATACTCTAGCAGTCCTCAGTGGTCATTCTCCCACATGTAACCTGGCCACTCGGCATGCCCCTGCTGGCTCCCTGATCACGTTGGCAGCATGAACGAGTAATGAGAACGACATGCCTGGGCTACTCTATTTCATTACACCACTAACAAGTGTCGCTTTGACCATAACCTTTCTACATCACAGCTTCTTGAAAATATGCTTATCTTCCTCTCAGAGGTGTTACAAATGCAAGTTAACTATTGTCCATAAAGTTCTTTGATGAGTTGCTATGGTGACACAAATTATATTGAATTTTTATTATAGTCAAGGTGCAGTATTACTCTAAATGTCTTTCACAGAAAAAACAACGTTTAATAAATCTTTGCCAAACTCTTTGAAAATGGTTTTGAAATTATTATTCTGCAGGTAAATGAGCAGTGCTCTACCAGGTCAGGCAAAACCAGGCTATTCAAAAGGGCATCAGTAACCTTAGACTGTGTTAATACACCACCTCTATTAGAGAAGGCCATGCAGCATCAGAGAGATGTCTGGCTCTAGATGTGCAGCTGTTGTGGAGCTGCCCAGAGGTACACCAGAAACGAACTATGACAGGCGTATGTGACACCTAGCTACATTTGGGAAGCCAGTGAGTTGGTGTTTCCTGTTTCCTACGGTCTATTCTTTCCTATATATTCTGACTCAAACAGATGCTAAATTCCTGGGCCGACATTCCCCCTTCCTTAGAAGTTGGGGAAGATACTATAATCCTTAGCAGCAAATAAAATCTGTGGTGATCCTTGAAATGGACTATGGCAAGTGTCTTGATACCAGTGTGTTCCCAGACTGTTTATAAAACACTGAAACAGCATTTCCTATCACATTCAGGTGGATTCACTGCCATTTCAGGTGGATTTCCTCTACATTGCGTCCTCACCCCATCACTGTCACTCTTAATCATCCCTCTCAGCCTTTCCATCCCTTTCTATTGAAACAGCCCCACGTCAATATTTTTTGCCTCTGTAATTTTTATTCATCAGCCCTCTTCACTAACCAGATTACAGTTGCTGGTTTCTTTTGTTGTTGGTTCTAGGTATGCCTTCTTAGCCTTAGCAGTGAGCCTGCTACAGCCTAAGAGCATGTGCACAACTCTGTGCCTTACCGGTTTTGTATCTCGGAAGGGTTGATTTCTAAGAGATCTGAAATTCAGCCAAAACCCCTCCTTTAAACCTGAAGCTATGCCCTGTAAACAATGACTCCAAACCACAGCTTTCCTAATAGTTTGCTGAACATTTGCAAGAGTATGAAGCATGGAGGAAAGCACAGATGCCAACAGCACTGTGAGCATTAAAGCACGCGGTTGGACTGCAGTCATTATGGAGTAGCAGGCACCACACTGAGTAGAAACTACACTGTTGCAAGAAAGTGATATACATAACAAATTACAGAGGTCACACTGAGGCAAGATTTTCAGAATTGCACAGCACACACTGGGAGAATCAGCCCTGTCAGCTTGCCTGTCCTTTCAGGATAGCTGGATACCAGTGAACCGCTGACACTTTAGGGAGCTTGAGAATGCAAGATGCAGCATTTTTGCAGGAGCTGGGTCCATACTCTGGAAGAACTCTTCACAAGAGAAAAGAATGTTGTTTAGGTTTGCCACTTGGCTAAATATAGGACTCATATCTTTGGATTAGTTTCTCCTTTCTTTCTCAAGCACACCCAGACACACAAACAAAAACAGATGAGATATAAACTAATCAAACTTGTTTTCTTCAGGTTGGAAAGGAAAAGAGATTAATATTTTGATTTCAATTTCCACATCTTTGGGAGGTGCTCAGATATTATCTAACACAGAGCTTCAATTTCCTCACTGTAAAGGTACTAAATGCCTCCCAAGCAATTGAAAAGCAACAAACAATTACAAAAATAAGTCCTCCCATCACTTCTCTCTCTCGTTTCTACTTAAGAACAAAAATAATGAGTAAAAATTTTAACTGAGTGGGGTTAAACTGTGAGATTTCTGTGCTTACGAAGAGCGATAGAAAAGTTAAATTTATTTTTGGTTTTGAACCTTTAAGACCAAGGTCACTTTTTGTCCCCTTAGGAATGAGACATTTTGTCCAAATCTGGCCTCAGTAACTCGTACAGTCACAAACTTCCTCTCTTTGGATAGTTTCACTGTTCTTGGAGAAAGCAATGGGCATAATCAGAGAAGAACCAATGGAGCTTAAATTACGTAGGCCAATTCCATGGACCTTTTCCAAACATTTCTTGAAGAGTTCTTGAAGTGGGGTGTCGAAATCCTGGTCCTAGATGAAGTTAGAATAAAAAAATATCAGCAGTGTAAAAATTATTTAAGCGTCTGGTTTACAATATAATTTGGAAACAATACAAAAAGATGATGTATTCACAGCGATACTGCTTTATCAATAGCCCATAGCAGTCTCAGTGTTTTTGTGGTGTGAAGCTTTATGCTAAAGCTGTCTTATCTCAGAGTCCACTGCTGTATGCTTCAGTGATTTATTTCCCCAGCGTGGGTATTTGGAACACTAGGAGCAGGTCAGGAGGAGCCAACAAATACAAACGTGACAGAATCTTCAAAGATCCTGGCATTATGAAGGAAGCAAGTTCTACATGTGCAAGCACTCCTTCCACAGACACAGCAATTATATTATTTGGGTCCAGCTTTCACCAGTTATCCTTCATCTGACACCGATTTTCAGCATGCATTATGAAGAGATAATCCTACTTAGATATCCTGTCAGGCAGACCGAGCCGACGATCATTTGTATACCGCTTCTGTTTAAATTGCCTAATAAATCCTTCAGTGGCTTCATGGATCAGGGACATTTCCAAGAAGAATCATCAGGAGGCACTTCTGGGAGAGGAAGGATATTTGCCTGCTGGAATCCTGTGGTTTTGCCGCGTTATTCACTGCTGTATGACTGGGAAGAGAGGAGCGCCCTGCTGTAACACGTAAGGAGAGCTGCTGGGTGGCTGTGACTGAACCAGGATGTACTCCAGGGGCTGCCCGTCACTCCCATCAGGGTCACCCAGGTATAAGGCCCCTGGGAGGCACCCGAAGGAACGCTGGGCTGACTTTTATGGAACACGAAGCAACTTTGTACAAAATCCCAGTAAGTCAAGGGCAGTGCCGCTGGGTAAATCTGAGAGCCCTGAGAAGCGTTTGTTGAGGGGTGGGAAGCTGATCGTGAAAGACCTGAAAAACACATTTTTATTTACTTATGATGTAAATTTGAGATCTTTCAAATAACACTGAGGAGGACGAATGCAGCAACCACACAGCTCCCAACTCCTCACAGCCTTCAGGAAGAGTTCCTCTTCGCGTCTCCGTTGTCCAAGGTACCACACGAGGAATTTCCAAGCCGAGGAACGCAAAAACTTCCTCACAACTCCCGAGGTTTTACAGCGCTTTGCAAGGCTTTACGTCACCCTGCCGAACCCCAGAGCGGGTACCCCCACCGACCCAACCTCTGTCTCCCCACAGATATGACCCAGAGCCGGGGGCTGTCCCCGCTCTCCCCCAGCTGCGCGGACCCTCTCGCCTGAGGGGACGGCGCAACCAACCGCCCCTCAGCGGCCCCCGCCCGCCACACCCGCGTTGAAGGCAGCCAGGCACCACGTGACCCCGCCCCTTCTCGAGCCCGAGGAGCTTCGCAGCGGGGCTCGTCCGCTGGGGGGGGGGGGTGGGGGGGCGCGCACCGGGGCGTGTCACGTGGGCGGGGCGCCTGGATCACGTGACGCGGGGCGGCCGGAAAGCTCCGAGGAGGAGCCGCGCTGCCGCCATTTTCCTGCGGCGCCCAGTGCGTGTCCCCTGTCCCCGGCCGAGCGGAAGGCGCGAGGGGGAGGGGACGGCGGCTGGGGGAGGGGGGTGGGAGGAGGAGGGGTCCCTGCTCGGGTGACAGGTCCGTCCCTGAGGGCGGAGCGGGGGCCGCCTGCGGCGCGGCGGGGCGAGGAATCCGTTCGGCTCCATCCCCCGGCATAGTCCTCCCGTCCCGGCCCCTGAGGAAGGAGCGGCGCCGCGCTCGCTTCCAGCACCGCCATGTCCGGCCAGAGCCTCACCGACCGCATCACGGCGGCACAGCACAGCGTGACCGGCTCGGCGGTCTCCAAAACCGTCTGCAAGGCCACAACCCACGAGGTCATGGGGCCCAAGAAGAAGCACCTGGACTGTGAGTACCTGACGGGTAGCGGCGGCGGCGGCGACGTCGGGGCTCTCCCTGCGTTCCGTTCCGAGCTGAGCTCGGAGCCCCGTGGAGCCGAGCCGGGCTGCGGGGCTGCGTCCTGTCCGTCCGGCCTCGCGGGGACGTGGAGCGTCGGGCGGCGGAGCTCTGTGTGCTTCGGTATAGGACGTTCTGGTTGGGGGGGTGGGGGTGGGTGGGAGCGGGGACGTGGCGATGGAGAGCCTGGGAGAGGCTGCTCGCCGTGCGTGTGCCCTGCAGGAGAGAGGCCTTCCGATCGGCTTTTCTTTATGCACGGGGCGCTGGGCAATGTGAGCTTCTGAAGGACAGCGCTGGCCCCGTTCCTCTGCCTCGGAGAACCGATGGGATTGAGCAGAGGAATGGGATGTAATTTCCTTACTCATTGGTCTCGTTGGTTTCTTGCTCGAGCAGCACTCCCCTGTTCTTAGAGGAGGTGGCAGGAGTTCCAAGAAGGAGTAGTTGGTCAGTTCTCTTATTTCTCCCCTAGGTAGTCTACTGGGGAAAAGAAAAAACAATACTTTCGTCTCGTTTTGCTTCATATAGTTTTCTGTGTGAAATAAGTGCTCGAGGGACTAATCTCTCTCTTATCCTTTCTAGTCTGTCTCCTTTGCTGGGGGACATGGGCCTAAGGGGGCTTCTTTAGACCTTCAGCACCTGAGCTTAACGTCCCGTACAGCTTCTATTAAAATTAGATCCAAAGTGGGAAATCTGAAAAGGTTTTCTCTTCGTTCTGTTCCACCCAGGTGATTATGGTGAGCGTAGAAGTTGGTATTAGTGCATCTTCCGTTAAGCTGTGAGGTCATAGAACTAAGGATGCGCTTCAGTTGGGTACTTGAGTGTATCACATGTATTTGTTCTAGATCTGTCCTCCCTCATCTGTAAAGAAAGATACTGGAGAGAGACCTGTGGATGTGCCTTCTGTATAAGTGCTTTGTCCTTTTCTCCCACCCACGTATATGAGAAGGCTGAGTCTTTGTACGTCTTGAATTTGTGCCTTGACTCCTCACTATGTCCAAATGACAAGACCAGATGATAGTACTAGGACACTGTAGTTAATACTTTTTTTCTGACTCGAAGAGTAAAGAAACTCTTGGTTTGTGAGTACCTGCGAGAGATGTGGACCATTATATAGCCATAGAACAGCTGCCTCAGTTTCTTGTTGCTATTCCCTCATCTATTTCATCTTTTGCCTAGAGACTATGTAGTAAATGACTATATGTGAGTGGGTTGTTTTTTTTTTTGGTTAGCCCAGGATATCAAAGGCTGAGGAAATCTGTGGGTTGTAAGAAACTTTGGTCTCAGGTAGAGAAAGTGCCTTGTCGTACGGCTAACATATGAAGCCATGATGTTACTGGATTTCACGCAACAGAAGGGAGGCTTTCTGGCAAAACCTTTGCTAGGTTTAGCTTGGAGTAGTAGAAAAAGCGCAGTTCCAGGACCATCAAACTGACCCATCTACTGCTCCTCAGAGAGGAGGGTGCGTGTTTATTCAAGGGTGGTGTTCTGAACATGTTTGCTGGGGGGCATCCTAATCAAGACCTATAGAATACTGTTGTGGATGGGTGCTTGACATGCTTAGAACTCATCAGAAAGCTATCTGGTAGCTGCTGGATGAGAGGGCTGCTGCTTTATTTCCTGTCTGCTGTGGACTGAGAAACTCCTGGTTCCTGCCTCTTTCTCAGATGATTCTTTTTTCAGAGCAATGTGAACTTATTTTCCGTTAGCTTTACTACTATCGCTACTTTTCCAAATAGTAAAAATAGATCCTGTGTAGATCAAGTTTGGTATGCTGCCTCTAATAAGGTTGTTGGGAATCTCTGGTCCTGCCATCAGGAAATGACACAGTTCCATATTTTGGAAATCGTCTTTGTTCATGCTGTTTATGGTTGCATGTTTAAAAATAAATACCTTTTTTTTTTTTGCAGAAGCTGTGATTCAAGCCCCACCTCTGAGTTATGTGCACATACTTTCTTTTCTTAAAATAGTCTAATTCTTTTAACTACTACATAAATCTAAAATGCTGAGCTTTCATTGTGAGTAACAGTTAACGTACCAGTCTCCCATGGGCAGCATCCTTCTTGAATATCTAAAAATATTTTTTAAATTTTTAAAGCTTAGTTTGCTGAAGGCTGTCTCCAGACTTCAGACAAGTTAATGAGCTAAGTTTTCTAAGACTCTCCTGGAATTAAGCCTTAGTTTTGTAGCGTTTGCTGTGGTTGTTGCATGTTCTTCTTGATGTGGTATACGCGTTACCTACGCAGAGTTCTAATTCTGTGGCTGTCCTATTTCTGAAACTTTCTTGTTTAAGCTTGAGCTGTTGTGAACACATTTAAGTAGCCCAGCCTTGCACTAACTGTATAACGGGGAAATGCAAAGTAAATGACTGTACACGTGGTCATTCCTACTCTTATTTATCTTGTTCTTGATTCCCTATGGAGTTCCAAAACTGAAAGGCTTCCCTTACTGTATTTGTATGTTCCCTCAGTGACCGCTGCCTTACTTCGTAAGCCTGTAAGAAGTCATTCTTGGACCATATTGATAAAAACATAATCTACTCCCAAGAACAGTCCTTCTTTCCAGTTACAGATTTAGTTGCTTTTTTGGTTTGAGGGAGGAAGAATTAGAATTTGAATTGACAAGAGGACTTGGCCTATGATAGGTAATGTTAATCATCTTATGATCCATTGCTTGCATTCTGGATATGCTGCTGTTCTGGAGGTCCCATCTTAGAACTGGGATAAGAATTCTCTGTTTTGTGATCTAGGTGCTGCTTTAGCAACCACGGATTACTTGTTTCATAGTGATCAGGTTTAGTATTCTTGAAACCTCACAAAGTATAGTTCATTAACTTTATTTTATGGAAAACTTCGTTTAACTAGGACTTCGTCCCAGTTTTCACACCACTCTGAGCAGCAATAGCTCAAAACTAGTTTGTGAGTTTCATTTGTGCACTGAGTTTCATAAAGCCCTTCCTGTCATGGCTAGTTATTGTCTGCTGTATTCAGTGCTGTACACAGATAAGAACAACACCGAGTGTAAGTGATGCTGGAAACCCTGTTGCCAAATTTTGCTTTAATTTTCCCAGTTCTAAGGTAGAGCAGGGGGAGCTGTGTCTGTCTGTATTTGTGGTGGGCAGTTAGTATTAAGAAAACCACAAGATAACACTATTAATAGCAACTAGGAGATTTCCCTAGGTCCCTTCAGTGCAACCTCCAGCAGTGATTCCACGGTGGCACAGCCACACAACGTTTTTATGCAAGTTTGTGAGTGTAGTCAAAAAAAACCAGCTTTGATGTGAAACGTGGTTGGGGTTGGGTTTTTGAGCGTGTATGGCGTAGTAGCCCTGTGTGCTTGTAGATAATAGAGTAGTGCTCTTTAAAGGAGAATGTGGATGGATGGCTTGGAAGGAAGTTGTGATGCTGTAATTATCCTTTCTCAACAGGAAAGCTCCCAATAGTTATGCCAGAGTGTAACTTCCTTTACTTCTTATTGTGAAGAAGATCAGTATTTTTAAGGAAGACAGTAAACTGACGCTGCCCTCTGTTACGTAGATGTTACTGAGAAACTATATAAGTGAAAGTAAGTTGAATTAAACTGGCTGGGAACTTATTTCCCAGATGTTTTGGTTTTGCCAACAGACTGCTACTAGAGCAGCAGCAAAGTCCAACTGAAGTCTTGCTTTGCGATTCTGCTCTCAGGTGACAGTCAGCAGAGGGGATTTCACAGCCCTGAGGGGCAAGGATCAGTGCTTTTCTCTGAATCTCAGTGGGGATTTGTAGTAAAGCTGGGAAGATCAGTGTTTTGAGTGCTCACCTGCCTTTGAATACTGAAACATAACTCGGTTATTTCAGTGGTGCAGTGAGTTAACTCCTGGGTGCTTAAAATACTGTTGTTTTCTGCAGTTGAAATGAGTTATCCATGTTCTTTTTTATGGCACTTTAAAACTTTACCAGAACTATTTTTTTTTTGTTAGGACTACCTGACGTTTCTCATGACTTTGCTTCCCATTTTATATCTGACTGATATTTCTGGAGGCGGTCTGTGGCTATTCTTGCTTAGAACTGCTATGTGTAACCATAATTACTCCAAATGCAGTTAATTACGTCATTATAGCTTTCCTTTGAAGTATTTCTTTCTGAGTTCTTCCGTGACTCCTTCAGGATTTCTTCCTCAGCGAGCTTTCCCCAACTTCTCACTGGAATTCCTCTGCAATATTTGTTTATGCCTTTTAGTAGAGTACAAAACTATCCATCCTCCTCTCGAGTGCCAGAGGGCTGATTTTTCTACCACAGCTGCTCATTTGCAGAAAGAATAGCCATTTAGTTCTGCAGCTGTTGTTTTATTTTACTTAGCCTGAAGCAGTATTCTACTTCAGATGAAGTAAGAGGCAGGAGCTGTGGAGGAGAGGCTGGAGGACACCTGCAATCAGCTTACTGTGAATCTTCATGCTGCCGTTGTTTTGCATTGGCTGAGGTTACTCGGGTGCCGTGTAACTTTGGGCTATTGCTCTTACTGTAATTCTTAATGGTGCAGTCATCTCTCGCATCTTCTAAAACAGATACTCAGAAAAGGCATTCTTCTGCATTTCAGGCTGTGACCTAATGATCTATTTCAGTCTTGTTTGGATTTTTAAGGTCAGTTTTCAGTCCCTAGATGTGGAAGCTTCACGCTGTTCTTAGTGGCAACAAGTTCACAAAGTAGCACTGCTTTGCCTAATCATACAAAAGGGGTGACTTAGATAACCTGGAATTCAAGCTTCCTTCTTTTTGTTGGTTTTCTTTTCCTCCTGTACATTGCCTTATGTAAAGTAAATGATCACTAAACTAGTAAGTAAATGCTGCAAAAGTTAACTTAAGAAGTGTTAGAGGTCTTGCTCTCCCTGAAAAATACCATACCTCTTCCATAACAGAGACATGTTTGGAATTGGAAAGCTTGCTATTTTTTAACAGCCTCCTGGAGTTTCTCAGTATCTTTAAGGTATTTTCACTCCTTTAATACTGAAACATCAGTTACTTTTCCAAAAATAGTCCAGTTACTGCAGGTCAGGTATGTGCACTCCTATGTTTGGTAAATCTTGCTGATCCTAAAACATTTTGGAAGAAATCAGGTGAGTGTTGTAAACAACTTGTTTATAGTCTTGAAGTCCTGTTCTAAGACAATTAAACATTCCCAAATAGTTGATAATTCATATAGGAAGCAATAGTCTCAAGCACATGTTCTTACTTCTGTCTCAGCAAACTCTTGTGCTCCAACACTGAGAACTTTACAGAAGTTCTCTGACAAGACCTCGTCTTGTCAAGAAACCTGTTACTTACGTCCATCAGTATGAGAGTTTAACTTTTCAGGTTTCCTGTAGGTTGAAGTATTAACCTTAAAAGTAGCTGTAATTTGGAGCTGAAAGTTATCTTTGCAAAGGTTCAGGTAGGAGAGAGATTTTTGTTGCTCATTGTCTGCGCTGGATTAGAAGTAAACAAGAACTAACTGGCCGAAAAGCCACGGCTAAGTAGAAATGGGAGAAACTGATGCTGATACCAAGTTGTTGTTCTGATATTTTTCTTGCCCTTCTAGGATTTATGTCTGTTGTGAAGTGTGATTCTGATCAGGCAGGGTATGAACTTATCTGAGCTGATGTACCCTTCTGAGCTCAAAGGGGGTAGAAATAGCGTGTGCTGCAATCACAGCAATCACCCTTAGCTTCCCATTACAGCTTTATCAGTTAGATGGTAGTTTGTAAACCTCAGAAGAATGTTTGTATATTCACTGTTCACTTTGGGTTTTCTCAAGGCTGTTAGTGGCGAATCCAAGTTCTGAGTAATTTGTGACAAATCGGGTATTGAGATTTGAGAAATCAGGGAACTAAGCTGTATTTAACTGTCCGTGAAAATAACTTCGTTAAGTTAAGCGCTTCATAATGACTTAACAAATGCGCCGGATTTTCAGATTGTGACTAAACATCTCTATGCTATTTTTCTAAAGGAGCTTTATTCAAGTAATACTTATCTGGATCATTTGAATATTAAAAATGAGTGAATTAGGATTGGTTTTGTTCTGTTTTTCCTCGAAACAGACGTAGTAAAATGACAAGATCTACACCAGAAGTTGATGTGGAATGTCACTTCTTAGCGTGAGGCACATGTCAGTGTACTGGAGGGAAGTGGTGCAAAGGCCTTGTGGTTTTATTTTAATTCATGTGATGACTTACATATGGTGTCTGGGCGTGTATCTATGCGTATATAAAATAATACAAAAATGTGGGTCTTGGGCTCATTCTGAGCTCTGTAATGTAATTTCTTTGAGATCTGTCAGTTTCCTAAGGAGGAGCTCTCCACATCGAGCCCTTCTTTTTTTCTTTCCACTTGTTCTCTTGATAAGGCACTTCTGAAATCTTCACTTAATGTTCTTTATTACCTCTGAAGCAAGCAGTCCTTCAGTTACCGTGTTTGTGTGCCGTGGCAGCAGTGTTGTTCTGGAAGCAGCTATTCTTCTGCTTATGTAGGAAGTGATATATTTGCCCTGGTTCCAACTCTGCTCCGGTATTTCACGTATTTACTCTAAATATGGGGCTTGCAGTAGCACGTAGCTCAACCACTCCAGTTCCCAACTGTATACTATGACATCAACAACGTATCTCTATAGTTTTTAGCCTTTGTCAATTTTAATACTTTAGGATTCGTTCTGTAAATTGTGTTAATAACTGTTTCCTTGCCAAATGTTTTAATATAATTTTTTCCACGTTAATGGCTTTCAGAATTGTATTTAATCCAGTTTGAAGAATGATACCTATTTCATTAGCATCCTCACAAAATTTCTGGTTGTCTGTGATTTGATTATTCTGGTGGTTTCTGCCAAATCAGAAGATCAAGTGGCTATCAAACAGAAGGAATGGCTGTCTTCGTGTTCTCTGACATTAAGGGCTGCCTGTGATTTGCTTTGCTGTTGGCTGTGTTTGAATTCTTCTGGCTTGGCTATGAGCACCTGTAATGTGATGTGACAGTTTCTGTACCTGTCCCGTGCTTTTCAGGTGCATGCTTTTTGTGCTGGGTTTAGTTATATAGAGTGCTTCTCCTCCCTGCTTATACTTACCTTGGGTTCAGAAATCCCTTCGGCATTTCACTCAAATTTGTTTCCAGTTGTGCTTGGTTTATTTGGCTGACAAATAGGTCGATGGTTAATTGGAAATTGGGTCACACATTCGTTTGAATTTGATTTTATCCCCTTCCCCTCCTCCCTAGCCTGTATCGCTGTGATAATTGCAGCCATCGCTGCAACCTATTTCAAACTTTGAATTTTTCTGATCCACGTCTCTGTGTATTCCTGACCTGACCTCATTTTTGATGTAAAATGGTAAAACTTGCTTCAGCTCTTCTCAGTATGGTGGCTTAAACACTGCAGTAGTGGTGTCAGTTGATTGATTGTCCAGAAGCCATTGGCATTAATAATTTAGCAGACACAGTGTTATGACAAGCTTAAAAAAATCTCGCCTTTAAAAATTGATAAAGTAGGAATATTTCCTTCACGATACACAGCAACTATATACAGCTATAGTTTTCAAATGGAGCTTGCTCTGCATAAAGCAATTCTCAGTTTGATCTGGCTTGCTCATGAAATGTCTTGTCCTTCTGTCTTACAAGGAGCACTTAGATTTAAGATTTACATAATGGTGATGTCAGTTTGTGTGTTTTAGGGGTGTTATGTGCCAATATGATTCATAAGAACTACAGCTTAAATCATAACAGTCGCAGCCAAGTAGGAAAAAATGCTCTTCTTAACAATATCTTTCTGTGCTCTTTTTCTCTCAACGAGTTTTACTGCTTAGAAACAAAAAGATACCTGAGGATTCCAGTATAACTTGGGATCAGTTGTGAGTGTGACGGTCTGTGTCACTTTGCTCTCTCTGGTACAGGGACGTTGTGATCACAGGTTTTACTCAGATTACGGTACCCGCGTGTGTTGTCCTTCAGTAGAATTGCCTGTCACTAGTCTGTGTTAGACAAAGCCTAGAGCATCAAAAGTTTGTGGGGTGGGTTTTAATCATAGCAATGAGAGAGAAGTCAGTGGAAGCCAAATACGAGCGCTTTTGCATGACTGGGCTGTAGTTGTTTCTAACAAGGCTGTGAAGTGCGTAGTGAGCTGCTGCCTTTGATTAGCTGTCTGATGGGAAGGCTCAAGGTACACAAGTGCCAGCTGTAAGCTGTTGGAAACGCAGGGACTAGCACGCTGCTGAGCTTTGGGAAACATGATGCTCTGAAGAAAGACTTCTTTTTTAAATCCTTGGTAGTTATTAGGGAACGAGATGAGACTTCTTTTTGGATCTGTTGAGCTGGAATGCTTTGCCACAGACATTACCATCATTAAGCCTATCAAATGTAATCAAAGCTAATGCAGTTTCCTAGCAGATTCCTTTGCATTAGAAAATATGAAATATGTGAGGTTTATTTCCGTGCTTAATTTGGCATGTAAGCAGATGGAAATCCAGGGAAGCTTTTGTGTTAGTTCTCCGATGCCAGGGAACAGCACGGTTAATTGAACTTGTGATGTTGGGAATTGCATTATTATGAATTTGAAGCGTTTTTTTTAACTTTTTGTCTACACAGAGTTATTTTATGAGGAGACTTTCTTCAGATTTAATTATCTGTAAGAAAAATAGAATACTTTTGTGGAGATGCTTTTGTCCTTTTTCTAAAAAAAAAACTGTTAATGAGGAGCCTTTGTAGATAGGAATGTGTTCGGCCTCTTGGTATGTAGCAGGGCGGACACAAGACATTCTGACACCTAGTTTTACTGTAGCTCTGTATTCTTTTTAGCTCTCTGAGGTTCCAACCAAAAAATGACTTGACTTTGAAGCAGATGGAATAACTAGCTAGATCTTGCAGTTAGAGCTTTTCTTTAGAAAACAGTTCTGTTTTAAAGATAGAATCAGGCTGAGGTAATCTTTCCTTTTACTGAGGATGAAGAGAGAGATGATATTTACTTCTGCTCTTGGCTTTAGTTTATTTTAGAGGCTGTTCATGACAGGG
The DNA here is from genome assembly GCF_002078875.1 of Numida meleagris. Taxonomy (NCBI): domain Eukaryota; kingdom Metazoa; phylum Chordata; class Aves; order Galliformes; family Numididae; genus Numida; species Numida meleagris. The sequence goes on along the minus strand of NC_034409.1, from coordinate 188,383,850 downwards.
ACATGCCTTTGTGCATGGTAAATAGAGAAATTCCTGTCTGGAAGCAGTGGGATACAGGGGAATTCTTTCATTTTAGAACTTCTACCTCTAGTCTAGTTTCAAACTGAAAGGCTTTCAAGCTCCGTGTTTGCTCTAAAACTTTGTGAAACTTGATAACCCCATCACCGCTAATAAAGTGCTCACTGAAGATCTCTAAAAGTGGGGGTGAGTGGAAGAGCTGCTTTGGGTTTATGAAGCCCAAACACAACATTGCTGTTACAGGGTGGGTTCCCTTTTGTAAGGTTCTTGGCTTTAGTTGTTGAAAATCAGTAAAGCTTTAATGTGAGGTTGTGTTTTTCTAGCGCTGCACTTCCACTCTTCATGTTCAGTGAAGACTATTTCAGCTGCACCTTGACCTATCTCACATTATATTTTGTGATTTCACTTTGAACAGCTTTGGCATGGACTGTAAGGGATAATTCTGAAGTGTTAGCAGTTGTATCCTTGTAGAGGGGTGCTATTTAAATGTGCAATGAAGCAGCACAAGGATGAGCCAAGATGAGTTTTGTTTGCTCAGGGAGCTCCAGATACCTCACGGGAAATAATATTCTAAATTGAAGAAGGAAGTTAAAGCTAAATCAGGCAGGCATTTCCAACGCTTCTATTAAAAGTATGGAGGATTTTAGCTGTTGCTTTACTTGTATACTCAGCTCGCTTAAGAGAAGGAGTCAAGTTTCAGCTGAAACAGTTTTATGAAGATATGTGTTTTGACTGGGGGAAGAAATGTTTTTTTATTTTCTTGTTGAGCTCCTGTACTCTATCTGATTTAACAGTTTATATCAAAAAGCATTCTGTATTGTCCAAAACTGAAGGCATGAATGGGCCTGTCAATGAGAAATCTCATTTAATGAGTTCACCATCTTTACATGAAAAATATGAAACAGATGCTGTGGAATGGGTGGAGCTTGTGTTAAAATGCTGCAAGAAATACTGTAGTTTAAAGTATCTTGAATTTTAGATGCTGATTAGAATTTAGCACAAGTCAGCAGGGGGGTTGAAACTTGATGATCTTTGAGGTCCTTTTCAACCCAGGCCATTCTATGATTCCATGAAATAAGTTAACATAGAAGGAGCAGCTTTGCATCTTGTTTTGGCATCTTTATGCTATTCCTGTTGAAGATTAGTTCCTTTTAGGAGTAGATAATTCAGATGGAACCTCTTGTGTTCCAGCTTGGATCCTTCCTCTTTGCATCCTTCAGGTCTTTATGGACATTAAGACCTGTCTGAGCCTTCTCTTCTGCAGGCTGGGCAGGCTCAGTGCTCTGTCTTCATGGGAGTGGTGCTCCAGGCCCTTGATGATCTTGAGGGCCCTCCATATGTACTGGGGAGCCCAGAACTCCAGGTGCAGCCTCACTATTGCAGAGTAAAGCAGAACCATCACCTCTCCTGACCCTGCTGGAGATACTTTGCCTAATGCAGCCAAGAATACCATTAGCCTTGTTAGCAGCATGGCCACGGAGCTTTGTTGGCTCATGTTCAGCTTAGTGTCCACCAGGACTCCAAGGTTTTTCTTGCAGACCTGCATTCCAGCTGGGTTCTCACAGTATGTGCTGGTGCCTGAGGCTGTTCCTACCCAGGTAGAGGACTCTGTACTTCTTACTGAACTTCATGAGATTTTTTGCCACCCCACCTCTCCATTGTGTCCAAGTCCATCTGGGTGGCAGCATGGCCCTTTGTTGAGTCAACCACTCCCACCAGTTCTGTCATCCATGAATTCTAGCTTGGTGTTTGCAAAGCTTGGTGTTTAGTTGTCATTGATGGTAGGTATTTGAAGTTTGATTATTAGCAGATGTCCTTGCTGAAATAAAATCATTTTTCAGGAATCCTTCTTTTCCTTTAAGAAAACGACTAATATGCTATGATCAGCAAATAATCAAAATTGCTTTCCTCCTTCGTCTTTCCTCCTCAGCCATCAACTGAGATTTGGTCATTAAAAGACTGCTGCAAGCTTTGAGCAAGTGTTTCTTGTCAGTGAGAGAGAACTCTTATGGTAAAATACTGACTGTTACTAGCTTGGAGTTGATGAGCTTCTTTTACAGAAATTACAGGAAAAAAAGATGGATTCCTTGACAAAACTCCCTTATGAAATACGTGCTTTGCTGTGTTATTCCTTATTAGCAATTTGATTTTCTTGACTTTCCCTTTTCTCCACTTTTTTCCCCTCTTTGTACTTACATTAGACTACTTATGTGGTGTCGTAGTGTGCTTAACTAAGAGCTGCAGTTGTCACGAAGAGCCCTTAAGCTCTGTTTAGTCAGCTAAAGCAGCAAGCAGCCATCTGATTAACCACTCTGTATAGGTATGTTAGCAGTCATGCTTGTCATAGAGAGAGCACTGAACATACATGGAACACTGCAGTACTTCTCATGTGTGGTATGTTGCTTTTTACTTCCTAACAGTTGTCATGCTAAATGCCGGTATTTCTGCAGCGACTGTTTTTGAGTAGATCTTCAGAAGCCTGTGGCCTTGGTTGATATCTTTTGATAAAGCTCCCTACAGATACAAACAACTGCTTTTGAAGCACTCGAGCTTGATTTTGTAGTGTGTACAGAACATTTTAGTATCTGCAGAGCAAGTTCATTTGCCTTTTGTTCTTTCAGTAGTAGTGGTTGAAAACATTATTGAACTGGTACTCTGCAGGGACAAAAGGACCTATGAGATCTGGTGCTGCCATCGTTTGAATCTCTTGTCAGTGCATCTTATTTGTTACAACAAACCGATATGAACTCTTGACAAATACAGATGTGGTTCCACAAAACCATGTCTAAAGGTTTTTTTTCTCATAGTGATTAACTGGGCAACCCTTCATTGTAGGGGAAGCTGTGGAGAATGGCAGCTGCCAAGACAGGCATCCTACCGTGCATTTAAATATTTTTACAATTACAATGTACAGCTTTAATTACATTGCACTTATTTTGCTATGTAATTACTGGTTTGCTGAGGACATCAGTATACTCCTGCTTTGTGTTCTGCAGGCATTACACAGCCGGGGAGGCTGCACACTGGGGGATGTGTTCTGGCATGAGTGCTTTTGAGAAACAGGGAAAGTTGGAGAAGGTCTTTGAAATTGGAGAAGGTCATAGTCTGACCAAAATGCTTTGCTCTATGGGGGTGGATATATGTATGCATCTTTATCTGCAGCTTCAGCACCCATGGAGGTAGGCAAATGCAGGGGCAGGGCTCCTTTAACTCAAATGTGTGCTTCCTTACAGCTCTCAAAGGCGTTTAGGTGAAATGTGGTGTTCTTGTTCTGAATTAGGCTCTGTTGAGAAGGAAATCCCACTTCCAAAGTCTGTTCTTAAAAATGGGAGGAGACAAACATGCATCTTTGCAAAAGCCTCAGATTGGATGGCTTTGTTTATTTCTCATCTTGGGTTTTGTCTATTTAACTAAAAGATGCAGTGCTGCTTTACAAATTTAAAACAAAAACAAGTGAATGACATGTGGTTCCTGCTTAAATAATGAATTGGGAGAGCGCTGCGGCTTAAAAACTTGTTCAGTGAGATGTGATGTCTGTAAGATGTACTTGCATGTGTACGCTCTTTGCTTGGAATAGCTTCCTGCTTTCAGTGGGAGATAAGTGTTAAAGCCATACATTTTTCAAAGTGTAATTACTTATGAAGAAAATAGTAGCACTCCACCTAACACAATTAATTATTCTTCCGTCCAACCACTGTGTGTAACTGTCCATTCTATTCCCGATATGCCGTATGCTTAAATACTTATTTCAGGATTGAATATGATGGCTGTCGTTCCTGATCAAAGCTTGCCCATCCCAGGGAGCTCTTCAGACAGCAGGTGTAATGTATTCTCCATCAGCACTGCTCAGACAGAGCACTGACTGCGTGTGTACCTGCATTCTAGCTGGGAACCTGGAGAGGTGGATGCATCCTCAAGTGTTCCGAGTCCTGTGCTCTGGCAGTGCTTAATGTTGAACAGATAACTGTGATTTTATTTGATTCATTGAAATAATCACACGTTCAGTGAAAAAGGAGTATTTTCTTCCTCCTTGGGTTTAAAAATGCCGTTGGGTTAAATGCTCGGTGCAGATGTTGTGTTTATGCAGCCGTTGTTGTGTGAGTTGGCAAATGCAGGCAGTTTTCATCTTGTAATCAGGAATCACCTTTAGAGAATGTTCTGTGCACTCATCATTAGCATTTTTCGAAAGATAAGATCAAGGCTGTAAGTTTACAGATGCTTCCAGTGGGGTTAATATACTGGTGTTTGGCATGGGAAACACATAGTTATTTTGAACTAATTTGGAAATAAAACACCTTCAGAAAGTACAAGAGTAATGTGGAGCAGAAGCGTTCAGTAATTTTAGCAAGTCTTGGATATTTCTGTCTTTGGGTGCTCAGGCAGTAGTTGATCTGTGTTTTGTTTTTTTTTTTTAGAGGAAGAACTTGAGGCTTTTTCCTTATAGAGAGTAATGCAGTATTGGAAGGACTTTCAGTGCTTGCAATGATAATGAATGCTGCAGCAGAAAAAAAAAAATCTTGCTTATCAGAGAGACTGTCCTCAAAGTGTTATCTGGGGGGAAGGAGCTGAGGGAAGGACCTCACCTATGTCAGCAGATCTTAGACATTCATTTATTTCTTATGAACTTTGTAATTCACGTGCTAAAATGATACACTAAGAAAGCTGTGACTGAAAAAAAAAACAAACCAAAACCAGCAAAAATCCCTAGTAGAAATGTAGCTTACTCGGTCAAACCTGTCTTTTTCTCTTTTTTTTGTTCAGAAAAATGTGGAATGCTAATGGTTTTTCACCCAAGGAAACCTTTGCTAGTACACCACATTCACTCCAGAGATCCATATCCGAAACGATGTTAGGGAATACTTCAGTGTGCTAGTTGAATTCAGATTGGCAGAACCTGGTAAACATCTCCTGAAATTAAATTTTTGATTCTAGCTCAAGTAATCTCTTAAATCTTTGGCAGCTCTCTCTGTGAAAATGTGAATACTTAAGAACAGCAGACAAAAATGAATTGTAAGGAGAGGAAAGGACCTGGAAAATTAATCTTCAGAAAGCTGACTATCTCGTAGATACTTTTATATTGACTTTCACATAGATTGCTAGTTCTCTCTCATTACAAAAATTGATCTTGATGGGTGCAGGTAAAAAGCATTTCTTGGCGTTTCTTCTGCACAACTGTCTCAGGAACAAAATAGTGCAGGGAACTGCTTTAAAATGCAGGGTTCGCCATCAAATTGGAAGATATTTAAAGTGGTGAATATGTCCTTACCAGGTTTTAATGATAATATTTAGTTAATAACTGGTATGTTGGAACATAGCATATGCTGGCATTGTTTGCAGCTGCTCTTCAGGGCAAGATTAGAAGACTAAGTTATATTTATAAATTGGAGCAGTTCTCTGTGGAAGAACTAAGTTCTGAATGGATAAGGAAGGTGTTAAAGCTGAGTATGAAGTGAGGACTATCTGATGGTGCAGGAGCACTGCGAGAGGTTTTGTCTTATTTCATTTTCAATGTAAAGCACTGGTGTTAGGCTGCAGTAAAGGTGAGGTGTCCTTCTGTACGGAGATAGAGGAATGAACGTGGCATGAGACAAAATTTTTCTTTCTCCTTGGTGCTGGGGGGTGAAACTGGAGAGGATCCCGAGAAGATCAGCAGGAAAGTTAACATAACTGGAAGAGTTAGAAAGCACTGAAAGAAAAAGGATTATTAAGAAAATGGGTGACAGGAAATAGTGGTTCTTGCTTGCGTGTTGGTGGAAGGACTTATGCCCCTTTTTCCTCTTATTCTTCTCCCTTTTGCATGTGATCATCTCCTCTTCCATGGAGACTTTGCCAACTTTCATCTTCTGAAAGCAGCTTATCTTTTAGAAGTGTGGGGAGAACCATGTGGGGGGGGGTGGTTTTTCCCCCACTTAGGTTAGTTTTCCATTTTTGAAGAAATGAATAGGGTTCAGAGGGAAGTACATCAGTGCTGCCATAGAAAAGGAAGTTTTTTATGAAGGTAGTGAAGCACTGGCACAGGTTGCCCAGAGAGGTGGTGGATGTCCAATCCCTGGAGGCATTCAAAGTCAGGCTAATGGGGCTCTGAGCAACTTGATTGAGCTGTAGGTGTCCCTGTTCATTGCAGGGGACTTGGACTAGCTGATCCTTATGGGTTCCTTCCAACTCAAATGACTCTATGGCAAGTGATAGAAGTGTGTCGCTGTTAGCAGGCAGAAACAGGGATGGGATCACCCTGTCTTATGTCGGTGAGCTGCCTTGTGAAAACATGTCCTACGAATAAGTATCCATCAAGTTGCGTGGAAGGAGGTTCAGGTTGGATGTGAGGAAAAATTTCCTCTCCGAAACAGTGGCTGCCCAGGGAGGAGGTGGAGTCACCATCCCTGGAGGTGTTCAAGAAGCATTTAGGTGTTGTACTAAGGGACATGGTTTAGTGGGAAAATATTGGTGGTAGATTGGACTGGATGATCTTGGAGGTCTTTTCCAACCTTGGTGATTCTATGATCCTGTTTATGAAGTGAAGCAGGGGGACTGCATGTTAAATGAGGTTCTTTCCAAACCTTACTCTTTTCTGTGGTTTAATGGGGGGTTGAGGTGGAATAATGTGAGCCCAGGTTATGGACGCCTTTTTTTAATAAAAAAGAGTGGGTAGTGTGTGAAATACTACAGATATTTAATTGGGAATCATAAAGATAGCATCATATAAGGCTCGTTCTTTCTTCATTGGTTTTCCTAGCCTGTCTGTGTAACTATCCTAACCTGTTCTCATCAAGCTGTTGTGCTCCATCCCCCCCCCCCACACACACACTGTGAAAAAAGCCCTTCATTTACCTGTAGTGTTAATCCAGAATCAAGATCTAGGTAAGTTAACTGTGGTTTGTATTCAACTTGCAGAGTAGAAATATTGCAAGAATGGAGGAAGGAGTTAGCTCGTAGCGGTAGCGATCTAGGCCACATCCATTCACTTGTGAGCTTGATAACCTTTTCCTTATGTAAAAAAGGAGAGGTGGGGTGATAAAACCGATCAGAACTTGGGGTCACTGATACTTGTACACTAGTAGCTGCCTTTGATAAACTTGTGTTCAAGGGATCCTTCCATAGGTTTAACCAAGACTACAGTTAGATAAGTGACGATCAGCAAAGCTTGCTGGTCTGTTGAGGAATCAGAGCAGGTGACCTTCAGCAGTACTGTCCAACCTGAATTACTTTCTAATTCTGTGATCCGATTTATGTGTAACTTATTTTCTTTATCGTGCTGTGATGGTCTGGCGATTCAAGTTGTTTTCCTGGTTGAGCAGCTTCTCTTGTTTGAAAGCGTAAGGTGCTGATGCCCTCGGGATAAGTCACAATTTCAAGTAGTTCCGCTTTTTCCTGGGAGAAGTGCACCTGATTGGAGCAGTGAAGAGGAATCATAGTGTTGGTATATTCCGTTTTTCAACTTGTTTGTGCCTTCGTGAACGCTTAATCATTGTAATTGTGCTAATAATTGTATCTGGATTAACAAGACAAACATAACTGGAATGAGAGAATTGTGCTTACGCATGTGGGCAGGCTGAGCTGGAATTTAGAGAAAAATTAATGTTAACCATAATAGTGTGCTGGAGGTATTCAATATGCTTAAGGGTAGGAACTGATAAGGGAAGCAGGGTTCTGTTACGTCTTCAGCAATTGAGTCTGCAAACGTAGCTTAGTCAGATTGGTGATTTCTACAATGTTTGTAAGTGTGGGGAACTTTGAATAATCATCAGAAATGTTGGATTGAAGTGATAATTTGGTGCCTCCTTGTACATGAGAATTAAGAAAACTAAAAAAAAAAACAACACAGCAAATCAAAAACCTCTTGCCTGTTTTTCCAATTCTTTTATGAACGGTTTCCTTTATTTCAGCTTTTCTCAAGAATTTCATCTATTGATGCTTTGTTTTCTGGTTTCAACTCCTGATCTTGCTCAGAGAAGTCCTTATTGGAGCAGTTACCTCACTGATCCCATCTGTACAACTCTGTTTTCACACAGAGTATCTTGATCAGTTTTGACAGTGCTCAGACTCAAGAAGGGAAGGTTTGTCAAGGAGTTGTCATAGGAGTAAATTGAGACTGTGGAACATCCTGCAGCAGTGATGCTGAGTTCATGGGATTACTGATAGGGACTCAAAGTAGTTTCCAGGAACTGCAGTTAGAAACCCCAGTCCTGGCTATGGGAGAGAATACTTCAGTCATACTTGAACTGTAAGGAATAAGAAGACAAGGTGCAACTTGATGAAATGAAATTATAAATTGTTGGCTGTAAAACAAGTTATTCTATGTTCTATTAAACCTGCCTTCAGCCTCTTTTATTCTGCTTATCTAATATGAATGAGACTAATAACGCTCCTTGTTAAATGTGCAGAGCCCTGAATGGAGTTGTTCTCCTCAGGTTTCTGTAACTCTTTCACAAATAGTTTCCTGAGTCGGTGTATCTAACGCCTAGAAAAACATCGTATGCAGAGGAAGAATTGCCAGCTGCCATTGCAATTATTATGAGAAACGTGTAGTGTGAATTTCCTTATCTCCAAGTTGAGGGGAGCTGGATGGAGCCACTGGGAAATCTGTTGTAGGAAACTCCATCTAGTAAAGCAGTAAGGTACAAGTACTTTTTTCTCCTATTCTGAATTAACCTAAGTTCAGAAAAAAATACTGTTTATGGCATATTTTGTTTTAAATGCAAATACAGGTATTTTCTGGTAATGCTGAGGAGAACGGAATATTCGTTCAGCTCGGATGCGTGCAGGTTATGTAATATCCTTCTGGCAGATGAAAATCTCACTGGCTCAGACTAAAGCTCAACATGTTTCTTTCTGTCTTGATCACTTAAGTATGTCATTTGGGCTTCTTGTTTTGGCAAAGGCTTCCTCTGCAGTTACCAAATGTATCTTTTTGAGGAAGAAATCGAGTTGAAGAAATTGTCAGTGTTGCGTGCTTCAATTAATTCCCACTCAACATTATTGTGATTATTGTTTTTAGACCAATTGGATTTCCAGTGAAAATTACTGATTTACAGCCAGCAACTCTCTAATCACATTTCCTGTAATAAAATCTGTAGAAGAGTTGGGAAATAAGTTAGAAATTTACCATATGTATGCGTTAAGTTATCTGGGTTTAACACACAAATTGGAATGCATAGAATCAGATTTGAATGTGGCAGAGTAGATCTTAATGGTCAGCTAACCTCTGTGTTCTGATCTTACCGTAGGATTTCCTCTATCTTGTTTTATAAATGTCCAAAATCCTTTCATGACACAATTAAGACTGAGGAATAGGCTGTGTTAAATGTTGTTTTAGTGGTTTCGAGGGGTTTTGTGTGAATTTTCCAAATGACACTGGTTTATTTATGAAGTGCATTATTGGTTTTGTCTCAGTTTTTGGAAAATACTTGCTTGCAACTGCATAAAATGAGAACTAACTTCATAAGAAATACAGAAGTATTTGTTACTGTCGTAGTCAGGGGTTGGATCACGTTCACAATCCAGAGTAGTGGATATTACCAGCAGGTGCTGATGCCTGAGGCTCTTTCCTTCATAGCTGAGATTAGGCATCTGAAATCAAGGGGAGATTTAGGCTGGACATTAGGAAATACTACTTTTCTGAAAGAGTGTTCAGGCGCTGGAACGGGCTGCCCAGGGAGGTGGTGGAGTCACCGTCCCTGGAGGTGTTCAAGAAGCATTTAGATATAGCGTTGAGAGACATGGTTTAGTGGGGTTATTGGTGGTAGGTGGATGGTTGGACTGGATGATCTTGTAGGTCTTTTCCAACCTAGCTAATTCTCTGATTCTATTCTATGAAGGGACTAGTATGACTTTCTGTTTGTCACAGATCATCTTCCTATTTTGGGAAATTTCAAGAAGGCAATGCAAGTAGAAGAAAAGTACCTAATATAAAGAAAGTTGTATGCTATGCTTGACACAAAGCACTCAGGTTAAAAGGTGTCTTTTAGATCGGGGAATGACAACAACTGACTAAATGAAAGCCTTGCTGCTGCTACAGTCTGTGACTAAATTCAGTTTCTACTTCATTCCAGATCCGCTGCCAGATGCTGCGTTGTTATAACTGCAGTGCTGGGTTCTCTTTTTACCCTGCTTGAACATGGCTGTGATAGGGATGTTTAAAACTGACATTGGTATAGGGATCATGTTAGCTGCTTGGAGGTGATTTTTGAAGTGTTTATCCTAAGCATAGAAAACTTGTACAGAATTAGTGAAAGTAAATTGAATTTTGGAACACCAATAGCACTTACTTCTGCTGTACTCTTAATACAGTCAAAGGAAATACTTTTTTTTTTGTCCAGTGGCAAACTTCCTGGCAATGTAAATCCAATCACTTCAGATTACAGAGCATTTAGAGGCAAAGTTGCTGAGTTCTAATGTTCTGACTTCTTTTGCAAAGTTCTTAGAAAGTTGACACAATTAGCTGCTGCAACGCTGTGTATTCCAGTATTACTGGAAGAAAATGAGACCTTAACACAGGGGGCAAGGGAGTTAGAAGAGTGAGAATTGAGACAGCCAGTGAAAGCAATGGAATGTATGTCCTAGGAACGCCATCAGTTTGTACTCTCCTGTTTCAACTGCTGTGCTAAGTAAAGATGCCAGTTTTTTTCCCCACTTTGTATCATGTTCAGAGCTGTAATACAGTGGAAGTGTATTGGCACAGGCTGCCCAGGGAGTAACTGTCCCTAGAGGAGATGAAGAAGAACGAAGGCATGGCATTGAGGGACGTGGTTAGTGGGCATGCTGGGGATGAGCTGATGCTTGGACTTGATGATCTCAGTGGTCGTTTCCAACCTCAATGATTCTATGATTGTATCTTGCAGAGAAAGTGCTCCCATAGGGCATAGGGGGGAAATCTTATTAACTGATAGCCTTTGGAAATCTTAAGTTCAGGAGCTTAACTAAGATTCATTTGTATGGCTAGAGGTGAAAGGGAAAACGTCTGAACGTAAACAAATGGACACTCACAGAGAATTATTTACAGTATCAACATTGTCCCATAGTCCACCATTAATGATTAGCCCCAAGTGGAATGTCAGTCACCAGTATGTTATCTCTGCAGTCTGAAAGCTGAAACTGTAAATGGGTTGTGCTCTATTAGATTTCTCAGATATAACTTTATAAGAGTAATTATTGAACTCATTCAGGAAGTGAAGATGGAATTATATTTCTTAAAGGCATATAAGACTTCACTATGTGTTTTGTCTTTGGATAGAAATGTATGGATTAGGTAAACTTGATCTGAAGCATAGCTGGCTTGTACTTTGTATCTATCAACACGGATTCAAATTCTAATAATGCTGTTTGCCTTTCCTTCTGGTAAGACGAGTTGAAGTGTTGAGGCGAATGAGAACTTCCTGCCACCTGCAGAGTTTGTTGGATAATTTCACTTTTCCTATTCCTGGTGTACTAGAACTCTTCTGCTGGTTTGCTTTTTAGAATATATATGTTCTGGAAGTGGAGGGAAGAAAGAGTTTTTAGTGAAAGTTTTAACATGGGTGTGATTGCATGCTTTTTCATCATAGGATTTCCCTTGTTTGGTCGTTGAGTTTTTCTGCAATAAAGAAGCATGTGCAGTCTGGAAGGTACGCAGTCTGTTCAGAGTGACCTTTACACTTTGACAGTACTTTGTTGTAGGGTTCAGGTATGTAGCATGTACATCTACTCAGAAGTAATGACTCAAAGACATGAGCTACTTGGTTACCAGGGTGGGACTTCAACAGTTAATAAATCAGAAAACAGAAACGGGACTTAGCTGTGTAAGTGTGTGTTTATGGAAGATCACAAAATAAATGAGAGATTTTTGTTGGGCCTGAAGAAAGTAGGTGCATATACTAAATGTGCAAGTGCAGGAGTTAATGGGGTATACTTAATCAGTCATCACTCCTGTCTTTCCTGTGTTTCTTTTTCTGGTAGCTAGGGAGGAATGAAGTGTTCCGTGTGATGGAGGTTTTCTTGCCTGTCTTTAGTCCTGCCTGGTACTCCTACTGGAAGGTAGTTTCTGAAGTTAAAACATGCAGAAAGGCATCTTTTCCCTTCTATTGTTCTATTAGCTATTATTAGCCATTTCCATAGTATATCTCGTACACAGTTGTGATGCTGTGTTTGTGACACTCATTTTTGGGATGTGTGGCTGACAAACACAGGCTTGTCTGCAGTGAGCTGTGCTGAGGAACACCGAGATTTCACAGCAGCAGTTCCTGTAATGGGGAGAAAAGAAAGTGCACCTGCCAAGCGTTGGTGCTTTTACATATTGAGTGGATTCTGTGGGGAAAATTGGATCCTTTGAACAGGAGCAGTGGTCAGCTGAACTGCTTGGCTTGTGGAACTCTTCTTTTGGAGCTGTATTTTATAGTAGGCTTTTAAAAAAAAAAAATAAATCCACGTGGCTAATTCTTCCAATGCAAATGACTTGAATATCTAGAGGACCTGTTACCTGGACTTCTTCCTAATTGGAGCTGGTCTGAACATGAGCTGCTCTCCAGGGTTGCAGTACCTGTTCCCAGTTGTTTTCCAGTCATCTCCGTAAAATTGCACCATCTACATTATGCATATTAAGAGCAAAATGCTCTTATTCTGAAATAGTTTGGTCCTGCTTGGCTAAATTTCATCTAATCTGGAAAAATATTGCCGTATTTTCCCATTTATTAGCAGTGGAATAATGAGCTCCTTCATTGCAAACTGGAAACGCTGTTAAATAGCTCGTTCTGATGTAGCTTACAGAGTGATTTCCACATAAAGTGTTAAAAATGCTGTTTTGAAGCAGTCTGGTCCAGGCGAGTTGGGTTGGTGAATGTTGGATCCGAGTAGACCTTGGTTTTCCAGTTGTCTTAGCAAACACGAAATCCCATTCAACGAGCCCTGGGTGTGGGTGGGCAAGTAACTGTTGATCCAAGCAATGGAGATTTTCAAGCTTCTTTATTCCTAGTGCTTGACCAAAGCTGCTTATGAGGGAGTGAATGTATTTTATCTGTCTGAGGATATGTAAGTATAGAATCTATCCTGTTTCATGGGATGCAGTTTGCCTTACCCTCCCACTTAGTGTCTTTTTTAAGTGAAGAATGCAGTGTGTTTTGCTCTTGGCGCTGTGTGCACATTAATGTTGAACGATTGATATTTCAGCTACCTGCTTATGAGATAGATACGACAAGATTCAAGGGAAAAAAAAAAGCAAAGCATGTTGGAGAATATAACTAGGTATGTGCTTACTGCACATAGCATCTCTGGTATAATAGCAGATGAAAAAGCAGTGGCTACAGAAATAGGAATTTGTCACAGTTGCTTGACCTATTTTGAAGGGCTCAATTTCTGGCCTGGAAGATGAAGTTCTTGGAAATATTTCCAGGTTGATATTTTGGAACAAAACGTTAAAAATGAGAGGTACATCTCAACCAGTGTATGTACACAGTGTGTCATTTTGGCTTACGTTCAGTCTGCTCAGCAAATTTCCGCAGATGATGGTCTGAGTTAGCAAAGTCTGTTCTCAAGGCAAATTTTTATTAATAGATAAATTAATAGAGATAAGAGTCCCCAAATAAACGCATACATTTGCTGAGGTTACCGGGGGTTCTCTGTGTGATGAAGCCAATGAGTTAGCTGTGCTTCTGCCTCAGGGGGATGCCGAGGGAAGAGCAGGGTTCTGCCTGGGGATCAGATCACCAGTGCATGCTGCAGTCACACCTGCTCTCTGGGATCATTTGTAGCTGATGCCTCTGCTGCTGCATTGCCTGGTTTGTCTGCCTTGGCTTTGCTGCGGGTCAGGAGCCCTGTGATGGCATGCAGGGTTTGGCTCATCCACATCTACACACCTGATGTGGCGTAGGTGCTATACCAAATCAACGCTGGAGGAGCTGCTGTGTCTGCAGATAGCTTCTTGTTTCTTGCGTGAATCTTCAGCCTTCTCGTACTTTTCACCCTTGTACTTCTCTGACCTGATGCCTATCAATTGTGTAATATTTTAGAAGAGAAAAAAAAAAAAAAACAGTGAATCATTTGGTTCTGTTCTGTAATGAAGCCTGAACGGTTGTAAAGTTGGTAGATATCTTGGTTCAGAGAGCAAATACCTTCTTTCTCCCACCCTGAATAACCTATGGTATGACACTGCACACTCTGTGCTAAGCAACTCCAGCAGGTTTAAGTAATAGAATTGCTTTGGTACAGGTGTAATTGCACATCTTTTGGTGTTACTAGAAAGTCTGTAGCCCAGGCATTTGTCATCATTCCTTGCAAAGATTTCCTTGTGTTATTGAAAGAAAGTGTGTGGGGGGAAGGGCATAAAACCAAAAAGAACTAACTAATCTAGCAGTGAAGTTTTTAACTGATGTAACAAAAAAAGGTACAATGTTGCATATTTAAAAAACCAGGGCTGTTTCCTAGGAAAGTTGTGTACATTTTTTTTAAGTCTTTAGCACTTGAATTTTGGCATTTGAATTAATATAGGTACGTGAAATGGAATTCTTCAAATTGTGTCATATCTCACCGACCTAAGGCTTTGAAACCTTTATAAATACATTCGTGTTGGACTACAGCTTCATAAGCCACTTCTGCATGTCCATTTTCTCATTCACTCTCCATAGGCAGGGCATAAAATCATTGGTTTAGGCTGTGAGGGACCTCAGTGTCTGCTGATCAACCCCCTTCTTTGACCACGGTACACAGAAGATGATCTGCTTCCTTATGGGTTCCAGTGCCTGACCGCTTTCATTTAAGATCCTTTCCTTTCTTCTTGAGAATTTCCCTTGCTGCAGTGTCTGCTGCCTATCGTACTTCTGCTATTAACCACCCAAAAATGTCTGACGGAAGGTGCTGCTTATATTCCCTCCCACATCCCTTTGTCTTCTCTCCTGCTGATGGAATAAGCCCGCATCCTTCAGCTCTGGCTGTCCTGCTGCACTTTGGGCTGTCTCCACCTACACCCGTGGACGTGGCTGTACATCAGTTGCTGCTGAAGGTTTTCCCCCAAGCAGCTGTCCCACTCAGGGCTTAAGTGCTTGCTCCATCCTGCTGTATCTGTGCTGTGCTTCTTATGCCACGGTTAGCATAAAAATGCCTGATCTAATTGAGTCCTAACTGTGCAAGTATTTCTTGACTGAATCAGCATTGCTCATGCAAATACTTTCAAAGAAGCTTTTAGATAGGTTTCAGAAGAGTTACATTGGTGATAAAGGTACTTAAGGGTATCAGGACGTACCAGGCTGCTAAGCATCTGTGCTGATGAAAGGCATCTTCCAAGTAAAACTTCCGTGCATCTGCTCAACCTGCCTTTTATATAGAAAGAAGCTTCTTATTTTGCTAGACATATTTTGTAGTAACAAGAGTTTTGAAAGGACTTTTCCCCTTGTTTGCATTTGCAAATTTATTTCCTTCCATTCATGGCTAGACTTGCCTATTTACTTCTGTTCTTGCCCGTTTTCTCGCAGTTGGCTGATAGTTCTCGTTCCTAATGTGCCTGCCCTCTCTTCCCCCACCCACCGAGTTCATTCATATGCTTTTCACATAGACACTCATCAGTGCTGTGAGGGATGGTTTGCTGCTGCTGTCACAAAGCCTGTTTTCTGTTATACGCGGTGACAGATACCAAAACATGATTTGAAAGCTGTTTTCTTTAGAAATGTTTCTACCAGTATAAAAAAAAATATCATCTAGAACAGATGTAATTTTTTAGCTTCTCAACGTAGCAGATTTTCAAGTGTCACCTCGTTGTGATTGACAATATAGCAAATATTGTGTTTAAGAACAGAAGTCCTCACATTCTAACCTTTGTGTGACACCTCTTAGGCCAAGGTGTATGACCTGATGTAGCGTGGTGCATGCCTTTGTATTTAACGTGCATTTCTGCCCGATAGACTCACACAGAACTGCTTACACTATTCCTTAGGTGGCGAGGATCAAGAAGCTGCAGGGCTTGGTTTTAATGACCAGCTCAGAGCGTATCTGTTGCTGAGTAATATCCTCACATTGTCTTAACGCCTAAAGTCATCATCCAATAATAGATAACCATGCCTTAAAAGTGAGGTCATGAATGCCTGTAGTCATCACAGTTTTACTTGTAGATCAAGGAATGGCTAATCTCTCCATCTCCATACATTTTGAATGTGGAAATCATTTCCTGCTTGCTTCCTTTAATTATTAAACTTGTAAATACCAGGTTTTTTCAGATCTGACTCTAGTAGTTCAGAGTTTACGGTAGGCGTGCGTTACCTGCTTGCGTCTGAAGACAGTCCTGTCTGACTTCAGTCATGGGTGATAGGAGTTTATTCATAGCAGAATAGAGAACTTCTGTCTTCAAAGATTAAACCTTTGAGTTCAGAATTATCTGGGAGCATTGTATCTGTGTTAAACCCTAGTAGGACTATAGGTTGGGCTTAAGCCTTGGGCCTTGTTAACCGTGGCCGTTCGTAGGACATCAAGTCTGAGCAAAAATAACTGTTTTATATGTGGGGTGGTGATAAGTAAAATGTCATCAGTACTTCTGTTGAACGAAGTAAAAGCTTGTATTTAGCACTACCAAGCTGTGTTGTATCATGTTTGAATATAAATAGTTGCTTCTGCTCTTGTTTCTGTAGCATTGTGATCTTAAGTCATCAACGTTTGAAACCAAGTTAATGGATTATTCCTTCTTATTATTGGCTGCATTATAAGCTTGGCTCCTCACGATACAGCTTTGACGCTAACAGATCTAGAAGACAGAAAGGATTACTTATTTTAACAACCATATGAGGATTCCTTAGATCTAAACCAGAAGTCCAGACAGAACAAAAATTGGATAGCTCTGTTGCAGCTACCCAGCCTCAGGTGCTTTGCTGCGCTTCTAACCATGTTTCTGGTTGCAACCAACTTTGATTTAGGTAAATTAATCTGTCAGCTTCTGCACTGTAGCTAGAGGCTCATTCTTAAATTTCACATTTCCTCAGTTGCTCTTTTAAAGGTGTTGATTGCATTGTATCAAGGCTGAGTAGTCTTTGAATTTATTAGTCACGTTGAACCAATGGCTAGAGGCGTTTACTGGTCCATTAAGAAGCCAGAAATGTGAAGCTTCATGTGTTACAATTAATTCCAGTCTTCCAGCAAAACTTCATTAAATAGTAACAAGTAAGAACTCTATTGCTCTTTAAAGCATTAGGTGCTTGAAGCTGGGAGTTGTTAGTCAGAGGTAGCACAAATTATTCTGGTGCTTCTGTTCTAGGACCTTGTAAGGCAACTGCAAAAACAATTGAGGACCTGGAATCTTGGCAGTGAAAAGGGTCGGATTTGTGTTAATGAGGTTCTAGTTGACTGCTTTTCAGACATGTTTTTTTTTTCTTCTTGGAAAGACGTTCAGTTTTCGTAGAAAATATTACTTTAGAAAGTGAATGCAGTGCTTTTTGTATTTCCCTGATTTTTCCTTCCCAGAACTGACAAAATTTTTATTATTGTTATTGCATTGCAGATTTAATCCAGTGCACGAATGAGATGAATGTGAACATCCCACAGCTGGCAGACAGTTTGTTTGAAAGAACTACCAACAGTAGCTGGGTGGTGGTCTTCAAATCTCTCATCACAACCCATCATCTAATGGTGTATGGAAATGAGGTAATGCAGAGAGTGTTAAGTCTGAGAACAGTTAAAGCTCTTTGTTTCTACAAGTGTCAGCTAATTCCACTAATTATTTTACTAAGGAAAGCATTGTTTCTGCCTAAAATCGCATGAATTTGGGTAGGGTGTATTGTATTTGTCTACTTCAAAGTATTTCTACTTCAGAGTTCATAATGCTTGAATCAAAACTGTATGTTGAGTGCTGGAGGTACCTTTTTTTTTGGAGGTGTTATTTTAATTACTGATGGTGACCATCACCATCAGTAATTAATCAGTAACCCTGCCTTCTGCAGCAGGGGGAAAACGTGTGCCTGTGGCTTTGAGTGTAGACAGTCAAGTAACATCAAATACTCTAGTACCACTAAATGAATAAAACACCAGCTTAAACAGAAAGGGATAACTTGTTTTGCTTCACAACTTGACTTCTTACGGGACCTTAGTTTTCAGAATGCCAAGCACAGTGACTGCTTGGATTTCCTGCATCTCAAAAAAAAAAAAGTTCCTTATCAGGCTTTCTTAGAAACATTGTAAGCATTGCTTGGTATTGCAAGCAGTCAGCATAACATAGTGGATGTGAGCTAGGGAGTTAAGGTGTAGCTTTAGGAAGTTACAAGTAGAACTTTGTAGAGAGGACCAAATTGTTTTTTGATCTGCATGAAGGTTCCTTCCATGTCCTGTAACTGACAGGGTAGTGAGGTTTAAGTTTTTTAAAACGTTCACTCATGCAAAAAAATACATATGTGCACACAGAAGTTTCTCTTGCAGGTTAGCTGCAGAGTATTTCTAGTCTCAGTGAAATATACTGAATCTATCCTTTGAAGCTAAGCGAGCCACAAGAGGGCAAACTTCTCATGTTGCCATTAAGCATCATTGTCGGGCTGACACTTTCCACAATAGTCTGCAATTCTGCTGTGCTTGCTTTTGGAGTCTTAAGTTTCATGCTGGTACCAATACACTTCACAGGAACTTGAGGTGCCGTAGTCTGAAATACTTGCCATTCCAAAACTAAAACTGCCAAACAAATGTTGAGAGCCAAATGTACTGCAGAAGTAACGACACTAAGAGCGCTTCTCAAGAAGAAACTTTTCACAGCTAGAAATAGCACTTGGACAGTAAACCTGGAAATGATCAAATGGTTACGGAAATATCTAGAAGATTGTCAAGAATCTGTAAATCACTCTGTAAAAATTGAGAAACGTTTGATCCTCCAGCTTTCACTTAATTCATTCGACAGAGTACTAAGTGCATTACCCTTCTCTGGTCTTTTTTTTTCTATTCATGCTAATGAAAATAATGTAGGACACGTTCTGTTAATCAGAACTATTTCTCTTCTGTCACAACGTTATCGCAAGTGGATGGTTGTCTGGTTTATATTTGTAGCCACTCTCTAGAGAGTGCTTCATAAGGCAAAATAATTTGTCCTACCGACTTAAATCTGCTGCCAGCAACCTGAAATGCCTTCTGAAAGATGTCACATCATTCATTTTGTGGAACAGTTCGGAACTGCGTTTAACTCATGGGAGATATGCGAAGCGTGGTGCTGTGATGTTAATGCTTCTTATGGATTCTTATGTTTATTTAATGTTTATTTCATAAGCAAATTAACCTTTGTCACCTGATTTCGGTGTGTAAGCTAAGTACTGTTTAACCACGTGCTGAGTGAAATTACATGACAGATTGGTAAAATGAAATGAACTTTTAAAATGGAAATTAGTGCAATAATTGTGAACATGTAGAACAATAATGTATTTGGTGGGGAATTCTTTAGAAGCTTCTGATATATTATTCTGGCTGAAGTGAAGTCTTTCAGGCTTCGTATTACAGTTCAGCTGAGTTTTTGTAATAGTTTGCAGACTTGAAATAAATGGCAAAGCCTAAAAACTGAATTTTTTTTGTATTCAGTAACGAGAGCTTCTGTCAGTGTTACCTCAGTTCCAGTCTGGGGTCAGCGTGCTAAAAGATTTCAAATTGTTCTTTCCATCCAGCGCTTCATCCAGTATCTGGCGTCCAGAAACACGTTGTTTAATTTGAGCAACTTCCTAGACAAAAGTGGATTGCAAGGTAAGGTGTCATTTTCATTAAATAGAAGTAGTGTAGTAGTGTGCTGGCAAATACAACTCAGTAATTTTGTCACTGGAGAAGTAATTATTGTGTATTTTAGCTCAGACTGCTGTTCTTAATTTAGAATGCTGTTATGTTGTGATAAAAGTTACGTGTTGGAGGAATTTGTTTTGGGAATCTTTTCTAAAGAAGGCTCGCTGTAAATGCTTCTAAATTCCTTAGTTACACAGATCTGAGTTGTTATTCCTGCAAATTCTGAGAAGATTTCTTCATTTGAAGGGGGATATTTTGATGATTACATTTCTAAGTGCATCACGGTTGCGTGCAGTATGCGAGCGAGACACGCTGACTTAACACAAACAGAGCAGATGTATTTCAGAATTGTTCAAAGATTGTCCCACCCATCTTTGAGACTAATGCTGTAGGTAAAGAAGCTTTTACTCAGCTCAGATTTTTCAGCTGAGATGTTCTTTATTGTTGCACTGCAGTTCTGATCGTGCATGTCGTCGCCTCTCTATTTTCCTTTTTTTCTGAGATGGTTTCCTTCCTTCTGCATTGTTTTTTGTATAGCTGGTTGTAATTTTTCTCCAGGTGTTCTAAAACAGGTGTACTGGGTGCTTTCATGGAGACAGCAGCCTTCTCAGTGACAGCCCAAGGTCTACCAAATTGAATAATTTTGTTGATTTATTTGCTGAATACAGTGACATGCGCTGTTCTTGGTAATACAGGCAAGCTAACCATACAAATCCAGGCAAAAATACAATGATGCTGTCTTTAGTGTCTTGCACTTTGAGAGTAAATGAATTGACTAGGTAAGTAATAAGCTTCTGAAACTTCTTTTTAAATATTTTTTAGGCTATGACATGTCAACATTTATCAGGCGGTATAGCAGGTACCTGAATGAAAAGGCAGTTTCCTACAGACAGGTGGCTTTTGACTTCACAAAAGTAAAAAGAGGGTAAGAGCTGCTTTTAGTTTCGATTACATTAAGGTTTTTGTCTTCCTTTTGTAGTTGAAGTGAGAAATATCAGCATTGGTTACATGTCAGTGCCGTGTGCTTAAAAAATATTAATGAAGTCGCTTAGTAACATCTGGTTTTCTCACTTAGGTATGTCCCATGACACACACAGGAACAGAATATTTGACTTGAGTTACTGTAACATCACTTGTTGTAAACTTGGAGTTTAATGTATAGAAATGGAAAAAGTTTGTGTCAAATACATCAGTAGTGAGTGCCATCAAGAGAAACCAGTCACTTGAGACTGGGTACCCATACAAAATGTAAAATCACAGTGCAGAGCACCAGTGATCAGGTAACTTAAACTACTGATTAATCCTACTGATTAGGAGATGTCCATCAGGAGTGCCAGAGAAGGTGGACTGGTGATGGCTGAACATCTTCCATCTTTGTTCATTATCTCTGTACACGGCGTTTTTTAAAGTTTAAAAACATAGTTTTACATTTCAGCATCCTTTATCATCCACAGGCAGTGCAGCAACTTAGTGTTGCTAAAACTTTAATTCACCCACAGGAATCTCCATTTAAAACTGTTAAGTGGGGGTTTATCACAGTATGGACTGCACAGTGCTCCCTTGCAACGCCATCCAAATCCCTTACGCCTCATTAAAACAAAAGAGTCTGCAGTATTAGCTTGTAATGATAATCCCCATATTCCTATTACTCTTTTTGCATTCAGAGGTGGTGGGATGCAAAACTCTTAGTCTTTTCCACACACCAGGTGTGTGTGTGGTCTGGTAGCTGCAGTATAGGTACTCCAGATACACCAGAGATGTGCAGTTCTTTTGTAGTCAGGTGCTTTTAAGCCTCCAGCAGCACGTGCCTGAGGGTTCCTCCAGGAGCAGCACAAATAACTGTTTTGGAGCAGCAATCTGCTGGTTCCCCACCTCGGCCTTTTTCAGGGCTCTGCACGCATGCCCTGTCACACAAGGTTTATTGCAGTTGCTGTTGGCTGTCAGGAGGGAGAATGCTGCTTGAGGAGAAAGCTGAAAACAGCCAGCTCCCTGCTGCCTTCCAGATTGGAGAGCAGCCATGGCCTTTTCTGTGCAGATGCCCTGGGAGACTTGTGCTTCCAGGAAACATTTGGTTTGCCCTGTGCGTGCAGAGGATCTATAAGGCTGTCTGAGTTGTCTTACAGACAGCAGTTGTTTGTTGTCACTGAGGTGATTTAATCTCTTCTTTGTTGTTTTTTTTTGGATATTTTATAATCTTTCAATGCGTTTTATTAAATGCATAGTGAAATAAGTCTACCCTGAGCAATTATTAAAGGACCAAATACTCATAGTTTGCCATTAAAAGCAAGTATCATGTAGTCTCTGTAATCCATCTGTAGAAGGTTGAAATCATTGTACCTTGTTTGGCTTTCTTATTGCTCTCAGTTGAAAATAATCTACACTGAGATGAAATAATAATCAGGTGATTGGAAAAAGCATAGGCAAAAACAAACTTCAGAAAAAAAACTTCAGTGTTTTTTTACTTGATGTATCTTAATTGAGATTTCTTAAATATCACTTTCATTCCCTTGGAGTAATTTACCTTGGAGTTGTGTTTTGGTTCAAAACTATTGCTCTTGCAACACTGCAGTTATTACAGTTGTATTGGCTAGACAGCATTCTTGAACATCAAATGTCTGCTTTGTGTGACCGTACGAATTTAAGTATTTTCACTGACCTGCTTTATTTTCTGCATTCTGTTTCTCAGTAATAATTGCCTTCAAATTCACTTGAAGATTTTTCTTTTGTTTCGCTCAACAGGGCCGATGGAGTAATGAGAACAATGAGCACAGAAAAACTCCTCAAAACTGTACCCATTATACAGAACCAAATGGATGCGCTGCTTGATTTCAACGTAAGCTTAGCAATGCGTGCACATCCAACGCACTGCATTTGTTGTGAAAGGCTGTAACTTGTGTCAAGGTTAAAGATCTTGAACTTGCCTCTGTGTTCTTCGTTTGTGTGTTTTCTCTGCAGTGCCTGAAGAGCAAAATGTATTTTATTAAATCTCGTGAAAGCAGGGAGAAATGATGCTCGGTGCAAGAGAATCCATTGTCCTAAAAAAGTGTTATTAATCACATACACTACGTAATACTTGTTTGTACATGCAAAAGCTGATGATTTCTGCCCTGTGTCTTTTTAGCTGCGTTAGTTAACGTTAACATTAACATTAGTTAACAAGAATACTTGCCAAAATGATAGAATTTTTTTTCTGCTGAGAAATGCTGTTTTGATTTACTCTTCTGCTGTCTTCTATTAATAGCCAATGAGGAAGCATGACTTTGGATAGAATACTGAAGTTCAGCTGAGTTTTCCAATAAGGGATCGATTCAGTCAAATTAACTTTTTCTCTGATCTTCCTAGGTCAATAGCAATGAACTTACAAATGGTGTAATTAATGCTGCCTTCATGCTTCTCTTCAAAGATGCCATTAGACTGTTTGCGGCATATAACGAAGGGATTATTAACCTCTTGGGTAAATAAAACTGCTTTCTGCAATGCTTAATTTTTTTCTGGGGGGGGAGCTCAGTAAACCATTGCAAGTATCTGCTCTTTTTAAAGAAACTGAAACAGCCTTATTGTAGAACACCAAAATATTACAGATTTCCCCAAGTCATTGCGTTATATGGAGGGATCAGGAAGTTTCTGAAAGAAAAGTCTACTCAAGATTTTCTTATTAAAATACTGTTTTTCTTTGTCTTAAACTGCTTGGCAAATACAAGCCATGATATCAGTGGCTTTTCTTTTAGAAATGCGATCCTGTTTTGTTTATTTTTTAATGACGTAGGTTATCATCAGTTACAAACCTGTAGTCACAATATTGCTCATTGCTTGGCTTCTGAAGCTTTAGAATTGTTTGGTTGTAATCATTTGTTGGCTTATATTTCAAGAGAGTGTCACGTGTTTAGGGGAAATTGATTTCCTGCTTCAGGTTCTTTCACTGGAGATACAAGGGACCCTGTCTAGAAATAATTAAGCTGAAAGCAGTGTGCTGATTTGCTTGTTCTTGAGTTCTGTGATTGGATCTAGCTATCTGATTGCTGTCACATTGCTTGGAAAGTGGAAAGTAAAACCCAGAATTAGCCAGTGAAGGACAGTCAAGCTTCCAGTCTCAAGTCACAGACTAGTTCTTTTCTCTTAGTAATAGGAACTTGCATGCAGTTGCTTCGATTCATGTTTTGACTGAAGCTCAATGTAGAAACAAGCCTGAAAGCACCATTTCAAGAAGGTGGGGTAGAAGCCTCCACTTCCAGCACCAGTGTTTGGCAGTCTGTTGCATGCCACTGTTGTAGACAACCCTATTAAAAGAAAAAGCATCAGTCTTACAGAAAATACCAACATCTTGCCTGATAGCTGGCTGCTGGTACTGAGTAAACTTGTGATTGTCATACCACAAAATTGCCTTTTCTTCCCACAAGGAAGGTGACCTATTCTTAGACCTGACTATCCCCTTCAGGGTACTCCAGGTACAATGTGGGAGATCTAGTACTTGCCAGGTAAGGTGAACTGCGTGCAGGTGATCACTAGTTCAAGTTCAGTGGAGCTTTTGTCATTTGGTATGAGTTAGGCGTAGTGACTTCTGCAGTTAAGATGGCAAAACAAATCTGCAGGCTGTTTCTGTTTGCCTTGTTTTGTATGCTTCTACTCTGAGATACGCATGGGAACAATGCAGGCTGTGTGATTCCTTACTTAATGTGCGTGTTCTTCCTGCTTTTAGAAAAGTACTTTGATATGAAAAAGAACCAGTGTAAAGAAGGCCTTGATATATATAAGAAGTTCCTCACTAGAATGACACGGATCTCAGAGTTCCTCAAAGTTGCAGAGGTAACCCATGTTCAGCCAAACTGTACCCTCTATTTGAAGGAGCTTATTTCCTCATAAAGCAAATACTGCTTCCTTTCAGCTGAATTTCACTCCTGTCATCTCACAGTCTCTGTCCTTGTGATTAGATCTGAGGACTAGTGAAAAACCTGACTGCAAAGTACTTGGGTTGTGGATGCCCCATCCCTGGAGGCATTCAAAGCCAGGCTGGATGTGGCTCTGGGCAGCCTGGTCTAGTGGATGGCAACCCTGCACTCAGCAGGGGGGGTTGAAACTTGATATCTTCGAGGTCCTTTTCAACCCAGGCCATTCTATGATTCTATGATGATGATTGTACATTTGTACATTCTCCTTAAGCAAAAGATAAATGAGCATTTTCCAACTTTGTTAGTTTCATAATATTGGCAGCAGTCTTTGATCTATTACTTTGTATGTATTCTAGCTTGTCAAGTTTGAACTGAAATAAATTTAACGAATAAGAAATTGAGATAAGCGTGTTTATCTTTTATAGTTAACTCATAGAGAGAAAAACCAGTTACCTTGTAAAATAGTTTTTAATGCAGTCTGCATTCTGAAGCATTGTTGGATTAAGAGTCTTGGTTTTGACATGCTTCTGCTCTTGTTTTGCTTTTCTTTATTATTCATAACTCTTGAAAAAAGCTAAGCTGTAACGCTTGTAGTTTGTCCTTCCAGTTGGTAAGAGCATGAATCTTCCTCCTGTGAGTGCACGTACATCGTGCTGCAGACCATTGTTTGATGTACGTTATAGAAAACAGCTTTAGCTTTTATGGAAAGCTGCTTCTAAAACCTTTGAAGGTGCTTTATTTTAGCAATTGCATCTCTGTATCACTAGGATCTGAGAGCTTACCCCGTAATTTATGGGAAAGGCAATGTCTCCAGCCTTACAATTCTAAAATACTTCATTCTCATTCAGCTTTGTTTCCAAGGTTGTATGTGTTTAAAAAAAAAAAAAATCCCTAATACACCTGCTTCAAATGTGTACGCATTAAACAAAAGACTTCACTATAACCAACAACTACAGGATTCAGATGATCAAAATTTAAACTGTATATGGAGTTATGCTTTTTATTTGACTTCATTTTAATGTTCTTTGCTTTTTGAGCATCGCTGCCTTTACCAAATGCAAACAAGTTCTAAAGCTTATTTGTTCTATTACAGCAAGTTGGAATTGACAGAGGAGACATACCAGATCTTTCCCAGGTAGATAAACCTATTATGTATTTGTCATTACATGTCAGTTTTGATATTGCATAATCAGAAGAACTTGGCATTATAGCATTCACTTACGCTTTCTTCTGTATGTTGTCACCAAGTTATTTCCAAGTTTGATTAAATCCAACCCCTGTCAGAGCCTGGCTTTCGTTTGCTATGATGCTATTGTAAAACATTAGAGGCCATTTATTTCATACTCTAATTGAGTTTTGTGACAACATAATTTCCATCATGCTTGAAAACACAATTTGTCTTTGCAAGTTCACATAATGAAGCTTTTACATGATGTTACAAGGCTACAGTTCTTAGCAAGCTTGCTTTTGGCTACAAGCCCACTGAAATAATTTGTGATGGTTTGCAGAGCATGCACACAGAAAGACTTCAGGTGCAGTTTCCTTAGTCTCTAGAAATCCTGACTGCTTCTGATTCTGTTTGCTGTTTCCCACCTGTTAATTCTAACATCCCTTGACATATTTCAGCACTTACTGGTGAGTCATTTTGACACGGTAAAAAAAAAAGTAGTGATGAGACAACCTCAGGTTATATTTAAGTAATTAAATATCTATTGGATGCCAAGATGCGATATAAGTATTTAAAGTTGTACTAGTTGCCTTACAATTGTATTCTCTGGAAGTCTCACCTACTGACATGCTTTACCTTAGGTTTTTTTCCTGTCTTTTCCCTGTTGTCTCTTTATAGGCACCGAGTAGCCTTCTTGATGCTTTGGAGCAACATTTAGCTTCTCTAGAAGGAAAGAAAATCAAAGATTCCACAGCTGCAAGCAGGTGCTTATGCTCTTATCCTTTACAATTTAAAAAAAAAAAAGTTGACGCCAATTTTAAATTCATTATTTTGAGATTAGATGATAAAGATTTGTGTGGGTTTTGTTGAAGTGAAGGTTGCATTAGTAACAGTAGAAGAGAGAGTTATGTCTTGCTGAGTACTTCAGACAGTTTCTTCCAGGTCAACAGAACTAGAATCTGAGGAGCTGCTAAGACTTGCTCTAGGATCCCTCCTCTAGCAGTTCCACTTCTCGCATCTAATCTTGAACTTCTGATGAGAAGCAGTTTTTCTAATTTACCGCCTGTAAATCTTCATTTTCTGTTAATAATTAGGCCTCTGTAAGATATGCAGCATTTATTTATGAATGTCCTTAGACTCTTCCATCTCGGTTGTAATCCTTTCGTTTGTCAGAGGCAAGAAAATGTTTCCAGAAGTCCTTAAATTAAAAATGGTTGCTTAAAGTAATTGGAGATTAAGGCATTCACTGGTTTCCAAATGCTTGCTAAAACACAAAGTACAATCTAGAGAAATCCTCTAGGCAAATAACTTCATTATGTTTAAATAAAAGAAGCTTAGTGCTGGGGGATGGAGGGAGAAGTCATGCTAAGTTAGTAGTGTTTCTTTCTTGCATGCCCAGACAATAATACACAAATATTACTACAAAGAGAACATGTAAAATTTTAGGATTTCAGCACTGTTTTTCTAGCATTCTTGAGATTACTGTATTTTAGAAGGGAAGTGTTTGAATTAATTCATTTTGCACTTTTTTTAAGCTTGATGATAGATATTTTTCTCTGTGGTTCATTGGTTGCATTGACAGTTTCTTAACTAAATCTACTGAATTGGCCAACAGTTTGGATTTGGGTTTATGTTATCGGAGATTCTTGTGTATCTACACATAATGCGTGTTTGCTCTTTTCCCGTTGGCCTAAGATAAAAACTTCAAACTCATCACAGAAATTGATGCCTGAAGATGCACTGTATGCCCTTCATATAGTGCATCTTAGTGAAACTCATCACTGTGCGTTGTACGGTGATATAACCAGTCTTCTAAAGAATTCAGAGGCTGAGCAGGAGGGTGGATACAGGCAAAGTGTTCTTCACATGTTCCTATCACGTGTCACCTATCAACAGCCAGCTTTACTCTCGTCCAATTACTTTAGGGCTACCACCCTTTCCAATGCAGTTTCTTCCCTTGCAAGCACTGGCCTGTCTCTGACAAAAGTTGATGAAAGGGAAAAACAAGCTGCATTAGAGGAGGAACAGGCTCGCTTGAAAGCTTTAAAGGTAGGCATCTGCAACTTCTAACTCAAAACACTTTTTCTGTGCCCTTATTGATAGCTTGTTAAGGCTCCTGAAGGAGCAGAGCAAAAAGCCAAAGTTACACTGAATGCGTGGTGTTGTCGAAGTGCTGGAGGTGAAACCATATGTACGTATGCCGTGCAACTTGTGAAGGGTTTGTGAAGAAATGTTTCAGAAGGATTTGGGGCAGCAGTGTCTCCAGTAACGATCTTGCTTAACAAACTGACACTTCACCGTGTGAAATAACTAAAAATAAAATATTTAAGTTTTGTTTCACTTGCCTCCAAATTCATATGCACAAATGCTGTTTCTGGATTTCTTATGCCAGCTCACTTTTCCAACAGGAGCAACGTCTAAAAGAACTTGCAAAGAAACCTCATACCTCTTTAACAACCGCAGCTTCTCCTGTGTCAACTGCAGCAGGAAGCGTAATGACTACACCAGCCATTGATATCTTTTCTACTCCTAGCTCTTCAAACAGGTATGTTTCAATAATGTTGCTTCACTGTGAGCTGGGGTGCAGCCAGGGTATCATCTAAACTTCTGCAGAGAGTACATTGGAGAGGGTTGTTTGGGTGTAGAGTTGGTTAGTGATGGGAAATGGTTTGTGTAAAGCAGATAGGAAAGCACCCTGTTGCCATTAAAAAAAAAAAAGTGCAGAAAGTGTTTTCATCTTTCATTTGCAGAATAGTTTCTGAGGAGAGCTGCTTCAGGCCTTGTAGCCGTTGATAGGCTAGACAGACAGAGCTGTAAAAATACATGTGCCGTGCCCCTGAGGAACCTTACAAGTTCATTCACAAAAAGTCAAGTAATTCAGTACGGGAGGTCTTAAAAATAATGCAGAACTTAATGTTGCTTTTCTAGATGTTTAAAAGTTGAGTGGTGAGAAACATTCTTGATAGATTTTCAGAAAAAGGAAAGCCTGAAACAGGGTTGGAAGGAAAAGAGGCAGGTTCTGAAGTCTGGAGTTGTATCTGGAACATCTGTCTGCAAGAACTTGCAAAGACAGTGTAAGAGGACTTACTGCTCATTAATCCTGATTACTGACTAGCAGGAACTGCACGCGTAAAGACGTGAGCTTCATTCTGTAAATATTTGTCAAATAAAATGGTAGCAGAGTGCTTCCGTGAGGACAGAAAAAAGGAAATAGCTCCCCAGAGGCATATTTTGCTTTGGATTTGATCGTAGAATCATAAAATGTCTTGGGTTGAAAGGGGCCTTCAAGACCATCCAGCTCCAACCCTGTGCTGTCGGCAGGGTTGTCACCTACCTGATCAGGCTGCCCAGAGCCCAATCCCACCTGGCCTTGAACACTTCTGACACTTCCAGTTTCTTCTCTGGGCAACTTGTGCCAGTGCCTCGCCACCCTCTCTGTGAAAAATTCCCTTCTAATATTAATCTCCCCCTTGTCCTATCCCTATGGGACCACTTAAACTGCCGGTCTCCTTCCTGTTTTTAAGCTCCCTTCAGATACTGGCAGGTCACAGTGAGGCTTTCCTGGAACGTTCTCTACTTCAGGCTGGACAGACCTAGCTCCCTCAGCCTTTCTTTACGGGTGAGGTGCTCCATCCCTCTGATCATCTTCATGGCCCTCTGGGCTCACTCCAGCAGCTCCATAATCTTCTTGCATTGGCAGCCCCAGGCGTGGGTGCATTACTCTGGATGGGGCTTCATGAGTGCAGAGCAGGGGGGGCTGGTCACCTCCCTCATCCTTCTGGCCACCCCTCTTGGTGCAGCTCAGCATACAGTTGGCCTTTGGGACTGCAAGCACTCACTGCTGACTCACAGATCCTAAACCTAAAGAAGGATTGCTTAGTTCCATTAGAATTCATGCAAGAATCTACTTGTCCCCTTTTACTCCTTGCTGTTATTTAAAAGGAGTCAGTGCTTATGCAGCCATCTTTCCCCACTAGAAAACTCTTGTAGGAAGTTACTTTGTCTTTTATGAAGAAAACAGCTGAATCATGTGTAAGGAACTAGAGAATCTGTCAGTGTTGATAATTGAAAAGCTTCCTTGCAGATTGTTTAAATAGCTTAGGGACTGAAATATTTGAAATAGCAGTATGCATTGAATTAGAAACTTTGAATGCCTGGTCTTCCTTCTTACAAGGTCTGAAACAAAAACATTTGATGAAAGCTTCTTCAAATGGCTAGAAATGCTTCATGCTGGAGACAAGAGCATTTTCTTTTGAAGAACAAATGCTAGTTTGTCTTTTGTTTAAATTCAGTTGCTGGCAGTATTACTGCAGTGAGCAAAGAACAGATTGTGCAGCAGAAGCTGCCACGAAGTGGATTTGTTGGATTGCAAGTTCAGTTGCTTGCTACTAGATGGAATGTTTCTGATTAATCCCTATCGTTAACTTGAGCAATCTTTACTTGAAAATTGTTTTGACTCTTCACGTTACAGGGCTGTGCTGGACAGAACTACTTCTTAATAGGAGCAGTGGTAGCAAAACATGATTTCTTGATCTCCACTGAAATGAAATAATAAAAACTGAATTGCACAGTCAGCTGAGTCAGCAAGAGGATAGGCAGAAATCTAGGATGTCCGTTCAGCCTTTAAGCTCTGTGCCAGTCTGATTTCAAGCAATCCATGGATGCCCTGATGTCTCAGCATCTGTCCGTAGCCGTATGTGCCAAACTTGGTTCATTTCACATGCTGGAAAGCTCTTGGTGAACACCAGTGCTCCAGTTCTCTTTATTTTGCATGAGGAATTTGGAGTATGAAGTGACTTCTTTACTAGATGATGTTTTATTGTCCCCGTTACTCTTGAAGTCATTGCAGAAGCTGTACTTAAGACTTCACTCTTAATCTCCATATGTTCTTGGATCTCTGTTTAGTTTTGAGTAGTCCAGTGTGGACTTACAGTGCATGTAAACTAGTTTTAATTCCCAGGACTGTTTCGAGGGTTCTAATTTTCTGTTCTCCCCAGAGTTCTTTAATAGGCCACGGAGGTAAGCTGGTTTCTCAGCAGCTGGTAGTGGATGGATCTTGTTACATTCAGATGTAGCTTTTTGATGCTGTAACGCCTTAAAGTAAGTTCCATCCTGCAAGAGCAAACCTATGGAGCTTCCATGAGGTTATTCTAAAAGCTGTTGCAGGTCATTTGAACTTGAGATGTGTTAGCCCTGTTCAGGCTATGAGGAAGATGGGAAGGCTGGTTATCTTTTAGACAGCTTTGGTATAACACAGTTTACTCTACCCTTTCTCACAAAACAAGATGTGACATGCAGCAAATTTCATGATTTCAGTTGAGTTGCATCAAACTTTATAACGTGTAGTTTGTTACAAAGCTTTATTGTTGACAGCTGCTAGCATTTGCCTTGCGTTGAGAACTGTGGTGCAGTTCAAACAGTTGTATTGATTTGTCTTTGTAGCACTTCAAAGCTGCCAAATGACCTGCTTGATTTGCAGCCAACTTTTCATCCTTCCGTACATCCAATATCTGCTGCTCCGCAAGTAGGAAGCACCTGGGGAGGTAAGGATTCTGACTCGGACTGAAGTTTTCATTGCTATGGCTGTATTGTTGTGAAATGTGTCCCTAGTCTGTGAGCTGTTTCTTTCACAAAAACTCATGAAGAGAACTTGCGGAGAAAAGTTAAGAATGGGTTAAAGGAGCAAGGAACAAGTCGGATTTAAGCGCAGACTGAAATAATGTAGAAGCATGTGGTTATTACAAACAATCTTGATTTAAGATGCTGGTCATTGACCAGCCAAGTCATCCTCACAGCTGCTGTCTTTAGGGTTTGTGTAGCAAGCTACAGAAACTCAGCTGTGAGAATCCATTGCTGTGAAGATGTCTGTCAGGTGCTGAACTCTACTGCATACTGAGTGTGAATATGGAATTTCTCAAATCACTGGTTAAATGGTCTGAAGTTAAATCAATTTTGCAGATTTTTCAGTTATAATAGGAATTGGATGAGGCCTGAACAGAGGCAATTGAGACAATTGTGTATAGAAAGCATGACAATCCAAACTGAGGTTTCAAAAACTAAACAAGCACCTCTGAGATATTAACTACAAAAGTATTGAACTACAAAAAGCAAACGAGCTGTGGCTGAAGATGGGCTGAAGGAGATGTTGGATGATCTTACTGATACAAGCATGCCCTTAAATCAGGGAGGCCAGGCAAGAGTCTAAGAAGTCATGGATGTTACGTGGAGATGAGTGAGTCAGAGCAGTTGCCATTCATCTCCTTACTGCTTTGCAGCCTGCTTGTGTGTTACTTTCGGTGTAGGTGACAGATACTGGTTGCTCACACTGTTGGCCATACTGAATGAAGATGAAAAATCTTGCGTAAGGCTTTCTTCTTACTTTTCTGCATAAATGATGCTTAGTTTCAAATTTTACTGGCTTATCTGGAAATAGCCACATAACTGCTTAATGTTGAAAAATGGGAGTTGCTGCTTCAGAAAGCTTCACGAGCATTGGGATTACACTGTTCTGAAACTTCATTTTCCTTTACGAGCTGTTCTTAAAGGTCTTTCCAGGTACCAACTTAACTTGGTAGCACGCAGTGTATGTTTTCTGCTTTCCTGTTTCCTTCTGATGTGTACTTGGTGTCTTGTGTATCTTCTTGTACTGGTTTGTAGGGAAATAACACAATTCTGGTTGATGGAACCATCCAGGTTCCAGGAGGAAAAAAAATTGACTTATTTTTCTGAACAGAGCATCTTTGGAGAAAGATGCAGTGAGGAGCATATCAGGTTATGCATACAAATTTCGATGCCTGATAGGCTTAGAGTTCAGAAACAGAGAAATGTTTTGGCTCACCTTGTTTGCTTCTGGGAGTATCTTCTGTTTCAGCTTGTTCTAATTATCTCACGGGTGAGAGACGGAAGGGAAAGTTATTGTCCTCATGAAGGTCATATCTCCATGTAGTGATCTTAATTTTAAGCACTTATTTTTTTTGTATTAACAACCTGAAATTGAGCCTGGAAGTCTTTGTGTTTGTTCAGTGTTGTGTGTTGCTCCTGGTAAGAGCCTTCAGTAATAATATTGATGTATCTGCTTCCCAATGATGTGTTTCTAAATACTTCTAAGATTAACTCCCTTAACTGTGAAGATTTCAGGCTGTCTGCTGAAGCTGTAGGTTAAAATTCTGGGATCACTGCTTTCTTGCTAGCATTCATTAAAAAAAAAATCTATGCAGCTTTGCAGACATGAACACTCACTTCCCATAGGTGAGGTAGATAAGAAGTGCTTTCCACATTTTACAGATGGGGAGATCTGAGCAGTTAACTGACTTGCATGAAGTCATGCGGCAAGTCAGTGGCAGAGCCAAGAATGGAACCTGAGCTATTTCCAGTCCTGTGCTCTAAGCACTGCACAGCATCCCTCCCTTAGGTAATTTTCTGACATGATGATGTTTGTATTTGGTGTGTTCAGTGACTTTGAGTATCGAATCAGGTACAAATTGGCTTGCAATGGACAGGAATCGCTGCTTACGAGTTTTACGCAGCATCTTTTAGGTATGTAATAAAAGGATAAACTGTGTTACAAACCCATTTTATTCGGGTTGCTGCCTTCCATTGCCATCGTGCAAAAGCTAATGAGGTTAAAAATTCCCAGAGTGGGTTCTGTTATTGCATGTTTTGGGTGTATTTTCTCTAAACTGTAAGCGATGCCACAGAAGCCTTTGTCACTCTTCTCTCAGGTAAGTTGCTTCCAGCTGGACAAATGGAAGGCAGAAGTTTGCAAAATTCAAATTACTTCTTTGAGTGCACCTGAATTACTAACGCCTTACGATAACCTGAAGGTGCAGTGGTTCCACTGACACAGACAGAGACCGTGTGTATTCAAGGAGAGACAACAATTAAACAAAAAAATTGAATGTGCAGCGATGTGAATTACCCGAACCAGTGAATTCTCAGTTGTCTTTGTCACAGGCATTGGCAGATGTTCAGATTTAGAACTAGAAAGGGACAGACCAGTGGAGAGTTAGAGAGAAGATGATATTTCTGAGAAAATTCTGCTCTGAAGTTTCATTGCACTGTTTTACTGGTCAAAACACAGACCCACATACGATCTTTGGCATTTGGGAGTACAAGGTGGTATTTAATAGTTACCTTGTTTAATACATGTTGAAATAATTCCACTAGACAGTGTCAAACAAGTATAGTAAGCTCATGTGGGAAACAAAAAAAAAATGCTAAGAATTATAAAGGAAGCTTTTATCAGAGCTGTTTATTGAGATGGTTTGAAACCATTCCAACTGTTCGATCTGCTGTCTGCCAGTTACCAATTTGTGCCTAAACTTGAGAAGCAAAACAGATGTATCAGTGTGGAAATAATCAGCTTATCCTACCTGACTGGATTTTTTTCCAATTGCAAGAGGAACCAATAGCATGAGAAGAATGTGAAGCAGCAACAGAACAAGCGAGCAGGAGTTGATTGAGGGATAATGTGCCGTGTTTTATTGTCAGATCATTTGTTCTGTGCATTCTGAAACAGCATTCATATGGACAGCAGTTAGATACCTGCAAGCAGCGACTCATTTCAGGTGCCTGGCTGCTTGGCGTGTCCACAAGTACATGAGGTGGTAATGCTATTGCCTGAAGCATACATAAGACAGTAGACTTTGTATTGCTGCTGTATATTTCAAATACAGCATTGTTTAGGATGCTTATTCTCTACTCACTGTTGGTTACTCTGATTTTGATAACTGAATGATTTATAAAAGATGCCTGTTAAGGTACTTGTGATGTAGTCAGGCAGCCTGTGAGAGAAACCAAGCCTTCTTGAAGAAGGTTTCAAGCTTGCAGTAAATGAAAATGCATTAAACCAGTGAAGAACAATGCATTTATGATTTTAAGGCTTTGTTTTCTTTAGGATTTTCGTATGACTGCACGCTGCACGTTATCAAACTGTATAGGATTTATAGCTAAGAATCAGGAGATCAGATTCAGGCAGAGACAGTTTGAAACTTCTGTCAGGATCACAGTATATTTACGAGTTGTGGATAATCAGTAAGCCAACCTGGGTTAAAAGCAAAGTGCCAAAACTGTGAGGCACTCAAATCTCTTACAAGTATTACTCTGACATTTCTGTATATGGTTTTGCCTAGAAGAGTAAGCTGTAGTTCTAGGTAGTGACAAAGCAGACTCATATATAGGGCTGGAGAATAGAGGAGAACTCATTGCTCCTCCCAGCTCTCTGAAAGGAGATTGTAGTGAGGTGGGCTTGGCCTCTTCTCCCAGGTCACTAATGATAGGATGGGAGGTAATGGCCTCAAGTTGCTTGGGGGAGGTTCAGGTTGGATATTGGAAGAGTTACTTCTCAGAGTGGGGTTAGGAACTGGCTGCTCAGGGAGGTGATGGGTTCACTGTCCCTGGAGGTGTTCAAGAACCGTGGCACTGAGGGGCGTAGTTAAGTGGGCATGGTGGTGATGGGTCCACAGTTGGATCTTGGTGGTCTTTTTCAACGTTAATGATTCTTTGAAGCAGAACAGTTCTCTTGTTCATGGCCAATGACATGGCCACAAGTTTGGTACCAAGGAGTGTGCTTCTGTCCTGTATGCTGCCTCAGTATGTTTCCAGCTCTTGAGAATTTCATGATGCTCAGTAACACAAAAAAGCATCAAGTTCCAAGATCAGTAGATGGAAAAGAGCAAGTTAACAGCTTCATTGGTTTTGTTTGTTTTGGGGTTGTCTCTGGTTGTGGGGTTTTTTTGCTTGCTTTTATTTTTAAAGCCATTTGTAGAATGGTGTTGCATTGAGTTGTTGCTTAGCATCTGGTGTTCTCCTGTGGTAGAAGGCAGTCAGTGCTCCAGGAATTTTGTTGTAATAGGGGATATGACTGAGTAGGGCAAAAGCTGCTCGTGTTTAAAGATAAGTAACATCCTAATTTTCTATATAAAACGTGTCACAGAAGAAGCATGTTGTGTAAAACCAAGACGGTATTAATTTATTTTAAGAATAAAAGTGTAGCTAATACCTGTAGTCTTTTTCTTGGGCAGAGAACATATGGATAGTTCTGGACAACTTAAAATGAAATAACTAGCTAGGTCATCCTAAATTGAGAGGTTTCAAGATGAAACGATACCTCTTGGACTCTTCTCACCTCTTCTAACTCTTCTTACTCTCCTATACCTAGGAAGCAACATACAACTAAATCCATCTCCCTTTTCTTCTTTCTCTTGCTTTCTGGAATTGGACAGATCCTTTTTCTGCTACTGTTGATAATGTTGATGATGCCATTCCAAACCTAAATCCTTTCCTTACAAAAACTAACGATGCTGCTCATCTGTCTGTGTCTTCTGATGTCTCTACTTTCACCAGTAGGACACCCACACATGAAATGTTTGTTGGTAAAGTACCATTTTAAATTAATTACCTATTTCCGAACTTTTTACTATTTTGGTTTCTAAATTATATTTGGGGGCTCTTGAGAAACCAAAACCATAGTAATTTGAAGTTACTTTGTGCTACATTAGAACTTGATTTAGTAGTTGTGTCATAAAAATAGTGTTAATATCCTTGCTTGATATTAACTGTGGTGGTATTCTTGGTGATATGATGGAACTTAGTTGCAGTTAAAGCAGTTGTTTGAGTTTGTTTCAACACAGGCTCTTATGCTTGGGAATTTTAAGGTAAAATACCGAATGTGCCTAAGAAGTGAATGGGAATGCTGCTTCTCTGTTCCTCAGGTTGAAGTGTTCTTTTAGAATGTAGGAGCTTACTGTAATTTTCTTATGCAGGGGATGTGTTTTCTGTAACTTTGCTGACATGAAAAACTTGATAAAGCCGTGGACACTTTGATGCACTTTGCATCAATTGCCTACCAGGCAATTAACTAAGAACTCACCACGTAAAAACCATTAAAACTTAGCATGTTCAGTCACCTCCAAACTGTCATACCAGAAATCCTTGTCACGTGTCTGTTGGTGCAAGGACCCAGTAATTTGATTACTTTTTCAATATTTTAGCTTTCTGAGAATAGAAGTGTCAGTTCTGTCCTCAGGCTGCTTGCTTTGCAGGCAGTCTCACTGCACCAGCAGGGCTTCCTTTTTCAGGTTGAACCTCACTAGAATTGATCTCAGAAGAATACGGAGTTTCTTATAAGAAAGATGCTTGATAGCTCTGATGTTTCGTAACAAGGATAAGCCAAAGGATCTCTTAGGAGATGGCCATACCACCGATATTTTGACCAGTTTCCCAGCTTGTCTTGTCTCAGTGGGGAGAGAGAAGCAAGAGTCTCCAGAGCAGAACTCCTGTTGTGAGCCTTTGCTCTGGAATTCTCATTGAGGTTTAGTTGGCTGAAGCAGTAGTTAACAAATACTTCAAGCTGTAACTACGGCATAATGACTTGGTCTGTTTCTAATCAGTCTTACCCGTGCTTCTAATAAACTGGTATGGCTGGAGACCAGTGTAGAATGACCACTTGAAATGCAGCTTTTCAGTAGGGTTGTCGTTCAGGCAGAGCAGCTTCCTGGCTCTGGTTGGTTCTGCAGTCGTGCAGAAAGCTGTGGCAGTGCAGGGCTGTGCGTGTGCAGCTGGGTGGGCTTGTGGGGAGTTCATCATCACAGCCCAGCCCTGAAGCCACTGGGGATGGGTGGTGTTGTTACACTGCCTTCCCCTTTCAACATCTCATTCTTGTGAAGCTCTGTCTAGAAGCAACGTGTGACTTCCTGACATACTGACCTATAAAAGTAGGTGCAGTTCTAGCAATAGCACAAACTAGGTGCTACGATGATGTGAATGTGGATTTAAAATAACTCTTTCTGATTCTTTAGATCATTACAATCCATTCACTGAACTAAATCCCTTTGTGGCAACCAAATATGAATCCACTGTTGGGCTGTATCATTATTCTTCAGGTATAAGAAAAATG
The DNA here is from genome assembly GCF_002078875.1 of Numida meleagris. Taxonomy (NCBI): domain Eukaryota; kingdom Metazoa; phylum Chordata; class Aves; order Galliformes; family Numididae; genus Numida; species Numida meleagris. The sequence continues at coordinate 188,346,199 of NC_034409.1, read as the reverse complement.
CCTTGAAGCTTTTACACCTTTTCTCAAAGGGTGTAAAACGTGGCATTTACTGGAAAAAAAAATAAAAGAAATGTATTTATATTATCTTAGCTGTCATGTTGAAACAGTGTTTTTATCCCTTTAGTCTTTTAGATAATGCAAACTCGTTTCTTGTATGTCTTACCTGTATTGATTTTGTGCTGTTGTTTCTATGTTATTAGAGTATATGTGGATTTATAGACTGATCTGAAGTTAAATATTTGAATAGCAAATAGAGTGTATCTTGGTTCTCTTTCTGTAACTCTCCCTCTTCTCCTTTCCTGGCTTTCTCTCTTCTGTGTGACATACCTTATCAGATTCTTTTTGTGGTCCTCAAGCTTACCCTAGCGCTTCTCATTTCCGCAATGAGCCTTCTTCTGTAGCTGGTCTCTTTGGAGGTAGGTAACGGGATGTAGCCCCACCTCAAACACCCAAGTTTGAATGTGTTGTGTGCCTGGAACTATTAGGTCTATTATTGGCTACAGAAGTGTGTCACCACATTGGCTCCAACTTTGATTTCTGTAGCAGTGCTTACGCTGGATGTGCTGTCCCAAGTAGCTCATCTTTTTTCCAGTTTGTGCTAAAACAAGACTTGAGTTTGAGAAATGAGTATCTGCCCATTTCAGGATTCCTTCTTTATGTGTTGCTGCAAGCGTTACTCACCTTCACTGCTTGTAAGACAGAGGGACTGGGGTGTTCTGAGAACAAAGGTTCACAGCAGAATGTATGGAAAGTATCCTCTGCACTAAATGTGTCTAATCATTTGTGCAGCTAGGTGGTGTCTGCACAGTAGCTTGTACTGCTGCTATTCCTGTAACACCTTGCCAACAGTTAGGTGGGCTGCTGACTGACAGATCCCTGTCTAAACCAGACAGGGGAGAGAGTGTTAACGCTGAAGGTATTGCTGAGCCTTGCATGGCAGCAATGAATGTTCTGTGGAGAAGTTAATTCTTAAACGCCAGGAGGTTACGTTTTGTTGTAGTGTGTTTAAATAAAAACTAGCTGGAGTTGGACCAGGAGGAGGATTTGATCTTTTCACAGGTCCTCACTCAAAAAGTCGCAAGTAATGATTGTCTTCTGACTTATCTCCCTCAGCTTCATATTGCTTGAAAAATCTGAGAGTGAGAGCGGGCAGGTTAGCTTAGCTTGTACTGCTTAAGCCCACTCTGTAAAGAAAAATGAGTTACGCTGTCAAATTTCTTATTGGTACAGGCACAATCTCAAGAGCTGCAGGGCATCCTATCAAAGGAATTCTGATCTGCAGTTCAGAGTCCCTGAAATGGCTTGTTACAACCTGACGCTATGCTTGGTCACAAAGATACTCATTTTGTTTTGTTGTTTATTCACTTCCCTATCTTTTCCCACATTACTGCTTCCCTTGTGTCCTTGTATGCTGTTGGAAGTTTTTCTTTGATTTGTGCTTAATGGAAAAAAATGTATATTTTCTTAGTGGTGGATGCTTTTGACTTGGGAGTTTTGTCTTCCTTTAAGACAAATAGGAAGGAAAGATGCCCCACATCAGCTCTTCTCTGAAGTTTGAGTACCAGGACTGCACTGTATAATCATTAAACGTTAGGTGAAGTCTCGCTTGTTTCAGGGAGACGTGAGGAGTGAAGTGAGCTGTCTCAGCATGCTAAATGTGATCCAGCTATTGGGCACATCACTGAGGTGTATTATTATTGAAGTATTTGTGACCCTTTTTCTTCTGTTTATCTGGCTCATTAAAATTTGTTACAAACCAGAAAAGCTAATTTTCAACATGGCCTTGCGTTCTTTAGTTCTTTCCTTATACAGTAATAACCACGTGTGTAATTGCGTGACTGTGGGGATGTAGATGCACACATTTGCACAGACTTGTGTGCGGTGCTGTACATCTAACACCAGGAAATGTGAGTTTAGAACCAATGCTCACTTTCATATTCTGAGCCATCAACTTTTAGTATTGCTAAAAACTCAGTGCTCTGCAATGCAGAAGGTTTTCAGTGTTGAGAGGAAAAAAACATTTGGAGAACGCTTAACAAACAGATTGTGTTTGCTTTACAGATACACAGCAGGAAACAAATGAAGTAATTAATTTGTACCCAAAAATAACCATTTTAAAATGTTAGTATTAGGAATATGTAATTGAAGGCGTGATAGGCATCTTGGAATAGTGTGGATCTTGCAGTAGTTCTGTCTGAGAGCAGCTCAACTAATGGAAAGGTGGAGGGAACAATGCAGGCAGGTGATCTTGAAACAGACTGTGCATCTAACCAGCTGCAAGAGCACGATTTTTCCTTAATAAATAATTGTAAGTAGTTTATTAAAGACAGGGATGATACAAACAGTGCAGAGATTTAGCAGTGAGGGAGGATCTTCCATAGCCTGTTGGCATTCTTTTGAGACAGAAGCTTTTTTTATTTGGAGGAGTACAAGCTTCCAGCTCTTTTCCTACAAAATTCTCCATGTTAGAATGTAATCTTATCACTTGAGGTCTTCATAATCTTTCTTCAGTACTAAAGTAATCTTCATATTTGTCGTCTTTATGGAAAAGAAGGCAAATTTATGAGAAAAGCTTCCCACAAATATTCAGCTGCTTTCTTTTTTTCCCCACAGGGTTCACTCCATCCCCTGTTGCTCAACCACAGCCGTCAGCTGGCCTTAATGTTGACTTTGAGTCTGTGTTCGGAAACAAATCTTCTAATGTTGTCCTAGATTCTGGTGGTAAGACATCTACTAAAATAGATGACATATGTCCTTTAACCTTTTTTCATTCTTGAGGTATAAATCTCTTAATCTGTGTTTACTCGTGTGACAATGTTCCAATTGAAAAAAGAAAACACTTCAAAAGATGAATAACAGTGTTCTTCACCCAGCTCTTCCTTAGTGTGTAAGGAAAGGTTATTTCTATATCCATTCTGATGAAACGCTTGCGTTTAATTCCTTAATTTGTGCATTGAAACTTCACACTGTGAACAGCCTTATTCATGTTTAAGTGTTGTCAACTTAATTGTGGACTGCAGCCATAAGTAGAGTTAAAGTTGGTGCTTAATTTTATTCAACCGTGCAGCACGTTTTTAACACACTTACTTGTCTATGTGGTGTTTTTTGGGTGTGGAGATTCGTTTCAGGAAATGATCATATAAAGTGAACCATTAAAAACATGGAATTAATTTGGATTATAATCATACTGAGAAAACTTTTGCTCTTCTGAGCATTTGCAAAGTAAATATTCTGGCCTTCCTGACACTTGACTCTTTTGATATTGGATTGGCTTTGGCCAAACCAGTGATCTGCTAAAAGCAAACACGCGTTTTGATAAGGCTGAAATCCTTTAGATGTGCTTTATTTTGTTCTTTCATGTTTTGTGGTAGCTGTGAATCCATTTTGTATAAAATAGATGTCTCATAGGTTAAATCAGTAAAGTAAAATCACCTTTTTCTCTAATATCTCCTTTATCCAAAGGCATAGGAGTTCTATCCTTGTATATTGTAGCGTTGCTAGGTTAAATTCTGTTTTAGCGTTTGTGTTGAGCTTGCTGTCTACTTAACTGAATGTCAGTGTTCATGAGAAGCCTGTGTTTCAAATACTTCTTTTGTTTATCATTTCAAGGCTTTGATGAATTAGGTGGTCTCCTAAAACCAACAGTGGCCTCCCAAAACCAGAGTCTTCCAGTTGCCAAAGTACCACCTAACAAGTTAGTGTCAGATGATCTGGATTCATCTTTAGCCAATCTTGTAGGCAGTAAGTATTGAACAACTTACATAAGGTAACTATTTTTTTTTGAGTGGATAGAATTTCAATAGTCTCTTTTTCTACTTTGTGACAGATTTGGGCATTGGAAATGGAACTACTAAAAAGTGAGTATGCATAATCAAAAATGGAGCCTTTTCTCTTGATAGTAAAATCTTATGAAATCACAGGTTCAAGCCTGTCCAGAACATCGTGTTACCCTTCAGAGCATGTTGGGGGGGGTGCTTTGATTCACATCACTTGGGATGTATTGGATCAAGAGCTGTTTGAAAGACTGTAGGCTGAGGAGTAATGACAGTGGCAAGATGTCAACCTTTATCTGATTCCTGTCAGGTTTTCTGTGTTTGGGAAATGAGTTAAGAATATTTCTTCAAGTTGTTGAAATATTTATAATGTGCTACGATTACATGTGATGCAAGTGCATGCAGAGCTATATCATGTGGAACCACAACCTCAGGCTTCTGGTTGACCTTTAGAGAAGTGAATTTTGAAGCAGGGCCTGTTCTAGAGTAGCAGACGTCTGCTCTAGCAGCGAAGTTGAGAGCGTGATCAGCGAATTTCAGGCTCATTGGGGCAGTCTCTGCCAACTCTGCAGTCACTCTAGCAGAAATCTAGTGTATAGTTGTTCCGAACTGAACTATTTTAATTCAGGGGAAGTAAGCTGGACTAGGTTGGCTATACCAGGGAACCTGACTGAGCTTGAATAAAGCTAAGGTGGCTTATGCTGGACATCTTACCTTGCTTTTTCTAGCAAAAACAGGGTATCCTGAGACCTTTGGTCACTGAATGAGCTTTGCTAAATGAAAGTCACTTTTCAAGAGGAAATGTTCACATTGTGTAAGCAGATCTGTTATTTTCTAACAATTCTTTACGGATTTATTTAAAGTGATGTAAATTGGACTCAGCCAAGTGAAAAGAAACTAACAGGCGGTTCCAACTGGCAACCCAAGATTGCACCTACGACTGCGTGGAATGCTCCAACGCTGGTAAGCAAATAATAGCGAGCATTTTAAAATGCTTTAAGATAGTGAGCTCCCTGTGCAGACTGATAACTAACACATTTGGGGGTAACACAGCTGCAGAAAAGAGGCAGTAGAAAAATGAAATAGTAATCAATTTGAGATGTGCGCTGCTTGGACTTGTTTTCCTCAGCTATGCAGCTCTAGTAAATCAGTTTGCAGTGAGATGTGCAAGTTTAGTATAAACTTTAGGGTTATTTGACCAGTCTGTCATGGCAAGATAGCTGGCTTCATGTTTCAGCCAACCAACAAGAGACTGTGATCTGAAGTGATGTGCTGGGGGTACTTGGCGGTCTAGATAAGAGCAAGCGTGACAAGTTTGTTCTTCAGGTGTGCTGATGTGTCAAGCGTGTGTATTGTTACCACTGCTCTGGGGGTGAGAATGGGCTGAGATTCATCTTCAGATACTTGTAGAGGTGTCCGTGCAGTGACATGAGCTGTAGCTTTCTTAATGTACGTAACTACTGCTTCCCATGCAATTGTTTTTAACATGTGTCAGTATTGGTAGTGAACTTCCAATTTGTAGTGCCCATTGTAGCACGTAGTGTTGGCTAGGATTTTGGGGTAGCGTGTCACGTAAGGGTTCTTAACTAATGTGTCCAAAATAATAAAAGGTTTATATGGGTAATTCTCACAATGGTAATGGAACTTTCTTGCATGTGAATCCTGTTCACCCTTCCACCAGTGACTTAGAGAGCTGTACACTGACAGGGCAGGTCGCAAGAAGTCCCTGAGGATTTATTGCATCTGACTCTGTAACCAACTGGGGGAGGCTGAATCCACAGTGTAATAACTCAACATTGTGGATTAGGAAAGAGAGTGTCTCTCTGGATCCACTGCCTCGCCCCAGTGGGTGTCTGTTACCAGCTCAGAGTCACACAGAGGAATGTTTGTGGACCTTACTGCAGGGTGTGTAGGAATTGAAGAAACTGACTTCTCACCTGCTTTAGTGACTGATGGTTTGAGTTGATCTGTGTGCTTTAATCTGTTGAATAACTCATGTCTTGTATATGCATCTTCTTGTGATAAGTCATTACCTTTAACAGCTTTTATTCTTTAGAGTCACTGAGACGCTTTCCTTCCTGTGAAACTGTTCCGTGGACACAAAAACTCAGAAACAAATAATCTAGAAGAAAGTTTGCCTTCCTCTGCTGGTCCATTTATTGTGGAGTTACTGCTGCTTGCTAAATAAATATGCTTTTGAAAAGAAGGCTTCCCTGTCTTTGGAAAAAGGCATATGCCAAATAAATGGACTATGCAAAGCAATTAAGAACATATTAATGACAGTATCACAGATGTACGTTGTCTCAGTAAATGACTTGAATTACAAGAACGTGCTGGGGTAGACATGTAATGTATTTGTGAACTAAAATGCTATCTGTGTATATTCCATTGTGTAAGTATTTGCTTCTAATCCAGTGTTATTGCATTATGTAATTGTTCTCCCTGGGAAATACAGAATGGCATGCATTTTCCACAATACGTAAGTGAAACAACCCACAGCCTTTTTGCAATCAACTGGCATGCTGATATTAACCACTGCTGTTGCAGAATCTCATAACCTTCTTGCTATTTACACATTTCTCATTTAAAAATCTTTGGTGTGCCAAAAATTGAGCTTTTCCTAGCATACACAAACTTCATAGGTGTTCTGCAGGCTCTTGATTCGAATGATGGCATGGGAAATACCAAGATTATTTTTCCTTGCTTTAAACTGTACCATTTGCTGCCAGAGAGCTGGGGTGTGTGTCTGTGCTGCCTTCAATGCACTTGGTGAATTTTGAATGAAGATAAGATGTTTGTGTTTGAATAACTGCATGAAACCTCACGGGCTTCTGTTATACTTGGCACTTTATCCACATTTGTGGTAGATCTTGAGTGTTTTTTAGAGGGGAGAGACCAATATGCCATTAATGCTCATGTTAAGAAAGAAAGTCCATGCTGATGGATTACAAAGGGCAGGCAATAAGCGATGCTTGCTGTCTGAGCAGTGCAGTCCTTTTCATTTCAAAGAGCTGATGTCAGCAGTGGTATTGGTCTTTCCCCGAGTTCTGTTTTCATTGCAAGTTAACTCTTACTAAGGGATGGTAAATCCATTACTGGAGCAGTCAAAAAAAGAAATCTATATAGCCAATGTGTTTAAGTGACGTTAAAAGAACAACAAAAGTACCCTAAGAAAACAAGAATGCCCTTCAGAGCAACCCTTCTGGCTGTATGGGTATGAGTCGAGGTATTCTTGCCTGGGGAAACATGTTCTGATGGCAATTGAAATGCCAATGACCCTGGCTACCATGTATGCAAAAGGCAGCTGATACCTTAGAGCTCAGCTCAGAAACAGCATTGCTTATGTCCTGTTCTTAACGTTCCCATGTATCTGTTTGAATTCAGCATTATGAATATTTTGCCACGTCCCTTTTTTCTGTATTAATCATCTCCTGTGTACTGGGAGGTGTATGTGGTCTGCCTTGGCCTCTGAGTATTAATCCCCACAGCAAAGAACATAGAAATTAGAACTCTCCTTAAGAGAAACCAATAGGAGGTGAAGTGGTTAAGACAGCAAATTAGCTGAATACTAATAAACACAATTTACAGTATGGAAAACAAAACATTTTTGTCCTTGTAAGAGTTGATACTGATTGCAAAAGTGGCTGATGAAGCTGTGACACAAAGGATGTGGTTCTGTAATGAGGAAGTGTCTTCCATGTATTTTGGACTGCCTAAGAGTTATCAGCTGTTCTTATGTATATGGTGCCAGGCTGTTAATAAAAACTTAGCTCAATGCTAGGCTTCCTCTGATGGCATTCTGCCTGTAACTTCATGGAAGTTACCTTGGGGTGAGGGTAATGTCAGCGTGCCTGTAAGGCAGTAGGACGATTTCTAACCTACTCAAATTGAGCGCACTAAGCAGATGAGTGAGAGACAGTGTAAGTTACAAGTTCATGTTTTCTAAGCGGATATAAGTTGTTTCTGGGGTTCTGTCTGCCTTTGCTTTAGGAAACGATCCTACTGTAGGTTTAGAACTAATTATTTATCCTGTTATCTAGATTTACTTTGAGACTGAACAAGAGACGAGAAAAGCCAGTTGAGTTACTGTTCTAATCAATGGGTGTTAGAGTTGTACTTGCACTGAAGCATGGTAGGAAAATCCCCATAGCGTGAACACCCTGGCTAAAAAGAAGAGAATTCCTGTAATGTCTACAAAACCAATGGTAACTTGGCCTTTCAATCTTCAACATTCTTCTAAGATCCTTCGTGCACCATAATTCTCATTTTGAAATACACGTAATGGAATTCTAAAAATTCTGCTTAATGAGTTTTCCCTCTAAAATTTCTGTGTATCATATAACATTCTTTAAACAGAAGGCCAAGAGGGTGGTAGCTTGCAGTTCAGTCAGCCAGAATTCAAGCAGGTTAAAAGCAAATATGTGGTTACAAATTCATCAGACGATCTAGAAGCTTTAGCCTAGATATTTTATCTCAAATAATTTAGGTGCATTTTTAGACTTTAATTTAGACTGCAAATTCTAATAAGTTTACACTCACCTATCTTCATAATAAGCGAAGTGCTGCAGTGTTACCCGTACGTAGCTGATCCCTTCTCTGCACTCACTGCTGTTTTTCCCACTAGGCACCACCTGTAATGGCGTATCCTGCCACAACGCCGACGGGAATGATGGGCTATGGGATGGTAAGTAGCATTCTGTACCTCAGAAGTCAGATGCTGTGTACAATTTGGTCGCTCACTGGATAATAAGAGTGATTTTTCTAAACTACTTCACTGATGTCTGAATTTCACCCCCGGTGGTTTATTGTGGTGAGGCTGCTCCTCGAGTGCTGTGTTCAATTTTGGGCCCCTTGCTACAAGAAAGACATCGAGGCCCTGGAGTGTGTCCAGAGAAGGGCAGCAGAGCTCTGAGGGCTCTGGAGCATGAGTCTTATGGGGAGCAGCTGAGGGAACTGGGATTGTTCCTTCTGGAGGAGGCTCAGGGGAGACCTTACCGCTCTGTACAGCTCCCTGAATGAAAGGAGGTTGTGGTGAGGTGGGGGTCGGCCTCTGCTCCCAGGTAGCAGTGAGGGAATGGCCTTCAGACACGTGTAGTGGTGTTGCTTGAGAACTGCATCTCTTGCTGACACACCAATACCAGAAGTTCTTTGATACAGACCTGGCTTTGGTGCTTGTTCCTCTGGAAAGCTGTTCAAAGTTTTGTTCCTGGCTCAAACTTGAAAGTATTTCTGAAATGATGCAGTTTAACTGCCTCGGCTCTTCTTCATTGGTATGGTTGTGTAGGTATAGCAAGCTTTGAGTGAATAAAAGGGAAGGGAATTTTCCTAAAACAATTGTTTTGCTAAATGGCTCCTTGATTTGTATAATAAAAATAAGCTGATGTTCTTCATTATATAATCAACAAATGAACACTAAAAATGGCACATCTTCTGTGCAAAGTCATTTGTAGTCATCTACCTGAGTGCTGATTCAAACTTGATCGGCGTAACTTTGCACTGCGATACTAGAAGCATTTTCTTGGCGACTTTGATTCAGCACTTGGGGAAGGTAACATCTTCAGAGAGTAATCTTGTGTAAAGCAGCACTGATAGTGGTGGTACAGTGCCAGTAGGAGATGGAAACTAGAATGAATAGTTGCCTTAGGTCTGTTGTTACAAGTTGCTGTAACTTGTTAAACGTGCAACGTGTGAGCAGATGGATGAGGTGGGTCATTGCAGAATGGCCATTTGGCTTCATAACATCCTGAAAGTCATCTTGGCTCTTCCATACTTGTCCAGGATCCCTAGCAGTAAGCGTTGACCTGTTTTACACCCTGGTTATTAGTTTTTCTTAAAAGCGTAGCTCTTGGTGTGACCATTTCTTGTCCTCACTGAGGGTGTCCTGGACAGGCAGTTTTGTTGGTACTGCTGCTGACCTGAGCATTCCCTGGCTGCTTTCTCCTATGTCTTCATTGCACCTGCAATTATTTTAACTTTTTGTTAGGGTGTTTTTTCAAAGGGTCAGTTTCTTCTCGCATGGTTGCCTTTCTTTGTAGAGTGATAGGTGGAGTACCACAGTTTGTCAAGGAAAAGCTACTTGGAGTGGGATGAGTTCAGTAGCGCCAATCCTGGATATTAATGCAAACCTGAGAGGAATGCCAGAAACAACAGCAGCAGAGATAAGAGTCCAAGCAAAATAAAACTTGACTTCTAAGACCATTAATGTATTTTAAGTTGTTAATTTGGCACAGCCAACATCGTAGAACACTTCTGTTGCATAATGACTTAACAGTAATGTTACATGTAATTCTCAGTTTTGATTTTTTTCTCTTGAGCTCCACCAGCTCAGCAGTGATACCTCTGAAAAGGTTCTTGGTAATTCTGGAGGCACAGGCATGTCCTGTTTGACTTCAGTGTTGGGAGCAAGATGACCAGCAGAAATACTCGTGTTTAAATGAGTATTTCAGTATTTTGCATCTTTGACACAAGAGATGAAATGAGCTCAGTTGTTACTGTGAATATTCCTTAAACATGCACTGATGTTCCTTTCCAGTAACCTGTATTTGCAGAAAACCATAGAAATGTTTTATGACTGCCAATATCAAATATGCCAAGGCCTTTCACGCATTGCTGTTTTCCTTTCTTTCCTTAAGAACTTGCTATGTATTAATGCTAGATGTGATTTAAAGTTGTCTGGATTGTTTTCCAGCCATCGCAGATGGGAGGTATACCAGTAATGACACAGCCAACTTTAATATACAGCCAGCCAGTGATGAGACCACCAAATCCTTTCGGCCCTGTACCAGGAGCACAGGTGCGTATATTCAGAAATTGTTGCCAGGGAGAAACTATTGCTGGGTCAATTTCTTCTAAGACATCTTAATAACTTCTTGTATTGGAAAATGCATTACATAAGCACACCGGTTCATGTAGGGATTGCTTCCTAGCTTCTTAGATCCAGGTTGATGGCACCAAGTTTGTTTTACAGAAGCAAAGATGGAATCATAGAACCATAGGTAATGTCTTAAGCCACTGGTTCCCTGGGGGTGTGACTGAGGTTTTCCTTCACTTAGTGTCAGGATATCCAGTAGTTGTGCAGACAGCTGGACTCAGACAAAAAAAAAAATGGTGAAGGAAACAAACCTTGAACACTTCCATGCTCTTTTCAGAAAATAGTTGAGATCACTGAGAATGTGAGATAGTTAAACTGTAGCTAAAGGTACAGCCAAGTGTAGCTGGCAGATTGGAACTCCAGTATTAACGGTGTTCTATGAAGAGCTCTCTCTTTGTAGGTGGCTGTTTAAAAGCATGTGTGTATTACTTAAGTGAAGTTCACGTACGTGTATGGGTGTAAGTGTACAGGAGTATGTGTGTTCTGGGGGCTATCAAGTGTGGAGGAAGAAGCATTCAGCAGTAGGTTGGAAAGGAAAGGAGCCTCAAACCTTCCAGTGCTTTAGTCTGATCCTTAACAGGAGTTCCATGCTTCCAGTGGGCTGTATCCGTCTTGTTTTAGATCTTTGTGGATATAGATACATATATCAAAGGTTTTAGCTCCAAGAGATGTTATTTCTTGAGAAATGCAGCCTTTGGTTGACTTTGGTATGGACTCCTGAGCGCTGGTTTGTACATTCACTGTCACTTCAGGCAAGTGAACGTGGGTAGCTTTTATATGCGGTGTTATACTGTCTTATGGGAAAAGATGTGCTTGAGAGCAAGTCAAACAAATCCTCACGGATAAGAATCTTCAGCAGTTCTGAAAACATCAATGAGGAGATATCCCTTTAAAAAAAAAAAGTGCCTGCCTAATTCGGTTATAAACAGGTAGATCTGAATCACTGTGGTGAGCCTTGCTTCATTTGACATTGCAGGGTTGGTCTAGGTTGAATCTCAGCTGGCTGTCATAACAGGAAAAAGAGAAATTAATCACAAGTGAGGTGTGTAGAGCTCTATTTATTGTGCTTATCTGACAGCGTTTGGTTCCTGCAAGAATTAATTTGACTGAAAACAGCCCCTTTGGATCAGCCCTTCCTGTATGCTGAGGAAGGGTTTTCCCTGAGACGCGCAGTCTGCATTGCTTGCAGGTGTTGAATACAACTTCAGGTGTGAAACTCTGGGAGCTCTTTGCCTTTGGTGGAAGCAGCAAGAATGATGGCTGCTGCTGGAGGTGAGGCCAGGGGCCTGACCCAGCAGTTTATGTTGCGTTTCAAATGACACGAGCACTGAGTGGGAAAGATTCAGTCCTAGATCTGTTGGCACTAGAGAAACTGGTGACCTGTGCTGTTAGTTCAGAATGCTTCTCCTTAGAAACTGTCATGGTATGTTCTTGTTTTCCAGCATATTTATAAGCAGAAGAGGTGGAAGCAACGTAGTTAGACATGGGTTTGTCTATGGTTTCCTTTTTAATAATTGAAGGAGTCTGGTTACAATATGTACGTACTTGTCTGAAGTTGGCTGGGGCATCTAGGGAGCACCACTGTCAAGTTGTTGTTTTTTTTCCCCCCCTAGTATTTAACGTGAACAGGCTTCCTGAACTCCCGTCTCTGTTTCTGGTTACGTGGTGATGTTGCACTAATGGCAGAGCATCAAACCTACCAGTCTTCCACACTGCTTTCAAACTGGGATCTTATTTTGGATTTGGTTTGGAAAATCTCCAATTAATGCTAATTTAACAGGCTTTTTGAACATGTAACTTTCTCTTCGTGGTCAGATGATTCGACAAATGGGTCGCGAAGTCCAGTTGCGTTGGGCATGCCTTGAAGTTATGGCTCTGCTAGGTTTAGCAGTCTGGTTCAAATCCTGGAGAGCGGTGGGGTGTGAGCTGCAGCTTTCCAAGGGGAAGAGCTGGGTTGGAAAGGAGAGCTGCTGACATCCTGAAACTGCTTCTCAAGCTCTTGCCATTCTGTCTCATGGCTCTTCCATAACTTGTTTCTGGGGGCTGGACTAGAGTGCCTCGCTGGTAGCAGGGCTTCAGGAGGGACATAAAGATTTCAATCCAGACAGTGTTAGTCCTGAAAGAACTCCCCCTCCACGTATGCTTTCCGAGACAGTGTGAAAAATATAAACTTGCAATATTTGCACTCCGAGCAGTGCTGCAGTCCGTTCTGTAAGCATGTTCCCTGTCACGTGTAGGTGGGCAGACATGCAGTGTTTCCAAAGGAAATATGCCTTCCATGGCTTTTACAGTGGGTATAAATGCAAGTACGTGCTGCAGCTCAGTTAGGAGTCCGCTATTAAAGTGGTGGGATCAGAAATGGAGGAGACAGACTCTTTAATTTGTAACTGCAAAAACATGCTAGTTCTGTGAGAAGGGAGGGCAAACGTAACTTATAAAGCACCATTTATAACTGAGAAAGCACTAACAAAAGGGAAAAAAGGCTTAAAATAATAAGAAAACAGCAGATACTCCTCCAGCTTGTGGGTTAGCCTCTTCCAGCAGCAGCTGCTGAAAAACCAGTATCTGGGCTTGTAAATTATGTACTTTAAATGGCTGAATTTGTAGAGTGGTGCTTTAAATACATGGCTCTGTGGTGTAATTTTTTCTAGTGTACAGACCAGTGGTCTCAGTTCCCAATTCTCACTTAAACAACGGCAGCTGACAAACTCTCACTGGTATCTCTGCCACCAGAACATGCCCTGTGTTCTCCTCCCAGGCCTGTATTAAGAAGGATCCATTAGCTGCTCTCCATCCTTTTCTTTGGAACATTACATTTTGAAGGGAAAAGATAAGAGCTCTTTCTTCTGCAGGGAGACACCTGGAGAGCTGCCATGCCCCAGCCGGGCCCTTGGCCTTGTCTGCCTGCCAGTTCACAGCTCTACCTGTACAGCAGAGGGTGCTTACCTGTCCCACAGTGTCAGGGTTAATGTTTTGAATCTTTGGAAGAAAACAGCTGTGAAAGTGCAAGGTTATCAGCTTATTTGGTAATTGGCACTTGGAAGTTTCCATTCTGGAGGGGCACATCCAGCTTTTTCCTGCATTACACCAACCATAGCAGAGGCTTTCTGTTTTCCATATGATCAAACTCCTTGTTGTAATAGTCGATTTCTGTCAGGTTTGCCTCTGAACCTCCCCTTGTCCCTTCATTATGCGTTCAGCTTTCATATTCTGTCATTCTGAGACCTTTTTTCTTTTTCTTACCCTTTCTCTGTCGTCTTTCCTACTAGCTGTCTGCAGCATCCAGCCCTTCCAGTCAGAGTCCTCACAGAGCCTCAGGAAAGGACCCCTTTGCAGAGCTCTCTCTCCAGGATTTCTTGTAGAACAACTTAGGTATTGTCCATTATTCTGGGGAGATGCTGGTTTTGTGATGTACAACAAAGATTAAAGTTCTAATCAGAGTTTTATTTTCTTAAAAACACTTCTAGATATATTAATAAAAACCAGTCATGCTGAATTGGAAGCATTGTGGAAGTGACTTGGAAACCTGGTGTACTTGACAGTTTAAAGACCTGATCAAGTCGAGCAGTGTTTTGCTTCAGTCCATTGGAAATAGTTTGCTAGTTCCTCTCTGCGGTGCAAGAGCCAGGACACGCAGGGCTTGTGTTGCAGCTAGGGAGAACAAACCGGTTCCACCTGGTGTTCCCATTTCATCAGGAACGCGTTCAGAGCTCACAGCTAGCAGCACGCACCAGACTGCTCGTGGACTTCACCAGATGCCCAGTGCTGTGCAGGAGGAGGTGCTTGGCTTGTGTGTGCAGGGGTGAAATTCTGGTACAGATACGCACTGGAATTTTTCTTCTGCTCCTATTCGTGTTGGAGTGGGTGGGAGTACTATAATGAGTGAGAACATGGAATCATTCTAGAAGACACCAAGGGTAGGCCTTTGTCGCGCAGAGTGTTCTGCTTTTCTTTGGGTGCTTCCTCTGGATCCAGCTGAAACGTGGCCGTGGGCTCCCCGTGCAGCCACACTGATCTGTGTGTTACCGTGCTGCTGCTGGCAGCACTGCATGGAGAAGTCGTTGTTTGGTTGGACAAAATGCTTTAATGCAAGCAGATGTTAATGGGCTGCTGCAGGTGGAAAGGTGTCTTGATGGTTTTCTTGTTTTTGTGGACTTCGTATTTCTAGTCAAAACTTCAGACCTGTGGGGATCTTGGGCATTTGAAGAACGGAAATGTTTGAAGAAAGCACGGGTTTGTAGTGAAATCCTGCGTCTGGTTCTGCTGGGTGTTAACATGAGGGTTTTCAATCTTTCCAGATTCAGTTTATGTAACTGTTAGATGGAAGAGAACAGAACGTTTCCAAATAGATGTGCTCACCAGTAAGCCCCCACTTCCAGGAAAAAAAGAACTTCAGTCTGTCAAGCTCTCCTCTTCCGCTGAACGGCGCGGTGAAATGATGAAGACCAATGAAGGAACCTGGGACAGCTCCATAGGAAAGCATCAGCACCGGAGGCAAAGCCAAGACTTGCCACGAGTCCAGACTACGATCCTGGTTTTGTGCTGGTGACTGACACGCCGATGCTTTCAGCTTCTAATAATAACCATAATCAGTAACGTAGAAAGAGAAGCCTGTATTCTGGAAATTGCCGTTGGTGTTTGGAAGTGCTGTGTGGAATGGAGGCGTGTCCTTTACCGTAACGCAAAGCGAGACTCTGTGGGGAGGGGAGGGTCCAATCCTAACTCTTAATTCTGCAGTTACCTTTTCTTCAGTCCTCACAAACGTAGGCACAGCAGTAATGGAAATTAACTTTTTTAAGAAAATTATATATTCAGTTTGCAGTAGACATTCCTTATGTATTATTGTTTGTATTTATTTATGATTATCAATTTAACATTAATATTGTATCAAAAAAAAACTCCTTATGAAAATGAGTATGGATGTATACAGTATGTCTGATTTTTATCCACAAAGAATGAATCTGATTCAGAATGCTTTTCAGCTGACATACAGAGCACTAAATATTTTAAAGGTCTGAATCTAATGAATTCTCAGCATATATGGGAATTAGGGAAGAGCTGTAAAATGCATTAATCCTTATAGTCAATTCTGTGCCTAGGATTTTGCAAGGGAACAGTTAACTGACTAGAAGAAGCACTACATTTTTAATTCAGCATTAGTGCGTTGGGAAGGAACTTTATCGCTTTGTGCTTGGCATGTCATTATTTTTACATTTGACATTATAAGGCCTTTCCAAAATGAATGTGAGGAATTGCTTTCACTTTAAGACTTTCCTTCTCTGTAAAAAAAAAAAATAATAATAAAAATTGAGGTGTTGCGCGTCGGGGCGGGGGGAAGCCTTTTCATTTGGCTAGTGCCATGTCTGTGGTCACGTACCTTCTCAGAGCTAAAAGGGGGAGCAGCCTCCTGACAGCCATCTCGTCGGACTTCAGTGACTGAAGAATTAAAGTAGCGCTGTTGATCGGTGCTTTGTGTAAATACATCGTAACTTCTGGGTAGAGAGGGGCCTTCGGAAGGATAGTCAGGGATATGAAAGCAATTCTGTACATGAGTTAAGCATACTTGCTGCATTGTCTCTGCAGATTCTATTTTTGTTTAAAATATTAAAATGTACGTTAGCAAAAATGGGTGGATTTTCAAATAAAATGCAGCTTCCACAGAATTTTGTTACGGTATGAACGTCTGAGGTGCTTTTCTTTTGCTGCTTGAAAATGTGCACTGATAATTGCATTGTTTACTTAATAAAATACCAAATGTATTTGATACGTGCATATTGTATTGCAGGAAGTGCCCCGTGCTGAACCTGGGAGTGCCGATGCGTGCAGCGCCGTCCCAGTAGCGCTGTGACGGAGGTCTTAGCGCAGTGAGTTGTGCTGAGAGCTGCATTCCTTGCCTGGGCTATTTTGCCATCTCCTAGTATGGCCAAAAATTCACAGCAGTAAACTTTCACTGGGCATAGGAAGTATAAACACACCTGCATGCTTCATACACAAGTTGAAGTACACCTTTACCTTCCTACAAACAAGGCTTCCCATCTGGGAGCCCACCGCCCGAGAAAACCTTCCTTTCAGTTTTTGCTTGCAGGTAGAACGTCAGAAATGAGGGTTAGCTGGGAAAGGTGCACGTTTGTGTCCTGTTAGATGAACTGATAACTGCCAGGGAAGAGTTGTTTGGCAGCACCGCTCATAGCTCGCTGAAAGACAAAGGTGGACCTTGTGCTTCCTCCTCTGGGTCCTCGTGTGCTGGAATATGATACGCACCAGCTTTGTCATCCCGTGCAGTGGTTCCAGTCTCATGTTGGATCTGTTGATGGAGGTAGATCTGCTTTCATAGCTCTTGGATCTCTGATCCCTTTGGAGCCCCCATGTGGGGCTGTGGACCTGAGGCTGGCAGCTGTGCTGGTTGCAGCAGGCTCTGCTGTGGGGATGAGTTCTGTTCTCCTTTCCTGCTGACTCCCAGTTGCTCTGTAACTGAGCACAGATGCTGTCCAGGTTGCATCTTCTTGTTGGAGGCCTTGTTACTAAACTTTGCTTAGTTTACTCTCCAGGAAAAAGAAAAAAACTGGACTGACAAATCTCTGATTACTGTCCTGTTTAACTTGGTCCTAATGAGTGTTTGCTGTCAGTATTGCTGGAGTAACACTCGGTTGTATCTGAAGTGAAAAAGCATAGCTCAGCCACGCTTCTGAATCACTGTGCATTTTCAGAAATGAGGGAATAAATGCGAATTATTTTGCTTCTGTTAGTTCAGTCCAACTGCCTGCCTGCTTCAGGGCTAACTAGCAGTCGAAGCACGTTACTGAGGGCGTTGTCCCAGTGCCTCCTGAACACCAGCAGGTGTGGGCAGCAGCCACCTCTCCAAACAGCCTGCTCACCCTCTTTCTTTCGGTCACGTGCAATAAATTGACACTGACAGTACCTCAGGAAATGCTGAAGCTGGCTTTTATGTGACTGTCTGTGACACCAGGTGCTCCATCCAAGCAGCCGCTGGGCTTCCAGCTGCCGAACAGCCCCTCAGCAAGAACAGGAGTACAGGGTGAAACTGCATCTCCCGTTGGATGACAAGGATGTGTTTTCAGAGCCTGGGAGAAATGTGAGCGATATGCAAATGAATTGCAGTTTGAAGGCCGTGACATGATTGAGATAAAGGTTGTGGCAGAAGAATGAGAACAAGGTGCCAAAGCACTGTGAGAGATGGTAAATGCTGATGGGAGCGGGAGGCTGACAGGATAACGTGAGGGGTAGTGAGGAAATGTGCTGACTGCGGAAGAAGAATCGATGTTAATAAGATGGTGTGCAAATAAGAGCTTTCTCCTTGCTCTGTTGGCAGTCTTCTGGCTTGACCTTTGTAGCTTTTGCACGCTGCGGTGGGGAGAGCAGAAACAGCCCTGACATCTTGCACTGAACTTGCCCAGCAAGGAAATTCTGTGAACTCGATGAAACTTCTGGTGTTTTCTTGTGCACAGACTGGAGCTGGACGGGAACTGGCAGATCTGTGTGTGATGTCCTGGCTTGGGCAGGAGTGAGGACAGAGCCCTGCCCAGGCTTCTCTGGAGCTGTGCTGTCAGTGCCACCCTCTCTAGCAGCCTTCTGTATCCAAGGCTGGGGAAATGCCCCATCCATCTCACCTGTGGGAGATGACTTCCTCGAGATAACAGATCAGTCCACGAGTTGAATAACACATTTCTTGCTTTTCTTGCTTCTCCGCCTCAGGAAATGTCATCAGCAAAGATTGAGAAGCCTTGGAACAAACAGACAACTTCCTTAAAAGCTGTTGTGGAAGCCGATAATGCCAGCGAAAATGTGTTGGATGCAAACATGCACTTACAGTTCTGCAGCTGCAGGGGATGAGGAGAACTGAGGTCTCGGGTTTATTTTCATAGCGTAGATCTCTGCTTCGTTCACAGTGTGTCTGCTGGGAGTTCCCCCATGCCAGCTCCAGCAATTGCTCAAGTATTGTTTTTGCCAGAAAGCATTATTTGAGACAGCTTTAGCTTCTTGCTCCCCTGTAGTCATAGAAGCGCAGAGAAGACGAGCGCCCTGCCAAATCCCAGCTTCCCAGGGCTCAGTGGAGCTGTTCTGTGGGTCAGCTATAGGAACATCTGCTGGCATCCTGTGCCACGTGGTGTCCCAAAACGGCACACAGTGGTAGTCTGCAGAACTGTAGACTTACAAAGGAACATCCTTACTCTTACAGTGGATTCAAAACCCAAAGGAAAGTCTTTTTCAGAGGACCACTGGGCTCTAAACCATCAGAGGCTTATGATGCTAATACCAGTAGTTCTTCCATTCCTTGCCTGTCGCTATAGCGAAACTTTTCAGTCCATTAGCTTCTGCCTTGACCTTATTCTGGCAAGCTCCGTTCAGCCCACGGAAGCAGAGTGCGTAATACCCTTTCTCCCTGAAAGCAAACAACCGAGAAGAGTGCTGCAGAGCAAGTCTTCTGCCCTGGTTTCTCAGTATGTGCAGGTCCACACCTGCAGAGGGATCCCTGTTACATAACCTCGCTGCATCAGAGGCTGCAACAAACCCAGGGAGAGCTCTTGCACAGCCAAAGAGCAGTGTCATCCAGTTGCTTTCCCCTACAGGGAAGTTGCTCAGAGAGGGTTCAACCCAGCATGCTGCACCACTCTATTTTTGCTTTTTTAGGCATTTGGTGGATTGGTGTTTCTTAGCTCTAGCACATTTACCACGTGCTTACATGCAGCTTGGGCCATGCTCATGTTTCCTTAACTTCACTTTGAATTTGTGAACACTTGGAAAGTTTTTTCCTGTTCTTAGCTGTGTGCCAGCTAAAAATAAGTCCAGTTTCCAGCGGCTTTGTTTGTGTTACTGTTGTGGGGGCACGTGGACGTTTTTCTGCATCTTGTAGCCCAGTGAGTGTCCTACATTTGTCCGGGGCAACAGGACCACAGTAAAATGAAATCTGTTTCTGAATGATGGAAATTTAAAGGTGGCCACACTGTCGAAGAATATTGATCAGATACTGACAGTAACAGAATTATCCAGATCATAGAATCATGGAATCACCAAGGTTGGAAGAGACCTCCAAGATCATCCAGTCCAACTGTCCACCTACCACCAGTATTTTCTCACTAAGCCACGTCCCTCAGTACAGCGTCTAAACATTTCTTGAACACCTCCAGGGATGGCGACTCTATCACCTCCCTGGGCAGCCTGTTCCAGTGCTTGATCGCTCTTTCAGAGGAGAAATTTTTCCTACTCTCCAACCTCAATCTCCCCGGCACAACTTGAGGCCATTCCCTCTCATCCTAGTGCTAGTTACAGGGGAGAAGAGGCTGATCCCCACCTCGCCACAACCTCCTTTCAAGGAGCTGTAGAGAGCTTTTAGGTCTCCTCCAGACTGAACAATCCCAGCTCCCTCAGCTGTTCCCCATAAGGGCTGTGCTCCAGACCCCTCACAGCTTCATTGCTCTTCTCTGGACACGCTCCAGTGCCTCGATGTCTTTCTTGCAGTGAGGGGCCCAAAACTGGACACAGTACTCGAGGTGTGGCCTCACCAGGGCTGGGTACAGAGGGACAATCACCTCTCTGCTTCTGCTGGCAGCACTGTTTCTGATACAAGCCAGGATGCCATTGGCCTTCTTGGCCACCTGGGCACACTGCTGGCTCATGCTCAGCCGAGTGTTGACCAACACTCCCAGGGTTGTTATGGCCAAAGTGCAGGACCCGGCACTTCATCTTGTTGAACCTCATCCCATTGGCCTCAGTCTGTTGATCCAGCCTGTCCAGATCCCTCTGGAGGGCCTTGCTACTCCCATCAGATCAACATTTCCTCTCAGCTTGGTGTAATCTGCAAACTTACTGAGGGTGCACTCAATCCCTTTGTCCAGGTCATCAGTAAGAATATTAAACAGGGCTGGCTTCAGTACTGACCCCTGGGGAACGCCGCTCGTGACCAGTCACCAGCTGGATTTGACTCCATTCACCTCCACTCTCTGGGCCCAGCCATCCATCCAGTTCTTTACCCAGCAAAGAGTGTACCTGTCCAAGCCACAGGCTGCCAGCTTCTCCAGGAGAATGCTGTGGGAGACAGTGTTGAAGGCTTTGCTGAAGTCTAGGTAGACCACATCAACAGCCTTTCCCTCATCCGCCAGGTAGGTCACAGGATCACAGAAGATCAGGTTGGTCAAGCTTTTCATGAACCCATGCTGGCTGGGCTTGATCCCCTGCCTGTCCTGCACCTGCCCTATGATCTCACTCAAGATGATCTGTAAATGCTCTTTTGCTAAAGGCCTAGCTGTTTCCCATGTAAAAGCTTCACACTGGCTTTAATGCTAAGCCTATGGAAATCAGGGGGATTTGAGACACTTCACTGTAGGCTCTTGCATCTGGCTTGTGCAGGCTGCCTGTGGCTTGTGCCCTAATTAACATGTTTCAGATTTCTTTTTAACTCCCTCTCACCCACACAGGCATTTATGGTTAAAACCCAAGCAGTGATTTCAAGATGCAAAGTTATTTTTTCTGAGGTACAACTTGATGTCTTACAACGTGGAGTGGATTATGGGCATAAGCACAGAGAAGCCTAGAGATGAGCCCTACATTAATGTAAATGCCATTTGAGGAGCGGTGGGAAGAAGGCAAGGCCTTTCTTTAACAGCAAAGCTGTTCAACGTAAGCCATATTCTAATTCTGTGACTAAACGGAAAGCTAGACTAACCACGGAGCAGAACTAATCTCTCTTTCAAGTAAGCTGTCTCCTGCAGCTTGCACTTCAATCAAAGAAAGCCACTGCAGCGAAGGGAGCCTTCTGTTGGGCTTGAAACATGAGCACCCTGCAAGCATGCAGCCATGTTCTCTGGCCACATGAATGTTAGGGGTCAGCTCAGTATTCGCAGTAACTCAACCGGGTTACAGCAGAGACACGTCCAAACTCATTTAAGTGTTCACTGTGCAATCCGAGGGAGGTTCAGTCTGAGATGAAGGCTCCTGTGTTTCTGTTTCTTTGAGAGCCAGGTTTCTGAGGAGCTGGTGGTCAGTTCCAAGCACCTCTGGCGCACGGAGACACCTGCTGGGTGCAAAGGAAAGGATGAAAAATGGTTGCACTGAAGCATGGAATTAAGTGAGACACTGCAACGCTGTTTGCCCTGTGGGGAAGTAACTGCATCGTGTCCAGGACGTACAGTGAGAATGGGGAAAAAGTCATTGAATCAGTGTGCTAAGATCCATGTTCACAGACACAACAAAGATGAAGGCCTACACAATCTACTTGGCTAATTAAAAAAAGATAAGTGATTTTATGCTGTTCAGTTCCTAACAATATTTGAGTTGTGCTTGGCTAATCTGGATTCTGATCTAGCAAAGTATTAAATACTTTGTTCCAGATCTATACCTGATGGCTGTGTCTGCTGAAGGTGGCATTCCACGTTTGACAGGCTGCAAGTGGGGATGACAAAAGCTAAATAGTAACTCAGATCATTTACTAGCTCTGCATGCAGCTGCTTGGATTGAGAAACCCAGGACATGCACAAGAGTTTCCTGAGTATCTAAGGAAAGCAACCTTCCACTTGGCCATCCGGACATGCCTCTAATTAAACTTCCATGTGTAGATGATTCAGGCTTCCAAAATAGCATCCACAATGTCCATGCACTCCTTGAAGGACAGCGCAAATCTTTAATGAACCAAGGACGTTACATTTCTCTGCTAACAATGCAGCATGTCTGTTTTTAACCAACCTTTTCTTTAGATAAGGCCTCGATCATCCGAGGTGTGATGTGCCTGTCTGATTCACCGATATAGTTGCCTTCTGGGGGGCTCTTGCTTGGCATTTCTTCTGGTTCTTTATGAATAGGCATGGCTCTTCCAACCACACACATGGGCTTCGACTCCAGGGGACCCAATTTTAAGTATTCCTTAAGAGGAAAGAATATTATTCTTCTGCAATTACACGGAAAAGAGACAGTTCTTCAGAAAACTAGCATCTTTCCTCTGAAAAGCAACTGTCAGGGTGTCGTCCTGGGGTGGCTGTGTTCAGTAATTTCAGTGAATCTACAAGCCAGCTAACCTTAGGAGACTGCAGCTCTGCTGCCCTATTTTCCTGCATGTTTTCAACAATAACACTTTCTCTGCAGACCAAATTGTGCTCCCAAGTTGAGTTCTGTAGGAAGGATTAAACTAATCCAACAGCTCATTACTGCCAAAGGCAAGAGATCCAAGCCCAGCTATGTGCTTCCACCATGTTTATTCTGGCTCTGGTCTTCTCCAGACCTCTGAGTCAGTGCGGCTGACTAACCCAACTGAAAACCAACTCAAGGAGAGAGAGAGGAAAAAAAAATAGGCCAGCTTTTCTGCTGGGTTGGTGAGTGCATCAGCTATAGAAAAGGCTGACATGCACCAGAGTTCCCTAGATGCAGGATCAGGACGACAGAGCCAAGGTCAGGGAGAAGAAAGAAGGAACCCTACAGTGGCAGAAGCCAGTGCTCCACCCTGAAATACGCTGTGTCAGTGAATACTTGAACTCATACCTGGAAATCTCTTTCAATTTCAAACAAGCTGTTAAGAATTGGAGTCAATGACTTTTCCTGCAGCTCCTCATCACGGTCCCATGACTTCCCAAGCTCTGTTTGACACTGAATCTTTGGAAAGGCCTTTTTTTTCTGACAGGAGACTGCAGCACTTGGGAGGCTTTCCTCTCCATACGTCTTTGCTTTTTTCAAGAGAAAAATGATGTGTGTAATTGTTAAAACGTTATGAAGATCACAATTAGTAGTCAGTATCAGCGCTACCTACAATCTTTAATGTGGCTCAGCCAGTGTGATGTAATGAACAGCTCGCTGATTTTTCTATGTTTATTTCTGTTCTCAATTTCGGAACAAGATCGGGGCAGAAACTGATTGGGAGTTAGAAGTGATGAGACCATGGGACGTGGCAGGGGAGAAAAACAGCTCTTATCATCAGTTCAACTTAAATCCTGTATAGCCATGAGTACTCAAAAAATAGGAAATACAGCAGACGTAGTTATTTCTCTGTATCTCTGTATGTTCCTGATACACAGCTATTCTACTTACAGTTCCCCTTCATAGCTTACGTTTGCAGCTCACTGACACGAGAACTGCTCCTCCCACTGTGTGTGAACACACACACAGGTAACAGAGCCTTTCAAAGTAAACAGGTGTCTAATCCACACCTACACACCTCCCAGTGTACAGTCAGCCTTGAGTCCAATGCATCTTACCAAGATTTGAAGTTCAGGCTGAGCTCTGTGCAGCTTCATCTGCTCTTGCTCAGGAATCATTTCAAATGAGCTCTGTGAGCTGAATGACTGCAAGGTGCATGCGCACGTCAAGTGAAAGCCAGTGTGTCCTCCCCAGGACAAGCTATGATAACGAGGTTATGACGATATGGATCAGTAAAGAGCTGATTAAGATATGAATCACATCTCTGTAAAAGATGGCTGATTCTATTAGCCAAGCTCCTGGCTAGCACTATGAGTAATTACACTCAACAATCTAAACGCTGATTTCAATTTTAAAACTATGTTACAGATTGTGTTTTCCTAATCCAGGCTACATTTTGTCCTTACTGTGGTGGACTTATCTAAGTGGGAAATTACAGGCCATTCAGAAAAACCTTAAGAAATAAGAAGTTTTTAAATGTCCAGTGACTTATCAGTTCTTATGAGCTGCTGGCACGTGTTACCTGAGTACTCTCTATGCTCTACTCCTTTAATTTCATCCTGGAGAGCTTCATCTTGCAAGCCAGCTGCCTGAGTAAGAAACAAATGCCTATGAAATTAAAGAAAAAAAAAAAGAAGTGAAGCTCACATTAGAGGCCTGAATTTTCTCTCCGAATCCCTCGGTGCAATCCCTTGGGGTGGAGCAGAGTGCCCTTTCTGAAGGCCATTTGCTGCTTAACCACAAATGCAGAACATTTTAAGCAATGGCTTAAAAATGCAACGGAGGCAGCCAGGTAGCTTAGCAGCTAATGCGCTGCTCATTTTTTGTTCTTAGTGCTTTACTTCAACTATGTCCATGAGACTAAAAGAAAACAAATGTTCCAGTCTCCGGTCAGTCCAAGACTCAAACCGCAGCTGGCAGCTCTTTCTCAAAAGCAGTTCAGAGTTTAGAGGAGAGAAAAATGCTCGCTTCTGACTTAAGACATGAAACTTTTTTGTGCAACATGACTGAAATCCCTGAGCTGGGACTAGAAAGTGAAGAGGGGCCATTGCTGTTGTCACACCGTGCTTTTGATACCATTAGCAAGGACATTTTGAGGGTAAATTCACTGTTCTCCAGGGAACAAGTTAAATGGTTTAAATATAAAATAAATGACTACTACAGAAACCTCTACAGAGAAACCCACCCCGAGGCCTCTTCCTTACTTCTGCCCAGTGCTAGGTGCCATCTATTTCACTCGAGATTGCAAAACCCCACACATTTGCATATTAATCCTCACATCCTTTAACATTTTGCCAACAGTAAAGGAAAAAGCCATTACTTGCGCTTGGTCTGAGAAGCTGGGTCTGAGACAATTACAACAGAAGGAAACTATTTCAAGCCTCAACTGTATCTCTATTGGAAGAAAGCAATAACCTAGGTAGTAAAGACCCAGCCACGCTCAAATATCCCAGCTTCTTCCCCAAATTTTGGTACTTAGAAGGTTACAAGGTCACTGTCATCCTTTAAAGATGCAAGTCCCACACACAGTCAAATCCAGACTCCGCACAACTAGAAAAACTACCTTGCTCTTGTTGCTGGAGAGCCCAGACAGAGGTAGGCCTTGATTTTAAATAGTGATAATGACTTCTGAGTCTGAAGGCATCATTTTACCTGGGTACTCTCAGGTTCTGAATTTTGTTATCCATCAGTTTTCTCACTAAACTGATATTTTCTTCTTCCAGGAGCTGAACAGAGGCTTTCAAATCTCTCACTTCCTTTCGGTACAGTTTAACCTTTAGACAATTAATAAAAAAAAAAGTAATTTTAGGTAGTTACTAGGAAAGCTTTCCAATATGGGTGTTGACTATCTCAATAGTATATGCCTAGGAAGAAAGCAGCTTTGTCAGCAACACCATGCAGTTGGTGCTGACATATTTTCAGGCAAAGGAGAGGTCTCTGTGGTTCTTCTCCATCAGAACCCTCATCACAGACACACATTTGGGCAGTGCAACCCTGCTAGCAGAGCCTTCTCATGTGGCCAAATAGATCTGGGAGAGGGAAGCTCTGGATTTGTCCTTTTTCAGTTTCGCAACAGACCTTTGAGAGAGAAAAACCTTCTTTGCGGAGTCAAAATCAGGCCCTTGCTCAGCAGGTGTTTCTTTTCCAATTCCCACCTGTACATAAAGCTTTCTTACCCAGAATTAGAGATGCTTTCAGTCCAGGTTAGCCACTACGTGGACTAAACCCCAGGTGTTACTTCCTTTTGGACTGGTAATCACCCCATGTTGCAATGAAGTTACATTAACTACAGAACACCAGTTACTCAGTCCCCACAATTCCTCTCAATTTACCTGAAGTTACAAGCAAGTCCTTACCTCCTTCACTGGGAAGCACAGTATATAATGGGACGGATACCTTCTTCAAAATCATACATGCACATGTATAAAAGCAGTATTTAGTAACCTGAATGCTTCTTTTCTCACATAGGCCAAATTCACCCAGCTATAATCATCCAAATTTGCAGAGAAAAGCTACTTCCCATTTCTCCTAGCGATTGGAAGAGGTGAAAATGGCAGGACGTAAACAAGTAGCAGGATGTGGCTTGGCACAATGAGGCGATGCAGCTTTGTACCAGCGTGGTGCAACACACTAATGATGGAAAAATGCGACTGTGTTCTCCAAATTCATTCCACTCTGGAGGCAACTATGCTACGTGTGTGTTGGCAACTCTCTTTTCCGTTCAGAAAAAAAAAAATAAAAATAAAATTGTGAACAGTGACAAAACTGAATTTTTTGTTTTATATCCCCCACAGGAAATGCTGAAAGAGTCTGCCAGCTACACACAACCTTAAAGAAAACATTTAATTTGTGTAGGGAAAGCAAAAGAAAAAGAATGACCGAATTCCAAGGATTGGAAAAGCTACTGATAACAGTTCTGTCTTCCACAATAATTCAGAACAATGAGGTTCATGGGAAACCAAGAACAAAAGAAACTAATTTGTAACGCAGAAAACTTCTGCTTGAGAGGGAAGAAACCCACAGCCCTCAAGTCTGAGAAGTGAGCCTGTCAGGACATAAGAGCACTCCAAAGTGGACCTCCTCTGTTGACACCACCTAATATTGTGTGAAATTTGTGAGACAGAGGAAAGGGAATGGAATTCTCCAGCAGTACATGCTCACTCAGTGATGGAACATAAAGTCAAGCTCCCGTTTGCTTATACAGATTAAAACATTCATTCCCTTCTGCTGACAACTACCTCACTGCCACAAAAACTGTGGCTTGGACACCCTCCTTGGAAAGTTAAAGGTGTGAGCTCAGAGCTCGTTCATTCGAAGAAGGAAAGCCGTACACTTGCATGCTGGCAAGTGCCTTGAACTAGTAGGTAAAAGGGAGAACTCCTGCCAGATCTGTTGATTTGGTACTGAAAAAGAATAAGTTCGTTCGTTCATTTCCAAAAGAGTTTTCCTCCATTCTAAACTGTGAGTTGCAAAGATGGAGAAGGGCATTTCCTCTCTCCAATCTCTTGCTTTGGTTTTGACCGCAGTGAAGAATCCGTATCGACTGGAACAAACACAATCAAACTTTCACCACGGAAAAATCAGTTTCATGAATTTGGCTCACAACAAGATTTTCCTTGACAATAAAAGTTACATATACCCAATATGTAGCTCTAATTTGCCGGAAAAGAACAGCATAAAAGCTATCAAGTAATAAATTACATCTACGTGCAATTTGCATTTTCCTCTCCTCGGTGTCCTAACCTCCAGGACTTCTTTATTACCTGCCATTTAAAGCAGCCTGAAGCCCCTTTCTCCAAAGTGGTTTTCCTCTCTCCCCTAGAAGTGCTCAGAGGCCACTCACTGGACACAATTACCCTTGTACGCCTCTGTATTTCAAACCTGAGCTGCTATGACAAAGTGAAAACAAGCGATCCTCTTACCTCTTCCTTTAGCCACTCATTCTCTTCAATTTCTTTGCAGCCGCTTTTGTGTAAGTATCTTACAGCGTTCTGTGGAAACACAATTTAAAACCATCTCCTCTGAAAGCAGGACTTTGACAGCGCTGTACAGTAAAAAGAAGAACCTTCTGCTGCTCAGCAGGAAATAATTAAGAAACATCATCACAACAGGCTGTAACATCCCCTGAGGGATTACAAGCAGATTTAGTGCACAAAGCCAGCTGTTTCTTCTCCATCATCCAGCCCAGCGTGGTTTACAAGACAAACAATTTACTAATATTTTATAGTTTCCTATAGTTTGAATTAGGGAAATTTCTTTTTTGTCTATCAGTTTCTGCCTCGTTCCCACTACTGCTCAAATCTTGCTGTTTTCGAGCTGTCAAACCTTTGGCTATTACAACAAGACAAGTAAAACCACATCTGAGACAGTGAGACACTACTAATCTGACAAGTGACATAAACGTGTAGAGGTCTGCGCTAATGAGCCACCAGTACGATTTAATTATTGATGTCAGTAAGAGGAGAGAAGCAACAGGGAGGGCAGGTACTGCTGCAGATCACCATAAACACACAAGACTAGGTTCTCACATGACATGCCGTTTGATGTCTATGCAAGCAGCAAAATTAAGGTGGCAGCAAAAGTGATCTATTCAGGAACAAGTGACACCTGTGTCTAGTGCTCCACTTTCCCATAGCTCCTTTTGTAAAATGCCTTCATGTCTGCTCGTTGTAGTCTGATGTTAAAAAAAGGTACACGTGTGTGACAGCAAGCAATGCCATATTCAGTAAGAGCACTAACTAAGAGGTTATTTTGCTCTCAGTTTGTCAGAAAAGTTCCACGTCTTAATTCCAATTGAAATAATTATTTATGCAGAGTACATATATTAGAACTATAACACAGTTCACATTTTGGGAAAAAAGAGAAGGAATACCTCTGGGGCCTGTTCCTTACTTTTCTTCATGTACATCTCCACCAGAGTATCATTTTCTTCATTCACTGCTTTCAAAGCATTTCTATAATATTCTTCAAAGCAAAAAAGAAAACCAGACATCAGCATCTGACAGCAGCATTGTTCCTAAACAAGAATTTATCAGCCACCAATGCATGCATTGAATCCCTTCTTGTGGAGCACCTAGCTTGTCCACAGAAGTTGTCCTTCTAAACCCAAAGGACAGTCAGTATTAACCACAAAACTAGAAAGCCAAAGTAGCTTGCACTTTTCTGTTAGCATCTACAACAGCTGCTACACTGAGGGATTCTCTGGTAAGATATTTTCATCTTAACATTAAGTTTTCACTCTCTCAATAGCAGAGCTCCTGGAACTATGCAAAAGATGTGCTTAGAAAACTTAGTTTTTACATATAGAAGCATGTTAGATCATCTCACACACCTGGATTAGTACAGCATTTTTTTTTTTCAGTTATCATTCTACAGAACCTCATAAATCTTCTGACCTATCTAAGTCTTCCAGGGGGTTCTAATTTGACAGCAGGGAAAAAAAGAAAAGGGAATGTGGTAACTGCCTCAGTTATTTGCTCTCATCATTACTTGTGCTCTTTATTTAGAAAGTGTATCTTATACCTATTGAATTTGTTTGGCTTCGAGTTCTAGTCGCTCACTGTTTCATTATTTTGTCCTTCCCTTCAGTTGTTTCTGTGCTATTCCAAATAGCCCTCTACTGCTTGTGGAAGAATTAATGAGATTGCAGCAAACATGTTTGAAGAAAGGCACTTCACACTTGTTCCAGCAGCTTAAAATCCTGCCTAGCTCTGCGCTTGTGTTGCAGACAGTCTACTTACTGCTGCCCTGGCTTTCAGTGTGTGCTGGTCATGGACCCACTGTGGAATCAGAGGCAGTCAACTAAGAAAGGTGCATTAGTTGTGCATTAGTTCCTAACTTAACACTATGGAAGCTGGTCTACCAAAATCAATCCACCATCTGGACTTGGCAGAAAGAACTAGAAGTACTTACACGCTAGAACTGACTCACCTTTTCATTCTTTCAGACATCTAAACCATCTGAGATGCACTGGGATAATAAGAAGAGGAGGAATTGTTCAGACAGACTCACTTGTTCTGTGGAGCCTATTTTCCCTGAGTCTCACTGCAACATTTTTCCCCCAGATCTCATGTAATCGTAAGCCTTTCTTTTGCTTCCTCTACCCTCCAGTAATTCTGTTTGCAACGTCATCTCCAGACCACATGAACTATGCCAGTGTCAGGCCCTGCGGCAGTAACTACAGAGACACAAACCACTCTACCTGTGCTTATTCCCTAAGCCTGCTACAAATTTGAGAATTGAACAAGCCCAATTTGCTGCAGCATCACACTGGATGCTTGCTAGATGTATTTTTGTAGGCTAGAAGACAGTACTCCCCAGCTACAAATTTGATTTCAGGAAGCTGAGTAAAGCAGTATGCTAAGACTCATCACAGCATCATTTTGCTGTGTGTTAATTAGGCAACTGCTAGACATATCTCTGTGACAGCCTTTCAATAAATACACTTCTGTTCATGAGTTTTTGGCTCTGTATCCTGTGATATGCAGGTCAGACAGAATGTTCCCATGGGTTCATTTTGGCATTCTATATAAGAGTCTATTCTCATTTTCATAAATCAGCAGCTGTACGGCAAAGTTTTCAATTGATTGAGAAGAGGGAAAACACACAATAAAAAATATCAGCCTCTCCCTGAACATAAACCTTGATCTCTGACAAGCTATCCGGCAATGCAGAAAACATAATGCAGATCTTACTCATGATAAAATATGTTTCAAGAGACAAAAAGATAGCTGGCTGGCTCTTGTCCACAGTAGCTGATGCCTGGTAATGGTTGGCACAGAATATAGAGACTGTGAGTGTGGTGTCACTGCCTGTCACTAGCAGCTGCTTGGCTGTGGCCATGCATACCGAGCGGGTCGTAAAGGAAGAACAGCAGGACATCCTTCTCCTGCTAGTAGCATGGCTTACATACCAGCAAAACGTTTAAATGTTTTGAAAATAGCGCAGTAATAAAGAAATCCAATGGCTTTATAAAGCATTCAGCACCAGAATATATAAGCTCTTAAATAATTGCACTGTTGTGTCAACACTGAAACAGGTGCCAGGATTTGTGTGTGTCTGCACTGGCAGTTCTGCAGGCCCTTGGCACGAGACTATGGAACTGGGAGGCACAGCTCAAACCACTGCCCCTACAGCTCCCCCAGTCCTGAATTTAAACCAGCATGCTCAACTCTAAAGACCAGGTTCCAAGAATGAGCTCACACTACCAGCTTGTCAAAGGAGTTTTCAACATGCTAAGTGCTTACGATACAATGAGAAGCAACAAGAGCAGAGTCAACAGTTTCAAATATGACTGCTAAGGGGTACCTGTCTATAGGTGGCCTAAATACACAAATTTATTTTTTGAAAGCTGCTGTCCTTCGCAGCAATGTTTTTAAAAATGGATTTCCTATACTTTAGAAGAAAGTGGTCAGAAGATAAGGTTAGCAGCTGCTTTAAATGTTCATGGTTTCTGTAACTTTATCAATCTCTTCACCAAAGTGGCTTCCATGGAGATAGACGGAGTCCTTCCACCTTACAGGAGGATTATGCAGTCCAGCTTAGGTTCACAGTTTTGAAAAGCTGATAGAAATAACTATAACTTGACCTCAAATTAAATGTGTAATTTAATTAACTCATGCAAGTAATACACAAAGAATTCAGAAGGTTTTCATTACGCTGGGTGTAAACTGACCTGCAGCCCTTTGAAAGTCATCTTTGACTTCCTTGATGTCTTTTTCCACATTCTCAATCTTGCTGGCATCCGTCCTACTCCCTACATTTTTGTACTCCAACCAATAATCCCTCTCTTTCTGCCTCACTGAAAGTCGTTGGTCAGTTTCTTCTGTTTGGAAGAGCAGGTCTATAAAAATAAGAACATCAGAAGACAAGTTCACTACCAGTTTCTTGAGCTGATATTTCCTAATTCTTTTGACTTCATCAATTTCTTTAATAAAGGCACTTTCACTGGGACTGGGGAACGGGGGGAGATTCTTCTACGTTACAACACGTTATAACATGGCCCCCACATAACAAGGGCCAGCATCATTGCTGAAAAAAGCCAGATCCTCTTCTGCCAAGGAGACAACAATTCTCACTGAAGTGTAACTGAAGACACATGTGACTCCACTCCCACTGAGAATCCCAGGGATGGCAGCCACAACTTTCAGCAACCACAAACAGTTCCTTTTCGCTGCCATCAGTATTTATTTGTGAATCTTCCAGTGGAGCCAGTGCAAAGGGCTTTCATGAATTTCAACTTAATGAGAAACATGAAGCGTCTGTCCTTGCACAGTAACACGCATCACAAGAAGTCTAATATGCTAGGTTTCTTTCCTATTGATTCTTAATTCAACTTAATGATCAGATTTTCTTATAGGTCCTCCAGAATTGAATTTTGAGGAGGAAAGCTTAAATGCCTTTTATGTAACAAGGAAACTGAATCTATTTAAAATGCAAAACCTATGTAATTCCAATTGTGTAAACTGCAAGCCACACTTGTGCAATTCATAGTATACCTTTTAGAATTTGTTCTTTGTCCTTAGCATATTGCCATTTGTCTTTCAGTGATTCTTCCACGTCATCCCTAGTTACAACCTCCTTTCCATCTTTTTCTCGCTCTTTTTCTTCCGTTCTTCTTAGTATACGCCTGATGTGTGCCTGCAGTTCCTCCTTCAGATTGTCATTCTATGCGAGTTGGAAAGACACACGTCGAAACATTTTCAAACTCGTTTTCAAAGTTACAAAGTAAAGCAATGAGGAAATGCTGGATGTGTACCAGTGTCAGGGTGGACTGCAAAACCACTCAGCTAAAGAGTTATTCTTCATGTTTGAAAAGCATGGAGGGGAGGGGAGAAATTGCAAGTTCCAGAAGTTTCTCTAGCTTGAAGATGTTTACCCCAAGGAAATGAGAAACAAATGGCTGCCTGAATATACTTGGTGCAGCACATGAATAGCTCTCCACTGCCCGGAAAGAATGTTTTTTTGTGGATCAATTTAATAACACTGGTTGTATGCATGAGTTAATTACTTCACTTGAACATTCTTCAGGAGAATTTAATGCCTTCATGTAGAAACGTCATCAGACAATCGAGACACTTGCATGTAATCACAATAAAGAGTCTTGTCTGAGCTAGAATTAGAGCCATACCTACAGATTCCACAACTGTGATTACATCCTCTTGACCATGACCCTCTCAAGAGACACTAAAATTATTGGAAATTACTGTATGTTCTCTCCCAAAGGATAGCATAAAGCCAAACACTAACAATAACAATGCAGTAGAGAGGCTCAAACATTCCCCACTTCTAAAAGGATTAACTCTAAACCAGTGAGAAACAGTAAGATGGGAGCCCAGAGAGCTCAATAAATAGCACTTCAAGCATGCCCTGAAGTATCTTGTATAGTCTAAAGTTTGAAGAAGTCCTTGAGAGACCATGAACTAGCTGCAAGTCGAGTGAATAACCACAGGAGCCTACAGATGTCTGCAGAGAAAAGAGCTAAATCCATTTCCACTGATAGTTAAGGATTTGTGTTTCACAAGAGAAATACAACCCAGGCTTCAAGACTGAAAGGAACACCAAGGAAAATGAAATAGATGGGTATTTTTAAAGTCAGTGGAAATTGCAGGCACTGGAAGGACAGAGAAAGTCGTTTGTTTCAATGTTTCACTGCTATGGGAAGTGCAAGCAACACTGTTTGACCACATGAACTAGTTTAAGAATTTCTGAGAGATTTCAATTCATTTCATTCAGTGACTGCATACATACCTACCTTCAGAGTTCTTATATTAGCCTGCTGTGTCTCCAGTGTGACAAGCACTTATATCACCTTGTTTTAAAGCCAACCCCAGCAATACAACGGCTGATCCACAATAAAGCATCTCTTCATCAAACAGCTCCAAATTGAACCTAGGTAACTCTGTGATGCTCTTTCTCCTTTGCTTCACTTTTCACTGTTACTAAGTTTGCAAAAATAATTAAACTCTCACAGAGTGTGCAATTCCATTACCTCAGAATTGAATCAAAGAAGGCTAGCACATCTCAATACCTGGTTAGACTCACTAATACTATGGACAAAAATAAGATAATTCTTCTAATTCTTCTTCTTTATGCTAAAAGTGTATTCTTTGCTTCCTTGAGGAATACTTGCAGGATTGTTTATAAAGGCACATGTGAGCATGTAGAGTAATGTCAGCTAGTGAAAGGTGGGCTTGCTTTCCTATGTTTGCTGCAGAGTAAAAATAAGTACTTAGAGAGTTAACGAGGATCTCACGTGCACTGAAAATCACTTTCATTGAACTCACTTTAACTTACTCCTGTGTCCAAATCAGCATCTGTACTCCTGCAGCTCAGTTGTTTTTTTTTTTGTTGTTTTTTTTTGGTTTTTTTTTTGCATGGTTGCATTTAGGGCAGCTGTGCTTTATAACTTCTGAGCATATGAAGAGATTCATTAACTTCAGTTTCATTGACTGCCAGAGATTCACTGCAATGGCTACTTGCAGCAAATGTAATATTTAAATTCAAAAAATAAGACGGAATCTGTGAGTTAAAACACCACGTGCAAAACGTGGCGGGAGAAATAAACGTGATAGGAAAAAAGATGTATGGTCACTTACTCTTTCATTATATTCTTTGTTCTTTTTTTCCACTTGTTTCAAATCAGAGAAAACCTTATCAATTGCTGCTTCTTTTCGCTCAATTCTGAAGAGAAAGTAAAGAAAGAAATCCTTACAAAAACAGAAAAGAGGGGAATTTAAGCTAGATTAGACTTAAATTCTACTTACATGTATTTTTTGTATCAGATTGATTCACTAATTTGGGTAGATACTACTGTCTACTCACTGCACAGAAAAAAAAAAAGATTTCCCATATAGATCTGGACCTTCATGCCTGTTTGGACCTCATGTTCATACTGAGAAAGAGATTCCCTGGCTACAATGTTCCTTTGGCTACTAGAGTGGCTACTAGATAGGAAGATGCTCTCCTGTCAGGCTGTGGTTTACCTGGCCTATTGTAAAGATCTCTTTTAAGAGAAGACAACTTGTGCTCCAGAAATATCTTTTACTCCTTGCTCCCTATAGAGGAAGCCTAGTCAGCTCTAGCAGAGGTAGGCCAGATAAATCTCAAACTGGAGCCTTAAAGGGCATCCAGCTCTCCCAGAACTTCCATTTGGTGAGCCTTAGAAACTGTGTTTTTTCACCAAGAACTTGCTAAGTTTACTTCAAGAACTTGTTAAGTAACTTCAAGAATGGGCACTGCGGTAGTTTCCTCTAAGCATGTCTACATATTTCTGCCAAAGAACTAACTCACTGCTTCCACAGTTTTCAAAGACCACTTGTCATCTTCTTTGCCACAGCTACAGAATAGCTTTAGCGGTGAGCTCTCTTCCAGAAACATTCTAGAAGAATGGTGGTTTTTCTGGAAACAATTTTTTGTTGCAAACGGTGTTTTTTTGCAAAATTCTCTCTAGTCTTTCTCCTCTTCGTTCCTGAAATTCACTCACTATACAGCATAATGGAGGCGAGTATTACAATTAGCACAATATCTTTTATTGCTTCAACTGCTATTGTTTCTTGGTTGTTTTTGTTTGTTTGTTTGTTTGCCCCTTCCTATCATATTAATTTTTTTTTTTTTAAAGAAGATTACTTTTTTTTTTTTTTTTTTTGGCTAAGTTTGGGAACACAGGAATTGAGAAATGTATGTTGGAGATGTGTAGATTTGTGTGCTCTTCTGTCAGAGTGCTCCAAGGTATTATTCAAGCTTTCCAGTAAGTACAAAGATATCAGGGAGGCTAGATGGAGGTACTGGGGTATGCAGCTGATGCCTGCTGCAAAAATGAATTACTTATTAGACAAAGGTGACAGCTTGGCCCCATGCTGTGGCCTCCTAAATAACAAACTCACTTTGAACAGCAGCCATCTTTCAGTGTGCAAAAGAAGAGGCTGGAAAGAAAGTTAAATGCATACAATATGCTGGAAAACTCACAGAGAGGAATGTGAAAAACATGCACCTGTATTATTATGATGCTTTCCACAATAAAGCGCTGCAGAGAATTCATAAATTTCAGAGACAAAGAAGGAATTCAGATAGAAAACTCCACATCAACCCTGTAAACTCCTACAGGTGTTACCAGAACTGAACTGGATACTTCTCTCTGCTGCCTGCTTTATCTGCTCATATACTCCAGATGAGTGAAAAGTTTAATCTATTAAACTTACTGAAATTCTAGTAAGGCTTCCTGGAAAGCTGATTCTTCTGCACTTTGCTCTTCTGGTTTCACTTTCTTCGTCTCTTCCATGCTTTTTGTTGTACTTCTGCTGGATAATTAGATCTAAAGGGAAGAGAGGGCAAAGCAGAAAGGAAAAAAAAATGAGAAAAGAATGATCCTCTAAATGCAATATGTTCACCAGACTTTGTCACTTATAACACGTTCTTAACAGCTCTGACAGGTGTTTTACTGACAACAGTAATCCTGCCCATGGCAGTGTTCAGAGCCATGTTCTGACATACTGAAGTGCTGCCCTGAATAAATATATGTTTGTGAACAGGGGCCTCTATCACTAGTTACTTCTTGCATCCCTTACTCTGGGTTGCTTTACATTCTTGCAAATCAAACAAGCAGTTGTTCCTTTTACAGTCCTTTGTCTCTGCTCTTTGTCAGGCTTGTTTTATTATCAAGTTCACTTGTTAATATGCATCTCTTTCCTTCTCCTTCTGTTCTCCTAGCACTATGAATATTTGCCATTCACTGCAACTCTGATATCAGTTTTCATTGTCAAAGCTGGAACAAAACCACTCTCTGAAGGGATATCTGTGTCAGCAGTATTCCCCGGGCATGTTGTCACAACCACCAGCCTCAGAATTCCACTGACAATGAATAGTTCTGTAATGGAACTGGTAGCATATATTATTTAAAATAAAACAGTCACAAAAAATAGCACTTAGGAAGATTCCTCACTTTTAGTAGTCATATCATCGAATGTCAAATCCAGGTGAGTTGAAATATTGTAAATATCACAGGAAGTTTGATACGTAGCAATTAAAAACATAGTGCAGAGCCTGTTTCCATTTTAAACTGCTTTCCTGTACAACTTCTGAACACTCATTTATCACTCTAATAGCTAAGACTGCCTCAGAGCAGTTCTGTGATTAAACATGCAGCAGGCTGGATACTCTTCCTATTGAAGTGAACACAAACAGGAAAAAAACATAGTGGAAAGCAACATAGTAACCAAATTGATCTAAACTCAAGGGAATGGAACCCCACTATTGACACACACACTCTAATCCGTACGCTGCAAGGTAAGTGAGAGAAAACACAACCATACCCGGGTCAATATGCAGCTCCTTAGAGCTTGGAATATCTTCATGTTTAATCCAGAAGAATTTTACCCCCAATCTATTGGAAATCTACTCGTAGAGATTCTGTCTGCTCTGCTGCCGAAGACAAATTTACGCTCACCAGGGTCAATTGTCTAAAGCTGTCAATCACAGTCTTTGCAACACTTAAATATTTAAGTCACAAACAGAGCTAATTTCATTCACAGAAATCTGGAAAATTCTAACTCGCACCAGCAGTACCTTGGAACTCCCAAAGAGTTCAGATCAGTTTTAATGGTTGGTGCAGGTGAGTAAAATATTTCTGCTGTTAAATTTCACTACAGTCATGCCTGCGTGGCAGTGTCACCATGACTGCAGTAAAAATTATTAACATTAGCCATCCAATAGAAAATCCTTCTCTATATGAGCAGCTGCTCGAGTCTGATGCCTTATAATTCCTTAATACTCATGCATAATCTTTACAGACACTAATTCACGTTAAGCTTCCATTTATTTAATACAATATCTTTTATGAAACCTTTAAAAACTGTGAACACTCTGAATGTTTCAAAGGAGACCAAGCGAGTTAAGAAAAAAATTGCAACGAGACAGAGAGTGAGGCACTTCACTCCCCTAGAGCTCTTTGAAATGTCCAGATCGAATCCACAAGTGCAGGATGTATTTGTACACATAAAAAAGAACGTGCCATCCTCTTCAGTGCAGAATTAACCGAGAGGTACTGATTCCACTTGGAGGATTCAGTTTGCTGATTTTCCTCAGCTGAAACTGCTGTAGCAGCCTCTAACTTTTTTCTTCTTTTTTTAAATTGATCTCTGTTTTAAATGATCTCTCTCCTACTAAATGGAGAATCAATTTCCCTGCTTAAAGTTGGATACAAACCGAAACAACATTTTAAGCAGCAGTATCTTCCATAGGTTTGGTTTTTGAAACTCAAGTCTCAGGTGAGAACTAATGATGTATCTATGAACTTCTTCCTGTGCAGGGAGCAGCAAGCAAGCTTTCAAGCTGTAGAACAAGGTAAAGAACATACTGCAACAACGGATTTGCTCTGTTTTGCAAAGAGAAAGCACACACACAAGAGGTAAGGAAACATATTTAGGGGTATTGAGAACTGACTACACATTTTAAACCTGCAAGAAACCATTTGCAGAGGCCAAAATTTATTTTTCTCCTCCCAGACAAGTAAATCATAAGGCCTAACTCCTGACAGACCCCCACTATCATTACCAGTGCATTTTCAATTAATGACTAACACTGCCACTTTATTCTTAGAATAAACTCCCATACACTGTAACTCAGGCACTGCAACTTCCAGATACTCACTGCAGTGACCACCTACATGGCAGCACACCAGTGATACAGACTCATCACAGAATCATTTGAGTTGGAAGGGACCTTTAAAGGTCATAAGGTTCAACTCCCCTGCAATGAACAGGGTCACATACAGCTCAATAAGGTTGCTCAGAGCCCCAAACAGCCTGACCTTGAATGTCTCCAAGGATGGGGCATCCACCTCTTCACTGGGTAACCTGTTCCAGTGCCTTACCACCCTACTGCAAAGAACTTTTTCTTCATACCCAGTCTAGATCTCCACTCTTTTAGTTTGAAACTACTTCCCCTTGTCCTACTACAACAGACCCTGCTAATGAGTCTGTCCGCTTCCTCCTTATAGCTCCTCTTCAGATACTCACAAGCTGCTCTCAGGTCTCCCCAGAGCCCTCTCTTCTTCAGGCTGAACAGCCCCAGCCCTCTCAGCCTATACTCGTAGGTGAGGTGTTCCA
Source organism: Numida meleagris (assembly GCF_002078875.1). Lineage (NCBI taxonomy): Eukaryota > Metazoa > Chordata > Aves > Galliformes > Numididae > Numida > Numida meleagris. The sequence continues at coordinate 188,307,314 of NC_034409.1, read as the reverse complement.
TCCCTTGGATCATTTTTGTGGCCCTCCTCTGGATGCTCTGTCATCAGCACCACTCACACCAGCATCTGCGTCCACGCTCCTTTGCTACTTCAAACAGCTGCTTTACCAGCAGTCTCCATCAACAAATGTCTCATCACTGTCTTCCCCTCTCCAATCTCCAAACCACACAAACAACTCCTTGTGCTCTCGGTCCCTTCCTCCATGTGTTTTGTGTGCACTCCCTGCCAGCCCCTGCATCACCAGGCATCTTAATGGAGGCCTGAGCCTCCACGCCCCCAGGAGCCAGACTCCACTGTCTGCCACACACATACAGATTCATAGAAACATTAAAGTTGAAAAAGACCTCCAAGATCACCTAGTCCAACTGTAGGCCCATCCCCACCGTGCCCATTAAACCACATCCCTCAGGGCCACATCTACACAGTTCTTGAATGCCTCCAGGAACGGTGACTCCACTGGGCAGCCTGTGCCAATTTTTTTTGAGATGAATTTTTTCCTAATAACCAACCTGAACCTCCCCTGGCGCAACTAAAGGCCATTACCTCTCATCCTGCTGCTGTTACATGCAAGAAAAGGCCGACCCCCACCTCACCACAACCTCCTTTCAGGGACTTGTAGAGAGCAGTGATGTCCCCTGAGCCTCCTCTTCTCCACACTGAGCAATCCCAGTTCCCTCAGCTGCTCCCCATGAGACCTGTGCTCCAACCTGCCCGTCCACACAGTCCCATAATGCCTCTGTGCACCCAAGGCCCAACCAGACCCCACAGGGCCCTGCTTAGAAGCACCCCCCACACTGCCACAATCCACACCCAAATCCTCCCCAAGGCCTAAACGACCACCACCGCCCCACAACCCCCGGCACCCAGCCACCACCCTTGTCTCGGCAGCACCCACACAACGCTGTTGCCCCTCGCCCCGCCGCTCCCGGCCCCACGGTTCGGCTGCGGGCCTCCCTCAGTCAGCGCCCAGCCGGCTGCCAGCGCCGCGCCGACACCTCGACACCGCCAGGGCAACCGGAGCTCCCGCCCCGCCGCGCGCTTCGAGGAACAATGGCGCCCCCTGGCGGGGCCTCGCGGAGCTGCGCCCGGGGAAAGCCCGCCGAAGTCCTCACAGAGAGAGCTGCGCCTCACAGCCCGGCAGCCCGGGAAGGCGGACGGCGTTCAGGCAACTTACGTTTGTTTTACCTCAGAGCAAAAGAGCAAGAAACCTATCAGGCCATATCACACACTTAACAATATCTATTTTATAACCACTATTATCGAGCTAATCTCTTCCTTAGAATAACTGAATCATTCAGGTTGGAAAAGACCTCTATGACCATCTAGTCCAACCGCCCACCTGCCACCAGTATTGCCCACTAACCACGTCCCTAAGCACTACACCTCCCCTTTCCTCAAACACCTCCAGGATGGTGATCCCCACTGCCCTGGGCAGCCTGTCCAGTGCCTGGTCACTCTGAGAAGAAATTCTTCCTAATAGAGCACCTTATACAGTCAATTTACCTACATGACCCCTTCCCTTTAACAGTTTAAAGTATACATTTTATTATATTTTAAAGGAATTTATAAAGGACTTCTTAAAGATTTTTGAAAACTTAGTGTTTAAAGATGTGAAGAAATGCCATCTGCTGGGAAGTTGACAGAGGCTTTGACCTTCTCATAAGACAAGAGCAAGCAAAGAGGTCAAAGGCAGTCCTTCCACACACGTATGCAGAATAGAGAGCGCCTCATCCAAGAACATAGCTAGAAATGAGGTTGGATAGAAGATGGGACTGTGCAGGGAATGGGCAGCAAACACAACGACCACCAGCCCTATTTCCATGTGATCGGACACTTATCCTCTTATCCCTTTGTCTTGCCACATTTGTTCCTCTCTAAACCACCTTTACCTCTCATTTTTCCCCACTTACATCTTCTGAATATCCCATTGTAAATCTTGTATAATCTGAAATTCTGCTATTTGTTATAGAGAGAAAAGTGTTTTACCACACAACCTCACTGTGCAGAAGGATTTAGATGAAAATAATACACAGACTTTGGGGCCCAGGAGCTGACTGAGGACTTCAAAGTGAGGGTTAATCACAGAATCATAGAATGGCTTAAGTTGGAAGGGACCTTAAAGATCATTGAGTTCTAAGCCTCTGATATGGGCAGGGTTGCCACTCACTAGATCAGGCTGCCCAGGGTTCCATCCAGCTTTGGACAGCCTGTGCCAGCACCACACCATTTACCTGCAGATTTTTGTCTGTTTGTTTTCTAAAGATGTCATAACGCTTTGTGTTATACTGCAATCAAAAACATGCTTACATCTTTTCACTGTGCTGAGAGCTTTACAACTCTGTGACTGTATGGGGAAGGAGGGTTGGTAGGACCTGTCATTCCAGCACTACTTTTCACCTTCTTGGTGCCACATTGAGAGTGCTCAGGCTCAATTTACATGAAGAACAGCCACTCCAAAAGCAAAAATCAGAGTCTTCAGATCAACTACACCAGTGTAGAACAACTGTGGGCACAGGCTATACACTGGGTGCAGGCTCTTACCACCTTAGGTTACTGAGGATCCTTTCACATCATTCAGGTATTTTCAGTTTGCTCTTTACTGCAGACACTCAGATTATAAACTGGAGACTGGTCTGAGCTGGGACAGCCCTCACATCCATAATCCCATGGACTTCCCCTGAATTTCCTTCAAGAACAAATATCACTGAACTAGCTGTGAGAGGGAGAGAAGTGATATTTTAACAGACTTGGCACACAACGTGGTTTTGCAGCTCCATAACCACAGTCAGTGGTCCTAACGATGCTGGAGCCCTCTGCCACCTGGAGCTTCCCAGCAGCAAGGAGCTGCTTTTCCCTAAGCCCTGGGTCTAAACTCCTTAATTAAAGAAGAAATTGTTTTGGGCGATGAGTACCAGACCCATCAGTTCCGGCTCCATCCGGCAGGGGCCAGGCGTCACACAGCTGTCTGCTCTAAAAAGGCTCAGACTCACCACTGCCTTCCTTTTTCCACTTTGGGACTGCTGTGAGAGGGGAAAAAAAAAGAGGTATTAAACACAATAGAAAAATACATTCCACGTGCCGAGAGTGTCCAAAAGGGCCCCCCACTTCTAATTAATGTACCAAGCTATGTTTTTTCTGTGTGCACTGAGCAGGGGTGCAGCCTGGATTTGAATACATACAGCTTAGAACACTGCATTAAGCTGAATAAATAGGATACGTGGATAAGAGGCACTTGAATGAAAATTATTACAGACAGTAACTGAGTTTTATGCTTCAACAAGGCCTCCAATTCACTTGGATGCATATTAATTCAAATGAAGCCCTATTAAAATCCAGAACTTTAGCAGATAATGCATACAAAGCATGCTCTATTCCCTCTATTCCAGAGGGCTCGAGCTTCACAGAATCATAGAATCGTCTGAGTTGGAAGGGACCTTTAAAAAGTCATCTAGTCCAACTCCTCTGCAATGAACAGGGACACCTACAGCTCCATCAGGTGCTCAGAGCCTGGTCCAACCTGACCTTGAGTGTCCCCAGGGATGGGGCACCCAGCACCTCTCTGGGCAACCTGCCCCACTGCCACTCAGTGGAGAGGCACTGCGGGAACATTCTGCAAATGGCGGAATGTGTATTTTGTGCCACTGATTCAACAGAAAAACACTCAAGACAGCACCCTGGGCAAACAGATGACTGAAACTTCTATTATCGTTACTTGTATCTTTACTGCAAACAGGCGTATATTCGCACCTCTTAGCTTAACTCTCACCAGGTGAAGTGAAACAAAGATCACCTTCCCTCACTTCAAGCCTGCGGACTCCACGTGGGATACCCACTTGCAGCTGCAGAACCTACTTCCACGACCTTCTGCCTCAGCAGTGCCATTTCAAACCCTCCCCCAGAAGTCCACTCCCAGCTCCCGCACGGCGCTGTGCGCCCTCTCCCTCAGCCCGCCCTCACGGTGCCCGAAGCGGGCAGGGCGGGCCCGCCCCCGCCCAGCCCTGCGGGACGCGGCGCCGCCATTGGCGCGGGCCGGGGCGTCCTCCCGCCGCCGCCTCCCTCTCCTCAGACAGGCTTCTGCCGGCCGGGATGAGGTAGCTGGGGCTTGCTGCTCATCGGAGGGATGGGGTAAGCCGCGGAGAAGGCGGTGGGGTCCAGGAGGGAGTCCCGCTGAGGGGTGCCCCTTGGGTGGGGCTGCACAGCCCCGCTCCGCTGTGAGAGGGCTGGAGCGTGCGCCTGCTGCTGCGGGGAGCTGCGCCTAACTGTCACGCCTCACCTGAGCCTGGCTTCTGCAGAATGATGCTTTAATAACAGGCGGCTCTCTTGGTTTAAACAGGGCTCTCAGATCTCAGCTGAGAGATGCTAATGGCCTCTGTATATAAATAGGAAGCACTTTAATTTTGAAACACGAGTGGCGTCTTGCGTTATGTCTCTAGAGTGACTTGCAGAATGGGACTTGGTCCTAAAATCCAGCACTCTTGGTTGCGTCTTTCCTGTGCGCGCAGAGGGATCTGCTGTATACGGTTGTCACTGCAGGATAAAGGTCACTTAAACTTAGGGGTAGACTGTCGAGTGGCCGTGCAAGTACTGCTGAGTGCTTTGAGGGGGCTTAAAGCTGGAAAGTGATGGCAGTGCAGTGCCATGGGGCTGATGCCCAAGGTAAAGTGCACAGAAATGCTTTCATCAGAGATACTGGAATAGAAGTGAGAGTTTTATGATATTCATGAATTACTCTCTCTTTTGCTTAGTGCTTTATGCACCTTGCTGCCTCCTCAGAAGAAAGGGGTGTGATCTCATCTGCTTCTGACACAGTTCATCTTATTTTGGGAAATAAGACTCACCCTGGTCTTGCCAACATCTTAGTTGTTCCATCAGACTCAGCTCCTCTTTGTTCTGTAGGTTTACTCAGCTTTCACCACAGCATCTTTCCTGCCTGCTCTACATTCTTTGCTCTTATCTTGCAAATTTTACTATTTGCACGTTTTCCTGTGCGTAGTTCGGTCAAGTATACTGCGAGTCTCCGTCCATTTGCTGTTTTGTATATTTATGTGTAGGTACTTTAAAAATACTGTAAGTAATATTGCAGTGTTACAAAATGCATATACGTTATTACCAAATACCATATTTTAGTGTGCTTATACCTAGGTTTAAAGCAAGGCAATGCTAAGGCATCTTGCCTGCAGCGTCCATAAGGTAAAAGCAGACCCTCTGCTTTGGCTGCATCCTTGAATTTTCCAAAGCTGTCATTGGACCTATCTCGTTCTAAGGAAACATCCTCCCAGCATCTCTTGGAGCCCAGACTAATGTAGTATCAGTTTCACTGTCAGGCTTTTAAAATTCTGTGAGACAGGTCATGGTGTTCTTGTGTACCAGTGCTGACAAAGACCAAAATAAACAACACAACTTTGCCCCTGAAAATGAAAGACAGGAAAGTGAAGGTGTCTTTTCTTTGAAGTGCTAGGTAGATAGAGACTGTGAACAGTTACATTCTCTGGAATAAACTCCTGTTGTTCTGCAGGCATCACTTGCCAGATTCCCCAGTACTGCTCCAATTTAGTACTTAGAGAAACCCTTTGATGCTTTCACAGGACGTTGGATATTAAGTGTTATGTCTAGAAAGAAAGATTAACCAGGAAGCTAACTAGTGGGAGTGGGATGAGTCAAAGGAGTTTCTGGTTTACTACACTGTGGTGTGTTTCCTGTGCTTATGATAAAACAGAATCTGCTTGGCCAGTGGTGATTAGAAAGGCTTCAGACAAACTAAAACCTATTAATAAAACATTATTTGCAGAGAAACTTAAAACTAATTCTTAGTCACTCAGTAGGAGAAATGTATAATTTTATTTTCCTTTAATTAAGTGTTGGTTCTGCCCTGTGAAAGTCAGTCTTCAGTAGTAACCTGTTTTGCACCATCTTTTTCTCTGTACAGCAATTGCTCTTAATCCAATGTGGCTAACTTTTAAAATCAACGTCTAACAGCTGTTTTATTTAAAGTTCAATTATTTAGATTGTTATAAGTCAATTTAAGGAAGCTCCTTCAATTGCTTGGTCTTCCAGTGCTAGAATGCTTCTGCTTTACTGAATGTCAAGCCAGCGATGTTGCCTTTGCTGTGCTAGTAGGGAAATAAAGTGGCTGACAGCTGATTTTAGTGGACTTACTCATGTTTCATTTTTGTGGTAGGAAGTCATTCAAATTCACTTGGGCACAGCAACTGGCTGTGCTGGATTCTTACTTTGTGGTGTAAAGCTTCTTTGCTACACGTAACCCGACTCTGTTTATTGCACTGAGAGTGACAACTGGGAGAGCTATAAGGTGTGTTTGGTGAGAGGGAAAGGAATACTCCCCTCCCCTCCCTTTTTGTTTTATAGCTCCTTATCACACTGGCTAACACCAGACTAATTTTGAAATACATTCTTCTCAGCGTTCTATGCCTATGTACCAAATTAACAAACATATTGGAGGAAAAAAAAATTCCTCTGTCTTGCTATATTCCTTTTTCCTCTGTAGTATAAGACCTATAAAAGTACTTTTTTTTCCTTCCTGTCTTCCAGTCAAGGAAATTTTGCATTTCTGTCTCTGTCCTTCTCTGTGTAACAGAAAGTAAGAACAAAGGAGATTTGCAGAGTAACCGGCAGAACAGTATCTTAGACTTGTTACCAGGTGTTTTTCTTCTACAGGAGGATCAAACTGAATATTGGTAAACTTGATATAAAATTGTCTGCCCAGTGTTGCTCACAGTCTGATTCTGGCTGCCTGATCAGTTGTTGGTGATTTATTCCCGTCCAGGCTTGAGGGACTACAGTCAGTGTCCAGAGGAGGGCCACAAAAATGATCCAAGGGATGGAACACCTCTCCTGCAAGGACAGGCTGAGAGAGCTGGGGCTGTTCATCCTGGAGATGAGAAGGCTGTGAGGTGACCTGATAGGGGCCTTTCAATATCTAAAGGGGAGCTACAGGAAAGAAGGGGACAGACTCTTTAGCAAGGTTTGTGGTGATAGAACAAGGGGAACCTGGATTAAAAATGAGTACCCTGAGGTTCCTCTCCTTTTCCCGCTGCCCTCATACAGCTGGACTGCTGTGCAGCCAGGAATGCAGGGCTCGCTAGGTGAGAATGAGAATCGGGAGAGAAAGTTCGGTCTGGGATGTGGTGGCCTGACTGCAAGTAAGTAGACCTGGATTCTTGCTTCTGCTCACAAGGTTGCAACGCATCTTTAATTAACTTTTAGTTAGATAGCCAGTTTGGTAGTGCTCTTAGGAAGGGTTAAAAGTGAACAAAACAAAACCTTCACAGACTGCCGTGTAGCTTGGTAAATGAGGGGATGTGTGTTTGAATCCTCTTGCATTGAGTGGTTCAGGGGCTCCGGTTTCCCTCTCTTCTTGAAGGTGTGCCACAGCCACTGGGCAGTGCCTTGCATTGCTATCTTCGTAAAGAATGAGCCACTCCTGCAAAACTAAATACCTTTGTTAGGGAGAGGTATTGTAATCCGAACTCCAGCCTCACAAACTAAACTCCTTATTTTGCTCACTGTATCTGAGGAACAATTTCAATCACAACCTCCCTCTCCTTCTTTCCCACCCCTGTGCTTTTCAGCAGGATTTGTATGTCAAATCCCATTCATACAGTGCAGCTTGACACTGTACCTCATCCGTGCGACTGCAGGCTGCTGCAGAAGCTGTTCCCTGCTTCTCACTTCCCATATGGAGCAATTGGATTTAGCTCTCACTGTGCCCCTTTAGGTTTCTTGTGTCACAGTGCTGGCTCTGCCTGGAACCACCTAATTTGCTCTGCTTGGCTCTGGCTATAAGCATTCGATGAGATGTGTACCAGGAGAAGACCGTGTTCTGCACGCAACTGTTTGCACTGCTGGGCCGGGCCATCTCGTGAGTGAAGTTTTCATGGCTGATGGACTTCCTGTTATTATTGCAATTTAAGATCACTATTAAGGAGGACTGACATTGCTGCTTGCTGGTTTCAGATCTTAGCCAGAATGATTGCGGTAGCAGATGGAATATTTATATTATGCAAGTTTCCAGTGCACAGCAATGTTTTCAGCAAGATGATGAGTGATTTCCCTCTTAATAGGGATCTATAGTAAGCTTCTTTTAATGCCTCTATTAAAAAAAGAAATTGTAAGGGTTAAAACTATAAGCTCTCTAAGATTCCTTGCAACCCAAACCATTCTATGATTCTACAAAAACTTCACTACAAAACTTAATTCTGGTGATTCTGACTGCACTGTATTTGCAGACTGTAGGCTAACTTTTCTCTCACCATTTTCACTTTTAACTTACCCAGAAACATCTCCAGGCTGACTTTTCTCTCTCCTTATCTCACTTACTGTTCCCATGACTGCAGGAGTCCTGAAGAACATTCCTTTTTCACCGGCGCCTGATTTCTGCTGGTAGTTGGGTTCTGTGTAAAAGCCTGCTTTCAGACAGGTGTGTGCCTCAGTTTCTGTAGCGAGGACTGGATTAACTGACGCAAGCTTTCCTAGGAGCCTTCAGATGACATCAATTATTAGCTAGGTAATTCTAAGCTAAGAAATGTGCATGAGTGAGTGTCCGAGGTTTGTGGTTAGTCTGTCATCTCGTGAGAAAGGACAGCCAGAGGGCTCGGTTTGTTTGCTGGCTATTTGTGTACAGTAAGTTGAACTAAGCCATAGTTACAATAAGGTTGGTGGCCAAAATGCAGGGAGCCTCAAGTGTCATACGAAAAGGAGTGAGTTAAAAAGATGAGTAAGGGTTGATTCTGAGGCAAGGACAATGTGAAATGCTGCCCTCCTGATTTGGCAGTGTTGTGCTCAAGCCGTCCCACCAAGCTATGCTGTGTACCCTCCTGCAGAGGAAATGTGCTGTCACCACTGACCTGAGCAGCAATTCTCTGATGCTTAAAAGAGGCAGCCTGACAGCCCGAAGGTTCCTAGTTTTACAGACACCGTGAGGGAAAACCAGTGTGTCAATAATGGTTGCTGTCCTTGCTTAACTAAGGAGACCCCCAGTTGATAAATGAGTGAGAATAGGAAAAGAGTCCCTACTTGCAGAGATGCAACAGGTCCTCTTGTTTAGAAGGCCTTCTGCAACATTCTGGACTGCACAGTGACTACAGAAACTGCAGTTCAGTGTTGTTTTCATCTATAAAAGATTATTTAACCAACAAGTAGGAAATGTGTCACTTCCCAGTAACCATTTGATAGGAAATACTTGTTAATTTGCTGTACTGCTTTGGTTACTTCTAGTCTTCAGTGGTAGATGGAAAATGCCCACATATGTGCTAGTACCGGAGAGCACAGAGATGGGGTAGAGGTAGGGTAGCTCTGCCGAAGTCTCCAATACCTAAAGTTCTCAACTCCTCTGTATTGGGACTACCATAACTTTGATTTGCTAAGGCTAAAACTTACTTAAAACAGGAATACATTTTTCAGCAGGTTTTTTAATCCCTTTTTTGACCGTCCATATCATTGGGATTAACGTAGATAACACATCCTAGGATTTGAATCTGTAGTTACAATGGGGAAAATTCAGAAGGAGCTAGCCATCAAATACAGAAGTGTGCCAGATAAGCACATGTACGGTCAGAAGACGACTTCCTACAACATAACCAGTTTGCCTCCAATCTCTCTTAAATAATGCAGAGTTTTATTTGAATCTGTTTTCAGGCAGGACATAAAAACACTCTATTGAGCAGTACCACTTGTGAGTCTAATGCATAGAGAATGAGACAGTGATGCTGGGAGCTTGTGTCTTGTTAGCCTCCCCGCTCTCCTTTTGGAGGGAGTCTGCTCCCTCTGTGAAGGGAGATGAGAATAATAGTTTACAAGAAACAATGCTCTGCCTTCAGAAATCCAGAGGACTAAGCCATTTTCACCATGATATTTCAAGTCCCTTGCCTTGAGAATATATTATTTGTTTCGCAATCATTGATAATTATCAACTGGAAGGATGAAGTTCTTGCATATGAATAATTATTCATTCAAACAGTATGCTGGTGCCAGTGGTATGATGTGTAAGGAAACATAACCAGAATCAGAGCCTCACAATTTATAATGAAATATACACGTTATTGTTAACTTGCTGAAATGTCTGTAATTTTGAAGCTGCTTAGTAAAGAACTCAAGATCTTGTGAGTAGTTTTGTACTTTAGACAGTTGAGAATAAATGGCTTGGCATCTAAAGTCAATCTGATGAACAGTGGTCAGAGGAGAAGAACCATTTAGATGCGCTTCTTTTAGGTTCCTCTTTAATTTATGAACCTGTTATTCCAGAGACCACATCTGTTTGAAACCGCTGTCCTAATGTATACCACAGCAGGCGTGGAGATTCACATTCCTAGGCGCTGCTGCCAGACAAGTCCTATGAAAGAAATGGCAAGCTGCCATACATTATTAGAGGGATTAGGCTACAACCAAAATGTTCTTCCCTCTTCCAGTTTTCCGTTGTTAACTTTTTTCTTCTCACTGTTAACATTTTTGCTCTCTTGTTCAAAGCGCATTTTGTGTAAACCAGAATATTTGCCTGTCTTAATATCAGTGAGGCTGTCAGTAAGACTGTTTTAAGATTGCAGGTGAAAAACAACAGGAGTCTTCTTGGTTCTGGTAAGCACGGGTAAGGTGGGTGCAGTGTTTGATGCAGATCTTCTCATGTTTTCCTGTTGTGGCTGCCTTGAGCAGTTGTCTGATACTGTAATTGCAGATAAGTAGATTCTTTTCTTCAACTGTATATTAATGAAAATTGCACAGGAGAGCGTGTAGGCGTTTAACTGAAATACAATAAAGCACTTCAGTATTTGTGAGAGCACCTTTAATATTGCCCTATTAGATATTCCCTAGTTCTGCAAAGGTCCTAGTTCCACCGCCAGCCTCCACTTTGCAACTAGCTAGATAAAAGCTTTTCTGCCTCCCACTGACTAAACACACATGTTGTTGGCAAATACTGCTCTTCAGGTTTATCTCTGGGACTGCTGGAACTATGATATGCAGTGTACATCTAGCTGTTATCATTTTGAAGAGGCTTTGATAACACCTCGTGAAAGGGTGGTCGGATTGGCTACAGATATGCATATCTTACTGGAAGATCTCTTTCCTTTTGTCCTCTCAAGAATTAAGCTGACAACAAGCTGCCTTGAGTGTGTTTAAGCTCAAGCCTTAACATTGCAGGCAACCGTGTTTTAGACTCTCTTGAATAAGAACTTAAGTTCCTCTTGAGAGTTAATTGGTTTCCTTTCTCCATTACTCTGACTTAACTCTGTAGTCCTCTGAACTGCCGTGCTAATATGTTCATGACTGTCTTAAACTATTTGTGCTCATGCCAACACTGGCATTTAGTTTAATTAGCTGTTCTTCCTCCAAGAGATTTGATTTGCCTCATGTGTTTTGAGAAATTGTATTTTCTAAGCCTAATTTTTTTTTTTCTTTTGCAAAATACTGTTATTGCCTGATGTGACCTCCGAATGGGAGCCAGTCCTGTGAACTTCTCCCTGCTCCTTGCATTCTGAAATAAAGGATTTCCTGAGAATGAATGCTGAGGACAAACTTTGTTACCTCTCTTCTGAGAATGAGTTTCCCTGCAGATGCAAATTGTTACATTGCACGATTCTGTTTATCTGTCTTCCCCAGCTTCCCGTTGCCTTGTATCTGGATTTCCAACTCATCCTTGCTGCTAATGCTGTTGTGTTGGAGCTGTGAAGAAATAACATCAGTAAAACATGTAGCTTGCAAATGCATAGCACCAAGAGCCAATATGTTACTTGTAACTTAGAGCTTTATGGTATGAAGGTCCATACAGATGCAGGCTGTTGATCAGCCAGGCTGTAAGGGTAGCTGTTCCACTGGAGGAGTTGGCACAAGTAGGGGCAAAGAAGCAGGCCAAATTATTGGATGGGCTGTCACCTGCTTTTTACTGTTAGAAGGCGTTGGCTGCAATACAGATTCTCTCAAGTGAAGCTTTAAGAGCTTAGGCCTAGTGTACAGGGAGCACAGAAAGCAATTTTGCAATGTAAATCTAAGACATGCTGAGGCTCCTGCATGTAAAAGGAAGCTCTGTTGATTTGATTGGACCGACTGACTGGGGTTTCCCCGCTTGGTTTCTGATCCCGTTGATGAACTTAATGTCAGTCATAACAAACCACTCCAACATCTTCCTGACCTCTCCCTCGTTACATCCCATATATATGCACTGAGTGAAAATGTAAAAATCTAAGCTATGATTGTGGTATTCCTTCATACGGTATAATGTTTGGTGTGCCGTATTTGAATTCAGATCCTTTTCCAACGTGGGAGAACGCAGGGGAAAAATAAAGGCCTGTGCAAGGCCAGCGGAGCAGTCTTGCTGTTACGACGTGTTCTAGACAAACACAAAGCCTCACTGAAAGGCACGGAGACATACAGCTGCCTGAGGAGGCTTTGAGATGCTTTGTAAGGCAACGTTTTTAGATGACTGCCCGACCTAAAGCACTTGGCAGTTGTGAGCAGCTTGAGAGTTGCGGGTGGGGAGAAGAACAGTGCATCTCAGGCCTTATTTTTATTTTTTATATCCAAGACAGAAACTTTCATGCATGAATTACAGAAAGCGTAATTTCGGATTCCTGCTTATTACAGGGAGCAGAAACCTTTTACGAAAGGAAAGATTTTTGGTGTGGTTTCACTTGAATTTTAGGAAAAAAAAAAAAAGCATGCCAAAAAAAGTGTATGTCTACAACATGACAAGATAAGATGATGTTTCTATCAGTTTCCATGATTTAATCAGTCTGTTGTGGACCTTTCAGTCTCATTTGAAACTTAGGTCTGAAAGCTTTCTTGCCAAAGGAAAATGCTGAGGCCTCCCTATTCTTTCTGGCACGTACAGGATCTTTAGGAAAAAGTATATGAAGAATGAAAGAAGAAGAAAAAAGAAAGCGGAAGAATTAAGCTTGGAGTGGTGATGGGTGATTTGAACTGGACAAAGCCAGCCTCGCAGTATGCTGTGTTAGGCTGGCAATGCACGTCACATACACACAGAGGTGTTCACCTTGTTTCTGCAGAGCCTAGCATCTGTTTTGCCTTCAGTTTGGCATGGTTCTAGCGACTAAAGACTTGTTATCATAGCACAAACTCTATCACATTTCAGTATATGGATGATGCGCATTAAAGGAAGAAAAATTAATGCTAGGTTGTTTTTCATTAACTGCTTATCCAGTGAGATTAGGACCCAGTTTTTCAGGTACCCAGGCGTGCTTTAAATGAACCATTATGTTGTTATCTTTGCAAAGAAACCTAAGAGGTCTCAGCTGCACTGATTACGCCTAGGCACGTGACCAAAAACAAAGTGGCAGTGCAAACTTAGTTGCAGAATCTACTCTACAGAACCATGGTATCTGGGAAGGTCAGTCCCAGTGTGCCTTGCTCTGAGCCTGTTCAGTGAATGCTGCCCAGCTGTTTCTTTTAGGTTTTTGAATTAAACTGATAAACAACATAACTCTCCTCTGTCACTCTCCTTTAAACGCAAAGATACTGTTTCTACAATAGCTTCCTTATGATAGTGATGGGCCAGATGCTAGAAACTTGTCTGACTGATCAGAGGGCTGGAGCACCGCTCCTATGAGGAAAAGTTGAGGGAACTGGGCTTGTTTAGTTTGGAGAAGAGAAGGCTCCGGGGAAACCTCATTGTGGCCTTCCAAGACTTGAAGGGAGGGTAAAACAGGAGGGGGAACAATTGTTCACAAGGGTGGATAGCGATAGGACAAGTGGGAATGGTTTTAAACTGAGACAGGGGAGGTTTAGGTCAGATGTTAGGAGGAAGTTTTTCACTCAGAGGGTGGTGACGCACTGGAACAGGTTGCCCAAGGAGGTTGTGGATGCCCCATCCCTGGAGGCATTCAAGGCCAGGCTGGATGCGGCTCTGGGCAGCCTGGTCTAGTGGTTGGTGGCCCTGTACGTAGCAGGGGAGTTGAAACTTGATGATCTTTGAGGTCCTTTTCAACCCAGGCCGTTCTATGATTCTATGATTCTATGACTGACAAGAGAAAAGATCAACTTTTCATTGTGATTGCACTTCATGAATCATGGAGAAGGTGAATATGGCAGCCAGACATAACCACATGCAGGCTGTTGCACTTTTTCTGGGGAGCGCTGACCAGTAACCTGGCTGCAGCTGCCTTCCACATCTGTAAGAAAGGCTGCTATTTTTAGAGGTGAAGCTTCCTTTTGAGTAGTGCCAGTGCTAATATCTTGTTTTTCTCTCATGGTTGAATTGTTTACAGCTTCTGCGACCAGGGGAGCAAGCACAAGGATTACTTGCATGATTTTAATGTTCATTAGATCATTACAGTGCAAGTAACCTACAAAGCTGCTTTAGTAAGAGATCTGTTCAGTAACATCATCAGATTCTCTGCTGCCTCTCACCAGATTTATCACTTGGGATGCTTCTGAGGCTTGCACTGAATTCAAGTTGTTTTTGTTCTTTTTCCTCTAGGTTCATTATATCAATGAAGCAGTTACTCTGAAGCGCTAAGAGACCCTGATGCAGCCATAGCTGACTCTCCTCCTCCAACGTTATTCTTCTGAGTTTTTTCAAGAAGAGGTTTTTGCCTTTGGCGGTTGGAATTGTCTTGTAAGTGATTAGTCATCTGCTTTTTCAGAGGGTACTATAAAACAGAGACAAAGCAGTTTTTAAAACTACTACTTAAAGATTCAGTTTGGTTTGGATTAAGCAGTGAGATTCATGTTACTGCACGATTTCTGATTCCACATATTCAAGACATTTCTGTAGCCATTATTTTGCTTTCATTACGTTTGTTCTGCAGAGCAGTGATTAAGCCTACATGGGATCATATTCCTGACATAATTATATGCTATTACTGGTAAAATACTGTGAGTAAAAGTTAAATACCTATCTTATAAACTAAATTGGATTGCAGCCTTTGGCAACCATAGATACTCTGAATTTCCTTCCAAAGCTGTGGGCTGGTACAAAGGAAGGGAAAATGATTCAAACTTCAGAATACTTCTGGAAACAGTCCCTTCCTCTTGAGCTCAAGTCAGAAGAATAGAGCTATTCTGACTCCATCCAGCAGCTAATAACTGCTGCTTAAAGGTTTTACTGTAAGAACCTGACTTTGCAAACATGGTACTTGACCCTTCAGTGTTGTTTGTTTTGGGTGGGTCAGAAGTCTATTGTAGAATTCCCATTTGGAAATGTAAAGAAATAATCCTTAAAACTACTTCTTGTTTTGAGTAAAAAGTGAGAAACATTTATGAGCGATCAACATTTTTCTCCCAAGCAAGATAAAATCATTCAGAAAGAAGCACTGCAGTAATTGGAGAACATGCTCCTGGAGTCTTGAAGTGGAGCATACAAATTGCTCTGTGTTCCCAGCCTCCTCCCATCTCACTGCTGCAACACGTTGTACTTGGCAGCCTTCTGATGGCTGCCCTAGGGTTCTCCCTCCAGGGCTTGTGATGACTGCTGCCTTTCTGATCTCCTGGAAGGAGAAAGGCCTCTTTGAAGACCTGGAGTGGGAAGACAGGTGTGGAGGGCAAGGCTCACGATTTCCTAGGAGCAGAGTAGGGTCCAAAAGTTCAATGGCTTGTCCTTACAGGATAGTTCTTGTGCTTTGCTTGGTTGGTGGCCTGCCAAAAACAAGTGTCCTAGAGATGTGCTAATGCTATCATCATAAACCAGCATGGCAAGCTCCTGAGTTTTAGCTCCAGCATTAGCTGGTTGTTGGTGGTTGGTTGTTATTTTATTTTTTTGTTTGTTTCTTTTTCCCACTCAGCCTCTGCGCTCTGAATCAGGACTGCAAGCAGCAGTGAATTTTTCCTCAGAGATATCTGGCTCTTACTGATCCGTGTATGATAACAATAGGCACAGATTCTTGTATGCCCTTGTATATAATGTCTGTGCTTGTGACTACATGCTTTTTTTACTTTAAATGGATTCATGCTAGTGTTCTTGATTTTACTTTCTTCTCCTTCCTTCTCTTGACCAAATTGTTCTGCTGACTTGAAGAGAAACTTAAAATGCACTTATTTTTAAATTGTCATTTAAACGACACTTGATTCTGTGTTTTAGGGTGTGAGTCACTATACTGAAAAGCAGTATATTTTCCTGACCACCTTGTTCAGGAGACCTGTAAAACAGGTTTGACTTGAAGTGACCACTTCACAAAGTGGTTTAATCACTCTGAAAAACTTGTTTCTTTTAATTAAAAAAAAAAAAATAAAAAAAAAAGCTTATGTGATCTACTTCCCTGATACCTAATGTTACAGGTTGTTCTTCCTTGTCTCTTTTTTAGGGAATGTTTTGGTTGCTCCTGAACACTGGACGTGCTGGGTCAGTGAACTGGTACTCCAAGAAGCAGAGCTGAGAGGGCAGGCTGAGAAAATATCACTGCAATGTCAAGCAGCAATGCAGCACCTTCCCCGAAGTCTGTAATCTAAGGAAACATGCACTTACTCAACTGCAACAAAGCAATATCTGTGGCTTTTTAAATCACTGATAGTGACGTGGTCCAGCTTTCTCAGTGCCTGCTGAAAAAGACTTCAAGTCTTTTATACCTTTAAGAGAGACTATAGGTCTGTCTTCCTCAGCAGGATTTAAGATCTTCCTGGACACTTCACCCTTGCCCACACGCACACGACAAGATGATCGACCTAAGCTTCCTAACAGACGAGGAACAAGAGGCAATAATGAAGGTGCTGCAACGGGACGCAGAGCTTAAAAAAGCTGAAGAAGAGAGAGTCAGGTAAAAGAAGGCAGCACCCTGGGTTGACCTGGGAAGACCAATACAATTGGTATACTGAGTTCTTTGGAACATAGGAGTGGGAAAAACAGTTGTGGTTGAGAGCTCTGTATTCCATAGTATATGCGAATTGGAGACATTTACTCTAGACTAGATTTAGTATAGTCCCTGGATGAAATGCTCCTACCACACAAATGGTTTATTACTCTCCAGAAAGCCAATTGTTGATTGGGATGTTTACAACTCTGTAAGGGCCAAGAACACTTGGTGTGCATCTGAACAGAATTTCTAGATTAGTTTCCTTGGAAAGAACTTAGTTTGCCTATGTATCAACCCTGCAGCTGAACCAATGTGCAGTAAGTAGGAGTATTTGCTTCAAAAAATGCACAAGTGCCCCGAATAAACAAAAAAGTCAATGTGTATGCAGTCAGCAATATGTCTGAGTGAGGAATTTGTACCTCAAATACATGGAGCATTGGTGCTATGGTCCACAGGGGGTGTCAGCATTATGCTCCATTGCCCAAAGAAGTCCTTGCAAGCCACGGCTAATGTAGAAAATTGCTCCCTGTTTTCTTTGTGGTGTCACAGATGGAGCAATGGGTTGTTTGGAACGTTGTACTGTGGAGCGTTTTGTGTGCTGGGAGGTTTCCCTAGAGCTCCCATTAGGGTAATTGCCATGAATAAAAGATGTAAGTACTGAAAACAGCATTGCCTAGATTACATGACTTTGAGAAAGTCATCTACACCAGCACAAACAGCAGTTTAGTAGTGGTTTCGCTAATACAGATAGCTAACTGCTCAACAGTGAGGATTTTTTTTTTTTCAGTCAGACTCAGTAACCAAAATGAGAAGGGGCCCAACAGCAAAAAAAGCAATCTGAGGTGCTGAAACGTGAAAGTGCTGGAATGCAAACTGATGTTCGTAGCTCTGTGCTGAGGCTGGATTTTCTCCTCATTGATTCAGGAAAAAGAACCTCTAGGATTTTTTAACGTAAACAAAAACCAAACATCTGGAGAAAGGAATCCTCCTGGGAAGAGCAAATCCGAAAAGCCACTCTTAGTAGTGGTCTGGAAAAATGCTGTCAACGAGTATTTTTGTCTGCATAACCTTGCTTTTGCCATTGGTAATTGTAGCTCAAAAGAATGTGGTGGAAAATGCAACTTCAACTGCAGGTTGAAGCAGCCTGTAATCAGCATGTTTCTACAATAGAATATCTCTTCTGGTTTCTGAGTATTATAACTTCTGGAAGCTTACATCTGAAACTGATTTTGCTGCATAGATGTGGCACATGGAGCTTGCTTTTTAATTCAGAGAGCGTTCCAATGTATAAAACACGTAGATCTCCAGCCAGGGAGATGTAATATTTTGAATTCTACGGCATTCTCGCACACCTGGAAGATTCCAAGAGCCGGGATGGAATGTCATTATGCAAATATCACACTTTGACAAAGAGTAGTTTGTAGGTACACATAATGGAAGTCTTTTAATATGATCTTTTTCCCTCTAGAAAGAAATTCTGAGGTTTGAAGGGTGTTATGGTCTGTTCCCTCTGTGCTGTCTGTGTGCTTTCTTCCTGGAGTGCTGACAAACTGGTAACATGACAGAATTCTCTTTAAGCACCTCCTTAGTGGAATTTTACTGATGGAATCCCTTCTCTGCTCACAGCTCCTACTACTGTGTGTGGTAAAGCTGCGTCACTTGGGCTTGCCCAGCTAGGCAGCCTCTTTAGGCTGTCTGCTGTAAATCCTAGTTTGTTGAGTGCTGTAATAGATGTTGAGCTCCTTTTGTATTGGTCTGAATCAAGCCAATAGTTTTAGGAACAGCATATTTTTGGGAACAGCACGTCTGCTTCCCCTCTGAGATCTCCCCTGGAGGAAAGAGGATACTGATATTTTCTTCTCATGGGCAAAATCACAGGACTTTTTATAAGGGATGACATGTAGAGACAGGACGACGGGGAATGGCTTTAAAGTGGAAGAAGGTAGATTTTCCAGATACCTGGAAGAATTCTTTACTGTAAGAGTGGTGAGACACTGGCACAGGTTGCCCAGTGAGGTTGTGGATGCTCCCTCCCTGGAAGCATTCAAGGCCAGGCTGGATGGGGCTGTGAGCAACCTGGTCTAGAGGGAGGTGTCCCTGCCTATGGCAGGGGGTTTGAACTAGATGATCTTAAAGGTCCCTTCCAATCCAAACCATTCTATGATTCTATGAAAAGAGTCATGAAGAAATCTCAGGTTATGAAAGGGTATGATCCAGAAAAATCAATGGACAGTTCATCTTCTTTCTTTCCTCTAGGACAAGAAGATACTTCTCTTTGCTCCATTACCCCAGGAGGAGATGCCAGCCCCTGAATGGCACTGTTGCTGAGGGAGGCAGAAACGGCATAAAACAGCAGAGCTGAATGATGGTTGATTTATTTATTGTCAGTGTCCTTATTCCTATCCAGGAATTTCTGATATACCCAGTTCCAGCTGAGTTTGGGTACTGAACAAATGAATGTGCTAAGCACGTAACTGGATTTCCTGGTGGTAGCTTCGGCCTAGCCCCTAATTAATTCTCCATATAGCTGTGTAGTTTGGAGCTCTGTCTGAAGACAGTAACATGGAACCAGAAATATGCCTGCATGTGAAGTTTTGAGTTGTGGTTGAGTGACTCTTCTGTGGCAGGATGGCGGGCCCCCGGCACCAGCGTGTCTGTGGCAGAAAGTTGTTGCGGTCGCCTTTGGGACATGGTTCCACACAGCAGCTCTCAGCCCTTCCCTTCCCAGCAGAACCTCCTGGGAATGCTGTTGTTGGCTGTACTTGGGCTCGTTGGCTCCTTGTGTAAACGGATGGAGGCTCACGATAGGGAAATGTTGATGTGGAATTGTTTGTGTGGTGGATGGTGACAGCTGTGTGCCAAACCCCTTTAATACACACGTTGGCGTGGCACTGGGATCACTGAGGCAGCTTCAGGGGCCTAATTCTGTTGGGCGTTACATGCACTGACTTTCCTCGTAACCATCAGTGGGAGTGGATGGCTGTGGAAACCTTTGTGCAAATAAGTTTTTGATTCTGTTCTGCTTTAACAGACGTCCTCTTCAGTCACTTTGCAAGGCAGTGTTCCTTACGTTGTGGACAGAGGCAAAGATGTCTTGAATGTGGGTACCAGTTCAAGTTTAAAGGGCTCACTGAAGACAGAAGTGTCTAGAGATGCTGTCTTACAGCTGCTGTCAAAACTCATCTTCTGTGTCCTGAAAAGAATGACCTGTTTTTCCTGCTCTGTCTCTCGGGTACATCTTCCTAATGTTCCATAAGAATCTCTGGGGGTTCTTTTTAAAGCTAGATCTTTGCAAAAATGTCCAGCTCGCCACCTTTATTGCTCTTTTTTTTTTTTTCTTATAAATTCCTTTATGTATATATTTGGACTATTTCATAAAGGTTTGAATATCTGTAAATTACTGGAAAAATAACGTGGAAGAGGCGTGAGGCGTGTGGCTTACTCACAGCTCTACAGTACAGTGTATTTGTACATCCTCTCCATTCTGTTCTGACCAGTAAACAGAACGACACTTGGTATATTTGATTGAGGTGTCTTAGACAGCACATCATCCTTTCTGATCCATAGTGAATTTCTTGGAAAGCTTGCTTGGAAAACTTGCAACACTGTCACCTATATGTACCTTTGATTTCTCTAAATGTGGACCCAAGGAACTGCTGGCAAAGAAGAGTAGATGGAATTTATTTTGTGTGGTAGAAGAACCTGCTTAGGGGAAATAGTGGGCACTAAATAGGGATTTTTAACCTCTGAATGGTGTTCCCTCAGCAAGATCGGGTTTCCTACAGTACAAAAATTCTCTATCCCACTACACTTTGTGCTTGTGCCTGGACCTGTGTAGGATTATTGTGTGCCAAACTGAAGCCTCTGTCTACAGAGCGGATTAGTCTTGATACTGTGCCTGGTCTGAAATCTTAAAATGCGACCTATTCTTTAGCACAGCATCAATTTCAGTGATGTAGGTTCTTCTGCTCATTTACAGTTGCTGTGTATACCCTGTGGTCTGTCATTTGATCAGGGCTGCTTTTATGCTTTATACATCTGTTTTGAGAGCCTGTAATGTACTAGTACATGGGTATGGAGCAGATCCTGTGAGAGAATGTGCGTCCTTTCTAGCAATCTCTCCTCCTCGGGTTTAAGTCATCTTGTACTGTTGTCTCAGGCTGACTAGTACCAAAGATGTCTTGTCACAGGGTAGCTGCTCCTTCACCATGAAGGGTGTGAGGTTTTTTCCTCTGTGGCCTAATTTGCGCTGTGTGTGAAGAGGGAGGGGAGGCTATTTAGAGCTTCAGTGCAAATCCTCAAAAACAAACAAGCAAGCCAAACAGTGGAACGTTATAACAAATGAAAGAAGTGGAACCTAACAGGAACTGTGAAGGCTGGCAGACCTTAAGTCTCCTACCCCCTATAAAAGGTAACTTCTGCAAGTCTTGCTTAACCTCGTCAGTCTTGCTACAGTGGAATAAAGTTAGGCTTACATGAACTAAGAAATGCCCGAGCAAATTAACATTCTGTCTGGAGAGTAGCTAATTACATACTACTTGTAACACAAAGCTTATTTTGAGCTTGACAGTGTGACTAACAGTAGGACTATAAATCAGAGTGTGAACTGCAGGTGGCACAGTAGAAAAGCATCTAAGTATGAAGGACTTGGTCTTCCATAGATAGTATATATATAGTTCAAATGAAATACAGAGGCAACAGGCTAGTCTGATGACCCACAAGTTGGCATCTTTTAGGAGACAAATGATGTGTAGCAATCTGGCTGGTGTTTCACAAACCTTTGCTCAGCAGCGAAGCTGGGAACATCATTTTGGTTCCAGATTCTGGTGGAGACCATCTTTCAGTAAGCAACTGTTACAGCTGTGTACTTTCACTCCTTTGACTCTAAAATCAGTCTTGTCTTACAAGCGTGTAACTTTGCCATACTGGTGCTCCATGTCTGAATTACCCTGTGCCTTTCCTTTCTGTGTAGGAATAGGTATCACTTTGTATTTTTAGTCATAAGGAGTTGTGCTGATTACAGGCTGGTTAGTTCTCCAGAGATCCAAAAGAGAGATGAAGATGATGATGAAGATTTTCATCAGGGTTATCATTAGTAGACCTAATATACCCAAACTTCTGGATAGGCATAAAATGGAAAAGCATGCATGACTACAAACAGAACCTTTTTCTTATGCTCTTGCCTACTTCTGCCTACGCAAAACATCAGTATCCAGAGAGACCCTAAAGGCAAGAATTGGAGGTGCTGCTGATGAGATGTCATGATGACAGGGATGGGGGAAGGTTGTATAACCAAACTGGTTTGCTTTATTCTTCTTACTATAGCCCTCAACCAGTATAAAATTATATTGCACCTGCTACTTAAACCAATCAAATAGTAATGGATTTTAGAAACTTGTGTATAGCTATTATGCCCAAAGAAAAAAACATATACCCACTCAGGTCTGACCGTTATAAATGTTTTGGGTGTAGTTCTCAAACAAATGCTGGAGCAGACTATTTTTCTGCACCTTATTGAGACATGAGCAGACTGAAGTGGCACATTTGTGCAGAATGTAGTGTTTACACAGTTCCTTTTGACTTGTAAACCCTTTATGGCTGTTTTGCACTCATACAGAAAAAGAAGAATTAAAAAAAGACTCACCAGGTCTGACATGTCTAATATCCTTTTATTCCAGTTCTTGTCTAAATGGATTTACAAAAAGCCTAACAACATATTCTTTTATGGCTGTTTTTGGAAGCTGATCCAGAACCTACATCCTTT
This sequence comes from Numida meleagris, assembly GCF_002078875.1. Taxonomy (NCBI): domain Eukaryota; kingdom Metazoa; phylum Chordata; class Aves; order Galliformes; family Numididae; genus Numida; species Numida meleagris. The sequence continues at coordinate 188,284,800 of NC_034409.1, read as the reverse complement.
GTCATCTTTTTTTTTCTTTTTAATTGTGATCACAGCAAATAGAGATGAGGATAAATTCCTGAAAAGTTTCTCTCCTTCTTTCTCCTCCCCTTGTGATATTTCACTTGCAGGAGTAAGGCTTTTGAAGTGAGCTTATAAGTAAGTTGGTGGTGTCAGGCTCTAAAAAGTGTTTGAATGGGGTGCATTTTTCACATCTTCAGAATAGAGTGCATGAGACACTAATAATAATGAATGATATAGCTAAATAATAATAATAATAGCTGGACGTGGCTCTGTGCAGCCTGGTCTAGTGGTTGGCAACCCTACACTCAGCAGGGGGGTTGAAACTCAATGATCTTTGAGGTCCTTTTCAACCCAGGCCATTCTATGATTCTATGAATAATTAAAACTAATAATAATAAAATCTTTCTTTGAGCCAGACACAAACTCTGATCTAACTGCTTCCTGCTGGCCACAAAAAATCCGCAACTCTCCTGTCCAAAAAGCTCAGCTTAAGCTGTTGATTGAGGAATAAGACAATAAAAAGTTTTTAAGATGTCAGTTGCCCCTTCTTGCAAATTCTGAGGTGCTTTGTGATTTGGGCTATGAGTAAAGGGGTTAATCAGAAGGAATAAAGGATGCTGAGAAGGTCTAGCTGAACAGTATTAGATACAGGTATGCATTACTAGGTATGTACAAATAAAAATAATAAAGAAACTGAAGTCATTATCACTTTGCTTTAGCATGAAGTGAGCTCTCACCCTAGCCTAGAAGTGGAAGATAAACTGTTGTGGATTTGCTGATAGAGAGGTTGACGCGGACTGATTATATCAGAGAAGATTTCCTGCCTTGAAGGGGTGATTTAGCCCACTGTCAGATGTTTCAGAGATAGGGAGAAACAACCCATTCTATGCATGATGGATAGACTTTGCCTGCCTGCAGAGTGCCTGAGAGTTGTTTTGTATGCAAGTTCAAGGAAGTTCTGCATGTACTCAATACCCAGATTGGGTGAAAAATGTGTCTTTCCATCAAAGATGTTTCTTCTAGACCTAGTGGAAAAAGCCAATTAAGTAATAGGAGAACTCCAGCCTCACTTTAAGAGGATTTTAGGGTGAATTCCTTTTGACTTAAGTACCTTCGCTTTCTTCATTTTAAAGTTGCTAGAGAAGAGGCAGGCACTAGCTTTATTATAACTTCAGGCTTTCTCACTCTGAAAACTGCATCGCAGGGTAACCGGCATTTTGAGAGACCACTGAGGAGCTTCAGAACAAATGCAGATGTAGCACAAAGTCATTACCGCATTTTTTTCCAAACTGCAAATTTGGCAAACTGAGCCTTGCAGTCTCCGTCATAATCTAGATGCCAACTTGTTCTTTGATCACCAAGAGAAAAATAAAGTAATGACAACTCAGTTAGTCTTTCTGTTGAGCGGGAAGCTGGCTCAGAAGCAGCTGTTGGCTTTTAGTTCAGTTGTGGTGCTGGGAGGCAAACGTAGCAGTGGAAAACCATAGCTGCAGTCTGACTTCTGCACAATTCCTTTCTAGGTAAACCACTCAACCTAAACCACAACCAATAAATAGCAGAGAAATGGACCCCCACAGTACAATCAGTTTGATTTTTATTCTTTAAAGTGCAGAAGTTTGCTCACAGCAGAGCTTGAGAACTCAAGCGACATCACAAAAACTGTGATTTGTAATCTCAGCAGCTGTTCTTGCAACAAGTCTGTGATGTGTTGGTGAACATAGACTTCTCAGAAGCTTTTTCTTCCTGCCAAGAGCTAAAGCTAACTGTTCTGATAAGGAAAATCTGCCTCCTTATTTGTGGTAGATGAATAGCTCCAGTGTTTGTTGGTCTTCATTTCTCAGGAGACTGGACTGAAAGGCTAAAAGATGAGAGGAGGAGTAAATCAGCCTAACAAAAGTCAAGTGCATATGCTATCAAGGTGAGAAGAGAAAACAAAGTGAATTCATAAGCTAGTTGTGATGAGCTTCCATCAGCCAGACACATAATTTGTGAAGAAGGTGCTGGGTAAATTGAGACCACGCTTATATTTGGAAGGCCTCTTGAATTTGTGGAATTAAAGTATGCTGTCTTCCATAGCTAGCAAGCAGGACTGGGAGCACAGCATCAAATGCTCCCTTCCAACCAAAATAACGTGGCATTGACCACAGGTGACATGTAATTAGAAGCTAACAAGCAGCTAAGTGGAGAATCCTGGGTTCTTTGTGCAAACCAGCTGCTTCTGTAGATCTGTTGAACTGACATGAGCAGGTCTCCTACCGCACCCTAGTTTCAGGGGCTGAATGCAAAGGAGAAAAGAGTGAGCACTGCCTGGGATAGAAGGGCTTAATCAAACAGAGAGCAGGTACTGAATGCTTCTGCTGTGACTCAGTACCTTCCCACTTGAGAACCCCTCTTGGCATGTGTTGTCATACTGCCCTAAAGCACTAACTGGGGTCAGAGCTCTGCTGGCTTGCGGGCTAAGCAAACAGCTGAAAAGCCAGTCCCTAACCTTAAGGAGCATGTGATTTGAGAAGGCAAATAACATATGGGAAAGAAGGTGAAAGGGAAAAGCAGTCATCTGTGTGAAAGCTCTTGCATGCCCTGGATCCATTACTCCTGCTGTCTTTGTTCATAAGCGGGCTCAGCAGTGAGGAGCTGGCTCATAGCTCAGTGACGTATTTGCTTGAGGGCAGAGGGAAGCTACCTTTGTGTTCCTGCTCCAACATGGAAGACCTGCAGCTGATGAGAAATACATATTTTGGCTTTGAGAAGCACAGTTGTAAGCAAGAGGGAGAGCCAAATTTTAAGTTGCCTAGTAATGCTATGGACAGCTGAATCTTGGCATTAAAAAGGCCAATGGTGACCTTGGCTCCTGGCAGCCTCAGCTGTATATAGCTTAGGAGGGACTACATAAACATTTTCATTTCTTGCCATACTAATATGAAGGAGGAGTTGAGTGATATGTGAGACTGGTCTGTTTTAACGTGCGGGTTGGGACTGGCTCACAGTATCCTTTTTCTGTTGTGAATGATTGTCTGTTCTTGGCAGTCAAATCTGCAACCTCTAATAAAAGGGCTGTGATTGTAGCTGCATGATTGGAAAAGAGGATTCTTCTCCTAACTCGTGAATTGGCATTGACCTTGGCCATCCTATAGCAGTGTGTCACATCTTTAACCTTAATGTCTCTGAGTAACTTGTAGATTGCTTTGCTTTCTCCCTTTGGCTGTGTTTTTAGCTTGTTTGCATTTGGCTTTATGTCTGCAAAGAGGCTATATCTTTTCCTCTTTGTAGTTCAGATAAGTGTTCAAGTAGTCTCTGAAGTTAAATTTCTGTGGAAGAATAACACTGTATGTTGCATTTGTATATTACTGCGTATTGCAGTGAAATCCGCCTTTGTGGCAGACCACTGAGAATCCATTACTGATGCATTCAGACTTTCTCTTTTCTTTGTGCTTTTGGGTATGATAAATAATAAATGCTGTGGTTATATCTAAAGAATTTGATTGTTATGTAGTCTGATTTCTGCAAGAGGTGTTTTGCTGAGGCTGTTAAAAAAAAACAGAAAGATGAAGCAGCAGAAAAAATGCCAGCTTTTATTTCTTAGTACTTTTTGCCACTTCCTTCCCTGTACCTCTTATCTTGCATTCAGCATCGGTGGGAGCCTGTATATTTATGCCATATTTATTACTTTTATACTTTATTCTGCCCATTGCAAGTAAGTAGAGTGTGAATTTCTTTCTCATTTACAATTTTTTTTTTTTTCCTATCAGGCACTTACCAGAAAAAGTCAAAGATGATGTTCAGCTGAAGAATATGAGTGGACAGTGGTTTTACGAAGCAAAGTCAAAGAGGCATAGAGATAAGATCCATGGAGCAGATATTATTCGAGCTTCCATGAGAAGGAAGCCTGCTACTCTTGGTAAGCATTTGGCTCGTGTTTTGGTTTGGAAAGGCTGGCATGGAGGTGATACTCTTACAACATCATCAGGAGTCAGTCAAGTAGGTGAAATGTGAAAAGAGTACATTAGCCTTAAGAACAGAAAATGATTCATAAGAAGGATTTTATATGTAATTTAGAATGTTGGTTTTCCTCTCACTGAAAACAGCCTGGCTTTGTTGTCTTTACATCCTCCCTTCAGGTATTTATAGATGTTGATAAGGTTCCCCCCAGCCATCTCTTCTCTAGGCTTAAAATGTCCCAGCTTTCTCAATCTTTTCCAGTGGGAGAGATGTTCCAATCCCTTAGTCATCTTCCTGGCTCCTATTGGAGTAGGACACAGTGTGCACACAGTGTGTGATAACTGCTATCAGGAGGGACTGACTTGTGTTTATGTGTAGGACTAAAAGCCCTCTGCAGTCCCAGAGTGCATTCTTATTTCTTTTTTTGAGGCCCTACAAGTAAACCCAGAATATGTAAAGTATCAGACAGAATATTTCCTCTTCAGTACAGCTTTTCCCAATTTCAAGTGCTCTATTTGAGACCTCTGAGACTTAATATTATATTTTTAAACCTTTATGGGAGAGAAGAAAAAAGGTGGGCACGTAATGTATTTAATATCAGAAGTAACTTTAGTGTATTGTTTGGAGAGAAAAAGGAGAACGTGAGAGCTTCTGTACCGGACCACACCAAAAGCTCATCTCCCCAGCATCTGGATGCCAGGCAGCATGTGTAGACCCTAAGACCAGGACCAGTCTGCAACCATTTGCACCTAAGGATTTTTGAATTAAAGGAGGATTCCTGGTTTTTGGTTGTTTTTGTTTGTTTTCCTATTAAGTTCTTTAAGACTTTAAGGCTGTGTCTCTTTTAACCTTTGCTGTGTTCTGTCTTGAGGCATTTTAGAATGGTTTTCCAGAAAAGAGGTGAACGCTTCCTTTTCTGATTTTGAGCTGATCACCATTAATGTTATCCCCAGGAAAGAAAGTGAGCAGTCAGTCCATATTCATAGAAGCATATGAGAAATCGTATGCAAGATTTTGTAGATCTGTTATAAATCTCTCCAGCATCTGGCTCTCTAATCTGAAGAGTACTGGTTTATTTTTGTTGTTCTTTATACAGGAAGCGATTTATTTCTCAGAGGCCCACGTCCTCTCTTAACCTCCCAATAGTTCTAAATCCTTTTGACTTAAAGGGCGAGAGTTATATCACCCACACTAGATTGCACTGAAATTTGTAATCTTCATTTCTTTTTTAAGCTCTGTTAAGGGATTTGTGTGTGTGTGTGTGTGTGTGTGTCCTAGTGAAGCAAGTAAGATGCTTATCATTGCTGGGGGTAGACTACAGCTGCTGCATTCTATAATTTTTTTAAACTACAATTTAGCATAATTTTCTGATGAATCCCACTACATTACACCTTCTCAAATCCTGTATTCCCAGGGATAAGTTTGGATAATGGCAGTTCAGTCACCGTGTGATTACTGTGGAGCAGGTTCTGGATTTTTGACTCAATAAGAAAAGGCCTGAAACAGAATGAAAAAATTCAGAGGTGGTTAGTGAGGAGTGTTCATAGGTTTTGGACTTTTGAAGGTTATGAAAATCAGCTATAAAGCTCTAGCTACAGTATATAGTAACTGTTACTTATAGGTTAAAGGGAAGTACTTAAAGACGTATCTTGAAAGAAACTTCATTGCTTCCGATCTTATTATTTGAACAAAGGGGTGTGGTGTTACATTCAAAACTACGTGCAATTCCTTAGCTTCAGTGACTCATTACATATCAAGATATTTTTTGCTTGCATTTATGGATAACAAGAATGAAAATCCTGCTTTTCTTGCATGCTAAGAATTGGTTAATTTCTAAACTGTTGCAGAAGCACAAAACCAGTAGAGGAAATACTGTAATGTTTTGATTCTAAAAGGAGTTATCAGAATTGGATTCTGTCTCACTCTAAAAAGAAATGCAGGTGTATGGACCGTGCAGAATGAGGTGGAGATTTTGTTTTTTATACTTACCTGCTTCCCATCTTGTGATAATTCCATCTATAAGGGATTGCTACCTATTTAAAAGAAAATTATGACCAACTGTCTATTTACTGCTGCAGAAATTGAGCATTTAACTTCATTTACTGAACTTCAACTTTATTTTCAATTTTCTGTGCCTTACTTTTGTTTGTTTCCTGGGGACACAGGTTTTTTTTCCCAGTGTATATCTAACAGCAAGAATAACAGGATTGGTCTTTACCAAGGTTGTTGTAGGAAACTTAAAATCACAGAACAGTTTGAGTTGGAAGATGCCTTAAAGATCATCTTGTTCCACCCCCCTTGCCACAAGCAGAGACAGCTCCCACAAAATCAGGTTGCTCAAGGTCTCATCCAACCTCCATGGATTGAGCGTCCACAGCTTCTTTGAGCAGTGTGTTCCAATGCCTCACCACCCTCTGACTAAAGAATTCCTCATCTAATCTGAGCCTTCACTCTCGTAGTTTAAAGCCTGTTGCCCCTTGTCCTATCACTACATTCCCCAACTTTCCTGTAGGCCCTCTTTAATGGACATATGGAAGTCCACTATAAGGTCTCCCTGGCACCTTCTCTTTTCTGGGCTGAACAAACCCAGCTCCCTCAACCTCAATCCATAGGAGTGGTGCTCCAGCCCTCAGATCATTCTTGTGGCCTCCTCTGGACCCGCTCCAACAGCTCCAAATCCTTCTTGTTCTGGGAGCCCATGAGCTTAACACAGCACCACAGGTGGAGTCTCATGAGAGTGGAGTAGAGGGGCAGAATCACCTCCCTGACCTGCTGGCCATGCTGTTTTAACATAGCCCAGGATGAGGCTGGCTTTCTGGGCTGCAAGTGCACATTGCCAGCTCATGCTGAGCTTTTTATCCATGAATACTCCCAAGTCCTTCTCCTCAAGGCTTCTCTAAATCCACCTTCTGCTCAGCCTGTTTTTGTGCATAGCATCACCCTGACATAGGTGGGGGACCTTGCATTTGTCCTTGTTGAACTTCATGAGGCTTGCATGGCTCCATCTGTCAAGATCCCTCTGGATGGCATCCCTTCCCTTCGTAGTGTCAGCTGCACAGCTTGGCTTAGTGCTGTTCACAAACTTTCTGAGGATGCTCTCAATACTACTGTCCACATCACCAATGAAAATAATAAATACAGAACTGAGGGACACCACTCGTTGCTGGTTTCCACCTGGCTGTTGAGCTACTTGCATCTTTTCACGTGGCCATTCAGCCAATTCCACTCAACAGTCCACCAGCCAAATTCCTCCCTCTCCAGTCGAAAGACAAAAGGATGTTGTGTGAGATTGTGTCAAAGCACTTCCAGATGGCCAGGTAGATGATGTCTGTTGCTATTCCCTTCTCTGCCAATGCCTTCACTCTGTTGTAGAAAACTTCATGTAGGATTGCTTTAATTTGCAAAGCAGGTGTTCTTGGAGTAGTAATGTGACTTCATTAGAGAAATATGTGAAATTTATAGCAGTATTGAAATATATCTATATTCTTTAGAAGGCACCAGATCTAATTCTGTACTTAATACAAGTGTAGTGGACTTTTGAAATAGCTGTAGGACTGAATGAAAATACTTGTTTGCTTTTTGTGAAATATTGTATGAACGCATGGGAGATAACAGTATCCCTCTTTCATGCCTTAGCTGAAGTGAGTCAGAGCAAATCAAACAAAGCAAAGAACAGCTGGGTGAGCAATGTTAACAAAGAAGCCTTTGTGCCACCAGAACTACATGGCATTGTGGAACACCAAGAAGAAGAAGAACTGAAATCTAGTTCAAGGTAAGTGGTCTGCTCAGTCACAGTTAACACAAGTATGCCAGTACTGGTTAAAAATGTGAGATGTAAGTACCCTTCAAGTGCTCTCTTATTTCAGGGATCATAAAATATCTCCTTGGAATGGCCCAAGGAATCAACTTGTATGAGAGGCTGGCAATTCATCGTTATGCACTGTTAATTGATCCGCATTTGACTGCGGCTATGTTTGGTTTGCAGCTACAAGGGAGAAAAATGCCAGTGGTGCGTGGGATGGTCTCACAGTCATTCTTGTGTCAGCACTTTGTTTGGCTCCGGGAAGTGAGACCAGGACTTTCTGGTTAGAATAGCAGGCCATGATCTGTAAGGTCCCCTTATAATATTGGGACAGTAACTCTGCCTCTCTTCATTCAATCACTCAGTGAGACGAAGCTATTGATTCAGACTGAATTTTAAACTTGGATCATACAAAAAATTTGAGATTAGGAAATTGCTTTAGGACAGATTTTCCACGTTTTCGGTGTACTTGAGACTTCTCAGGCTTTTTTAAGAGTACCAAATATACTCCTTGTGGGAAAGAACCAGAAAGTTTGGATATTTGAGGGGGAAAAAAATGTGATTCTACCAAGAAAAAGAAATCACTCTGGAAGGGAGAGGCTTCGATTAAGAGCTGGATGTTAACAGTCAGCTTGGGTATGACTGAATGGCTACAGTTGTTGCAGGAAAGCTGGATTAAAAGTGTTTTTTTAAACTAAGGAGGATTTTTTTTTTAATTCAGTTGCTCTAGCTCAAGTCTGTAAACATCCCAAGCTGCTCCATTTTGCTTTGAAACATTCTGAATTGACTTCTGATAGAGAGAACTGTCTTTTCTCTAAAATACCTACATGTAGTAATTCATTTGCTGTGTTGAAAAGCTTTCAAAAAGGCTGCAGTTGAAAAGAACAGTGACCTCCTAGCTGCGGCGACAGCAAGTGGAAATGAATGTGTATGAACAGCCAGATTCTCAAAATCACTGAAGAAACAAGAACTAGGTTGTAACAAACTATTGTTTATGCTTTCAGTGAACAGAGTGAGGTAAAACCAGACTTCCTTTTATGATGACTCTTACTTCTGATTGTGCCATTGATTGGTTCTGCAAGCTTTCATCTCCTTGTCTGTCTTCTATGTCCTTCTCTGTACGTCATCTATTTTTTCTTTGCAGCAAAGCTTGTCTCCTACTGTGCACTTGTACAGTATCTAGTAGCAGTTCCATCTTTCGCTTTCGTGGTCTGCAAAATGGGTACAAACATTCACGATGAATGATACCAAAGACTGATGTAAGTCTTAACAACTCTGGCTTGCTTTACTGTTCTTTCTTAGACTTTACATTTTGTTATCGGTGAACTGGGCGATGTATCCATCCTATCCGTGTCTGATGTTGTACTGAAAGGTCAAACAAACTGCTTTGCCTAAAAAATTCCCCCAAAATGAAGTTGTACAATAACAATGATTAAGTTTCCTTTTCACAAGAAAGAGCTTAGCTCCCCTCCCAAGTTGGCTAATAATACTGAAAGCATTCTTTTTTTTTACTGAATATGGGTTTTTTTATGGGTGGCTTTTATCTTCAGGAGATTTTAGAATTATTTCTTGATGAGCAGCAGAAGACATGCTGCTGTTTAATGCATCTTTTGCAGTATTTTGAATGCCGCCTTCCACATAAGGGAAAGGAGATGATCCTTTAAAGAAGTACAGCTTTATCATGTTTTTCTTACCATTACAGCTCCACAGATCTTTTGACTGATCTAAGAATAATCAACTTAATAAACTACTAAGGCGGTCTCATTAAAAAAGTATCTAGCATAGTGAGATTTAAGAGCATGTAGACAGTGTGTTCGGAATGTGACCAAAGTGATTGTGATCTTTAACTTGAGGTGACTTGATGATTTATTTCAGGTTGCACCCATGTGAAAAATGATAATTATTGTCCAGGCCCCCCTCCTGCCCTTTGCTCCAAATTGTTCCAGCCATCTGCCTGGACACTTTCTTTATGAGCGCTTGTGCACACCAATAGCTGCAGATGTTCCCTATAAAGCAAGCTCTCCCAGTCCAGGATTCATGATACTGTTGGAAGCAGACCTTAGGAAGGAATCTGTAACACGTGGGCTGGGCACTCACACTAGTTTACTTTGCAGAAATACTTGATTAGATGTCTCAGATCATTGGTTACTAAAATGGGAAAAGCTGAAGCAAGCAAATGCAGCAAGATCAAGTGCAATTCATTGCTTATGATTTTGGTCAGGCTTATTTCACTGTAACTGAAGTTAGCCTATACAGTATCACAGGTGGGAAAGTGCAGAAGGTGCCATAAGTTTCTGAAATACTCCTTTCTGTTATCTTGATGCTGGACTGATATGATATGGCTGTATGCCTTCCTGCAATGGCAGCAGCTGATTGAAATCGAGGGAGAAGAACAATCTTGGGAAATCAGTGGTTCTACCTGCTGGGGGGTGGGTGGTGAGAAGGGACATTTGATTCAGTCTGCAGGATAGCAGAGCCACGGGGAATTAATTTCTGTTGACTCATCCTCTTGCAACGCAGTAGTCTCAAGATGGCTGGAAATAAGAGGAGGAAATCAAATACTGTACTGGATCTTGGTATTCCATAAAGTGAGTTAACGGTGTTCAGATACTACATTTGATTCAGGCACTTGGGCTTTTAATACATTTTTAAGTGCTGTTTAAGGGTATATTTGTGGGACTTCTGTTTTTTAGGTTTGTTTTTGGTTTTCTGTGCCCCGTTCTTCCTCTAAGAATGGGGTTCAGGTCATCACTGACTTGTAGACTTTGCTTAAGCTAAACAGCTGCTAACCTCAGGCTTGGGACCAGACCTCTGTTGTTCTGGATCCTGTTCTTAAACCAAAACATTTCTAACTGAATGTGGAGGAAGTTAGTTGAGTTCTGATAGTTCTGTCTGAGCACAGAGGGTTAAATAGAGCCCTCAATTGCTCTTCTGTCAGAATGCTGCTATGTTAGCTGCGGTAGAAATCAGCCCACAACTATTTTCTTAAAATTAGCATGATAATCTTCATTTCCATGCCCTAAATATCAAAATCCTGTAACAAAGCTTTGACCTCCCACCTTTTTTGGGCGGGAGGGCAGGGAGAGAGGTGCATTGTATTCCATATTGCTTTTCTTGCATACCAGAGGCCAGTTGTGTGAAGTGCTTCTGAAAGTATAACCCTGCACAGAATGAGTTTTGATGGCGTGACTCAGACTGTCAATATTACCTCCATACAGCGATACCATCTGTCTAATATGCTGATTCTTGAACAAAGGCAGTGTTAAAGGGACTTAATCTTTCAAATTATGATTTGTAGGTTTACTTCTTCCCTAGGTCAGAAAATATTGAATAGGTGACAAGTTCCTGTCTGGTCCCACCAATGTCTGTATGGAGTTTGGATCTGCGCTGTTTTTCAGCACTGGTTTGTTGACTTGCACTGTTTCAAGTCTGTAGTCTGGCTGAATTTATTATCATGGCTTCATATGCTGTCTTAGGGTAGCCTTGTGAATGCAGCATATCTGGAAACAGTTTGTTCAACTTTCCCATCTGTGTGGGCTGTGCACAAACTCCTCTGTTCAGGCCTTGTGCTGAGAAACTCAGTTACAGGATCTTGATTTTTGTTGTAGTTAACTTCTTCCTATTTTCCCTAGCCTTATACTTTCTTTATAGCAGCACTTTCAGTACATAATGCCAAAATAACACTTTAATTATTCTATGGTAAGTGTGAAGTAGCATTGCATTAAACTGTTAAAACATGTTAAAAATTATCCCCGTCTGTAAGAAAGCAAACAAACAAAAAAAAGTCCTCTAAAAAAAGAAAAAAAAAAAACAAAAAACCCAAAAGCCACCAAAACCCAATAACTTACAGGGAGCTTATGAACAGGAGGGGGACCAACTTCTTCCATGGCCAAATAGTGATAGGAAAAGGGGGAATGGCTTTAAACTAAAAGAGGGGAAATTTAGGTTAGCTGTTAGGAAGAAATTCCGTACTCAGAGTGCAGTGAGGCCCTGTCACTGCTGCCCAGGGAAGCTGTGCATACCCTGTCCCTGGAGGTGCTTAAGGCCAGGTTGGATGGGCCCTGGGCAGCCTGAGCTGGTGGGGGGCAACCAGCCCATGGCAGGGGAGTTGGAACAAGTAGATCTTTAAGGTCCCTTCCAACCCAAGCCATTCTATGGACTTGTAAAACTGAAGGCAGAAGAACATCTAAGTTTCTTACACCCAGAGTACATAAAAGCATTGTCCTGGTTTAAAATAAAGAAAGGGCTGAATCGTGTTTGTCTTGTTGAATAGCAGATGGTCAAGATGAGAGATAAAGTACAGGAGCACACAGGTGCTCATAAAAGCAAGAACCCAAACTCCACCTCAGGAAAACAAAGATTCTTTAAATATGTGATTTCAGATTTATTTTTTTTTTTAAGCAAAGGAGAGAAACTAAGGTGGAATGATATTTTTGAAAAGAAATTAAAAGCTTCAATATTGAGCTCTGTGAGAGTTATACATTTTTTTCTTGTTTAGAAACTGAGATGAATAAAACTAAGGTAATATTTCCTACCTGAAGAGTAGTCCTTTTTCCAATTTTATACTGTTCTTGCACTCATTCCCCAAATTACAAGCATGTAAGTGAGTTAAAGTTAGGATTTTCTATACAGATATACTGAAAGTGGTTATTAAATGAAGACCATATTTAAACCCACATCAAAGTTTCACCTCAAAAAAACAAACAAAATTAAAAAAAAAAAAACAAGTTTTTCATATCTGGGCTAATTAGATTAATTCAGTATGTAAACAAAATTGGAATGTTTTTGGGGAAAAAAATCCTTGCATCCTTTTGCAATCAGTCAATGACTTTTTTTTTTTTTATAGAATATAGGGGAAGTTTTTTAGCTTTAATTTCTTCTGTACCTCTGGGGGGATCTCCTGCTGTCTGTGGCATGTCACATCTTTACTATAGTGGTGAGGGAGTTACCCTGATTTTTCATTCTTGGATGCTTTGCAGAACTCTATTTTGATCAGATTTAACACTTTCCTCTACTTCAGTTTCACTCCTGAAAGTAAAAATACAGGACAAGGATAGATGTGGTAATAATGTTGTTGTGAGAGTGGCTATACTTACATAAAGCTTGCTCAGAAAATTCTAAAAGATGTCAAAAATGTAATTTTTGTACTGCCAAACGGAAGTTGCATTGAATTCTTTAACAGGGAAATAAATTTTTGCAAGGAGATAGAGCAGAAAGAATTATCTCCTTGCTCTGAAAAGAAGTTTTCCTTCTGAATGTGATGAGAACATTGAATAGCAAAACCTTGTGCTGAGGTTTTATTTCAGTATGTACAACTGAATATCAGTTTTTTTTAAAAGGTATAAAGTAATGTCCTGTTTGCTGAAGTTGTTATATGTTGTTTCTTTGCAGTCCTAACCCAGAAACCTCTTTGTTAGACAAACAAGATAGATCTGTGAAGGCAGCAGTATCAACAGTAAAGGTAAGACTGATATTGAACCTAGAAAATGTTGTCTTTTACATCTTCTGTGTTTCTTTGATCGAATGGTAATGATATTTTGAGATTTGAGGAAGAAAGATAATAGGCTGGAACAAAAAGGAGTATTTTTTGTTTGGGGGGAGATGATGGAAGCTGCTAAAAATTTCAGCCCTAAAGTGCTGTGATGAATCAGTGTGTGTCTGTGCTTGATGTTGTTTCCGACTTCTTCATGCACTGAAAATAAGTCTTGCTCTCTTCCAATATCTCTAAAGTACAGAAATAGATTTACTTTTTTTTTTTTTTGCAAGAATTTGGAATTTTCACCTGTCTTTAAATGGTGTCTTATCTCTGCTGTTGGTAACTTCAGGAAGAACAGGATTAGGCTATTGCTGGCATTTCTTATTGTTTTGTGGTTGAGATTTATTAGATTTCTTGTTACGTATCCAATTTAAGAAGTGTGCTTTCGGATGCTGCTGACAGAGTACTGAGGCAGAGGAAATTACTGAACTTTCATTTATTCTGCCAAGATTGTATTGATATAATAACTTGACTCCAATTATAATGTTCCTTCCTTTTTTTAGCAAAGGAGAAATCCATTTAATTCCATTGTATCAAGTGATGACTTGAACAGTGGAGAATCAGAAAGCAGACAAGCCATTCTACCTCAGCTATCAAATACGGGTAAATAATAACGTGACTGAATTTCTTGGTGGTGGATATGGAAATTAATTTTACTTCTGTTGCTTCTTATTGTAGGATAAAACAGGTTTTAATACCTTGACTATTCTACTTCTTGATCAGTTCATTTCAAACACCATATAAAACATGAGTATAGTCAGAAAGCAGTTGTTTCACACATTCCTTTTGCAAATGTTCTCGTCCTGAATCACTAGTAGAGAACGCAGCAATCCCATATTCAAGGAAATTCCTATCATTGTGACCTTCCAGTCATTGCTGCTATTAGCTCAACAGAAGAGTCAAGTCTGTCTTTTTTTCTTGTGTTTCCTTAGTCCAATTTATTTTAGAATCTCACATTTCCTGTAGAATTCCCTGCAAGCAAGTAGATAAGTGATGATTTATCACAATACAAGAATCTGAAATTGTAATTTACAGGCTTATACATTTTAATTACTCTCATGTATCTATTATGAAGCTTGCTAGTAGAGAAGGGAAACGTGCACATATAGAATTTTAAAAAAATCTTTATATCCCTACTGGGAGGCCATTCTTGTTTTTTAATTTGTTCCAGATGAAATTGAATATAACTTTTTTTGTAGACAACTGTTTATCTTCTGAACCTGAAAAGATACTTGTATATTTAAAATCTGCCCCTTCCCTGTAAAGTCTAACCCTTGCAGAAATTGTGCTGATCAAAAATTTAATGCGTTCCCTACCTTTGAAATTATAATTTTTTTCCTATTCTAAGAGCACTAATTAACTAGAAGATTTTCACCTGTTAACATCTCCTGTTATATACAAATAAAATCAACACATGCTGAATTTCCTCCTGTGTTTTGCTGCGTTTTTAATCAATATAATCATTTCATTCTAGATCTGCACTGCATCACACCCCTCTCTTTAAGCAGATGAATTTTGTGTAAATTCATGATTTCTTCTCTGTATACATCTTGCAGAAATTTTGTTACCTTCAAAAGAGAGCCAACCTAAAGCAAACTTACTAAATGATGAAACGGAGACATCTAAGAAACCTTCTGAAGAACCTACTGAGGAATCACAGAAAGGAACAGTTAAGCGTCCTGTCCCCAAAGCTAGAAAATTAGTTCACAAAGTAACTAATTCAGTGCCACAGGGAGAAGACTTTGTTCCCAAACCAGCAAAACGGACCCAGGGGGTTAATGGCATTTGTACACTGCCCAGGGGCATTCTGAAGCGCAGTTCAAGTTCCAGTTCCACTGACTCAGAAGTTCGTGCTAATCAGATGTTGGATGTTCAGAGTAAGAATGGTCTTCCTACCACAACTATTTTAGAAGGAGAAGCTGACAGGAATTCTCTTATGGAAGAAGCAGAAGATTCCGCACAAATTTCACTGGAAAAATTAAAACAAGTGAGGTTTTCTTCTAGCATAGGAAAAGGAGAACCTTTGCAAAGCCCACAGCTACATCATAGAAGAGAAACACGAGCGTCTGATTTGTTAAAATCTAATGAAGTAAAGACCAGTGAAAGTGATGCTAATAGATCAGATTCTCTTGAGAATAAACAAACTTCCACTGTACAGTCTCTGGAAACCTATTCATCAGCTCTACAAGTGAAAACAATAGATAGTTTAGAAGAAGATATGTCAGCATCCTGTCCTCATGGCACTAATAAGTCAGTCTCTCTTGTTAATCAAACACTGCAGACAAAGACCGTTACTCCTAAGAAACTTGAAATTCCAGAGAAGACCTCCACCAATATCCTACCAAAGAACAAAAATGGACAGAATGTTGATCAAACATGTGAAAATAAATCCAATGAGTTCCTGAGCCGTGAATCAGTACCTCTCAAAAACTTTACTGGTAAGAGACTGATAGGAAGGAGGATGAGAATGCAGTAGTACATAGAATCATAGAATGGCTTGGGTTGAAAAAGACACTAATGATCATTGAGTTTCAACCCCCCTGCTGTGTGCAGGGTCACCGACCACTAGACCAGGCTGCCCAGAGCCACGTCCAGTCTGGCCTTGAATGCCTCCAGGGACGGGGCATCCACAACCTCCTTGGGCAACCTGTTCCAGTGCATCACCACCCTCTGAGTGAAAAACTTCCTCCTAACATCTGACCTAAACCTCCCCTGTCTCAGTTTAAAACTATTCCCCCTGTCCTATCACTGTCTACTACTACATAGCTCATATACATTTAAGTTCAAATTGCTAGTGTCTGAAAATTAACAAATAAGAAACATAAACGATAGGAACATGTGATATTTTGTATTGGATTCTAACTCTCTATCGTGTTAAAAATTTTTAGATGATCTTCTGTTGGCATTCTTAATAAATCACTATCAGATCTGAGCCTGGATGGTTAGGCATCTTTACTGTGGATGATGAAGGTGACATAATGGCACTTGGATAAACTTGCTCTATTAAACTTTGGTAGATGTGTCTGGGTGGGAACTGAACAATTCCTGCTTTACTGCTGTTGACTGTCCTTCATAGTAATCCAGTTGTAACATGAGGATTATTCAAGTGACTGAACACAAATATGCCGTTCCTCCCACTCCATTAAAACCTCCCTCTTCATTAGAAGTGTTTCCCTTGGAATATGGATAACCAATCTTACCTTCTACCACCCCAAAAATAATATGGCTAATCTTCCAACAGGAAAAATCATTTTCCAATACAAATTTATCACTCTGTTGTGTGTGGTATGATTATTTCCAAAAACACATGGAGAGAGCTCTTTCATCTGCTAACAGTTTAAACAAACAAGAAATCCTAAAAACAAACACTCCTGCCCCAATAAACAAAACAAAAACCTGAGATTTTCAAGATTTAAACACTTTTGGAGTCTTGTGTGTAATTCCTAACTCTGATAAGCTTGTTTATGTTGTAGATGAACATCTGCTTTCTGCTGAGACAAAAACCCAGGAACTGTCAGATATAAATTCTGCAGGTCTTCAACAAGGTAAGCCTGATCTTGTTGAGGAACAAGATGCTAAAATCATTTTCAAGCCTGAGAAAGATGCTGATGAAATTGTGGAAATGGCTGATGAATCTGTATCAAAAGTCTTAGATTGGTTTGAAAGAAGTTCTGGTACTGAAGATAGGAAACCTGAATCAGCCAGATCCCAAGGCGGGGAACTCAAAGAAGTGAACTTTACAACCAGAACAGTTATTCCCACAGAGCACAGTGGAACTAGCGTGGGTGGAAAAATGCAGGTTAGAGAAGAGTCACCATTTGGAAAGAACAAACAACTGAGTGCTATTTCGCCTACCACGCTTATTTCAGAAGATATACAGCTGATAAAAGAGAGGAGGAGACCTAAGCAGAGTGAAGAGAATGAGGAGCAAAATGAGAAATCCCTAACTGAGCTTGACTATACAAGAATTGAAACAAAAGAATCTGATGAAGAAATCAAGCAACAAAATCAAATAAATGTCTTGAAACATTGTGAACACAAGTTACCAACTCAGAAATGTGTATTGGAAAAGACAATAACAGCAAAAAGAAGAATTAGGGAGATTAGAGCATTTTGGGAAAAGCGTGAAACTATCCCTGGTCAGGGAAAGAAAGAAGTTGGTATCCGTGCTAATACATCACGTGGTGGTGCATTGGAAGGTCTCAAAGAAAGCAACAAAATAAAACCAACTGCACTACACTTACCTTATGGGTTGGATGATCAGAGCAAGGGTACATTAAGTGCTGAATCAAGACGTGCAATCCAGGCTTCAAAAAATGAACATCAAAACTCTTTTGAGTTTGGACCAGGCCACACAGTTAAAAAAACAGAAAGACCACTTCCATATGAGGGTAAATTTAATGAATGTACAAAATTGACAAAAGACAGTAACTTGCAGTCAAGAGTTGATGTCACTTCAGCTTCCCCAGAAATCAAAGATAAAGATGGGAAAGAGGCATTTAAAGGAAAAGTTGCTCCTTTTTCCCAGCAGAAGTCCAGTTTTCAGGCTTTGTCTTTAAAAGAAAAAATTGATGAAAAGTCCAAGAATCAAATTTCAAGTCCTTCACAGTTTCAGAGTCTGAGAAACTTTTGGGATACTGGAATTAAGTTACAAAACAGCATTGATAGGGGAGATGTTTCTTCACCAAATAATACTATCCAGAATAATACTTTTATAACCTATGACAGAAAATCAGAGGAAGATAAGGGCAGACATAATGTGAGCAAACAAGAGTTAAGCCAACAACAAACACAAGCATCTGAGAAAGAAAAACCAGAGCAATTAGATTCTGTGGTATGCAAACTGCCTCTGGGATTTCTTACTTTGAGAGGTATGAATGTGACACACACAAAAAATAAAGACACTGTCCAACCAGTCAAAAAGCCAATCATCTTTCAACCACAGGAAAAGATAGGTCTTCAGAGGCATGAAGGTAAAGAATGTATAGATAAAAATATTGTTTCATCAAAAGAACATCCTCTCAGAGGTTCTCAAAGGTACTCTGAGCAAAACCTGCCCAGAGAAATCATTGCATATCAACCTTCTGAATTAGGTGTAGGGATGAAAACACGTGATACTGTGAATAATACAGCAGAAAATAATGTGGATTTAACTTGCCAGCAAGATACTGGTCAGTCTGAAGATGTCAGTGAGACTATAGAAAAGTCTCTTGCCCCCTCCAAGCTCAATGGCTTGAGTCCAGCTCTAGAAAAGCTGGTAAAGGAGGCCTCTGAAACTCCACCTCTTAAACCAAGACATGCAGACAGTACAGGACAGAGGACTGCTGAGATGCAGGCTAAAAACACCAAGTATGAGCAAGATGAAGAGTCACTGCAAGAAATCAGTGAGACTGTAGAGAAGTCTGTTGCTCCTTCCAAGGCCAGTAGCTTGAGTTCTTCTCTGGAGAAACTCCTGAAGGAAGCTTCTGAAACACCACCTCCTAAACCAAGACGTGTGGACATGACAGTACAGAGGACTGCTGAGATGGAAATTAAAAACATTGCCTGTGAGCATGATGGAGAATCACTGCAAGAAGTCATCGAGACCATAGAGAAATCTGATGCCCCTGCTAAGGTCATTGGCTTAAGTTCAGCTCTAGAAAAACTGCTAAAGGAGGCTTCTGAAATGCCACCTCCTAAACCAAGACATACAGTACAGAGGACTGCTGAGGTGCAAGCTAAAAACACAAAGCATCAGCAAGATGAAGAGTCACTGCGAGAAATCAATGAGACCATACAGAAGTCTGTTGTTCCTTCCAGGGCTAGTAGCTTGAGTTCTTCTCTAGAGAAGCTGCTGAAGGAGGCCTCTGAAACACCACCTCCTAAACCAAGACGTGT